>NC_065590.1:61268774-61587345 GCF_024542745.1 Macaca thibetana thibetana | reverse complement strand
ACTCATCAGTCGACTATTCTTTTAGTTATTAGTTTTCTCACTAGCAGTGGGAGATAGCTCTTGAGCACTTTCTGTTAAATATCAGCCATTATAACTACCCTCTCTCCTAGAATTAAATCCTTTAGGACTTAATATTCTACTGTAGTTTGGAAAAGGTAGACATGACTATTGAGATCCAAAGAGCAAGAAGGGAAACAATGGTGAAAGAAAGCAGAACTACTACAGATGCAGGGACAAGACTAGAGAAATTGGGTCTCTAATCCAAAGCTATTCACAAGTTATCTGTATGGCTATATGAAATAAAAGTTTGTGACCAAGGGATAAATGAGGAAAGAATACTGGAAATACTTTTTAATTCATAATACTTACCTTGGCTCTCAGTTCTGAAGGGTAATGATTAATAGGCTTCAAAGCTTTGGGAGAAGAAGGCTAAGTTATTCACAGTCTACTAGCTGCTAGCCTGCCTGGTACATCATTCTACTTATTATTCAATAGTTAACTAGAACCCTCACACAATGTATAGCCTAGAAAATCCGATGAAACTGAGCCCTAATGTGCTGCTTCTGTAAAAAGTTTCTGGACTCTGTCCTGCTCTAATCATTCCTATCTCAAATGTCTCCAAGACTCAGACACTTTACATTATCCTGCAAACTTCTCGTGAACACCAAGAGGTGATCTGGAGGGCAAAGAAGAAGTACATCTTAAAAAGAGAAGGGAGGATTCATCACAAAAGGAACTTTAAAGTTCCCATGCTTCTCCAAGAAAAGAGACATACGTAACAGCCTTACCAGTAAACAACATCCAGTGGTGCAAAATAATTCTTCATTATCAGGTCAGCAAAGTAAGCTTCTGTTTCTCGGCAGGCAGTTCCATTTCCAATCACCACTGTGCTGCAGCTTCAAGTCAGAAACAGAATGACAAACTGAATTTCCAGGCATGCTTTGAAAACAACCAGAGAAAATGTACAGAATGCACAAATACTATTATATGATGTTCTTATTCTCTCATATATACAAGCAACCTGTCCACTGTTGCACAAGAAAAACACAGACTTATATAGAATAAAAGACACTGCCCTGCATTTGGTATAGGAGGCAGCAAAGAAGTATTTTACTGCCACACTATGTCAAAAAAGTCAGCTTTCTTCGCATCAAGAAAGAACCAAAATTAGACATGGGTAAGTCAACTCTGCAGCAATCTAAGCCACAGTAAAATACTATGATTAAATTATATAATACATTGTCAATTTCTGAAACTTCTAACTACAACCACATCTATTCCTCAGATGGAAAGAAGGGAGGGAGGAAGGGAGGCAGAAAACTGGAACAGAAGAATGAACTGCTCACATCTGCCCATATTACCTCCTTTATTTGTGAAGGTAGCAAAGGAAGGGTGCAGCGTTTCTCAAGTCTCCACATGCAGAGATCTCCAGCAATTTTGCCCCAGCACTGTTTTACATGGTTCCTTCTCTCTCACAAAGGCACCTCCCTTAATCCCTCCCTCCAAATTAGGGGCTTCAAAGGTATCTCTGGTTGGCTGAGCCACTGAAATATTCAAAAGATTACTTATTTTCATACTTGAAATTCAGCAAAAGCCTCTTTATTTTCTCTGCCTCTCGGAAGCCTTGTCCACAATGCAAGTAAACCACATCAGTGTGAAGTATCTGACCTTTAAAAAATGAAAAGAATAAGACATTTTACAAGAAATTACAAAGTGAAACACATCAATGATTTTATTAAGCAAGTTGTTAACACAAAAGAAGACTGGCTTGTTTTTTAAAATGAAGTCTGAACTGAGAACAGGAGAATCCCAAAAATGTCAAAGACTACTTCCCTGGAAATCACAACAGTCACTTTGAGAACGGCAGCTGAAACTGAGAGAGGTTTAGTACAAAGGGTGCCCAGTAGTTCTGAAAGGATTAGAAAACACTGATTCCTATGAACTCTTGAAACTAACTAGTAGAAGATACCTTTCAAGACAAAAAATTCCACACTGAGGAAAAACAATTGGTAATCACATCCAAACTGAGCAAAGTAAAGATAGTAAGAGCAAAGGAAAAAGAAAGCCCAGATAAAGGAAAGCAACAGAGAAGCAGATTCCAGAAAGTATAAACTGTCTCTCAATCCACACAAATTTTTTTCTTTTAATGATTTGGAAAAAACAGAAGAGAAAGTTCTAGAGATATAGAGTGAGAACAGTTTGCCTGACCCAGCCTCTACTGAAAGTTCAAGCAAACTAATGTATAAAACTAAGCAAAAGAAATGCATGATGGTCAAATTCTACATAGAATGATTTTTTTTAAAACAAAAAAAATTTTAAAGGAGTAATATAATGTCCTTACAGAAAGATGTGCCTAATGTATGAGAACAAGCTTCTTAAAAAGAAACATTACAGAAAATAAGAGTAACGTAAATCTGGCTCATGCCTGTAATCCCAGCACTTTGGAAGGCCAAGGCAGGCCATAGCTTGAGCTCAGGATTTCAAGACCAGCCTGGGCAACATGACGAAGCTTCGTCTCTACTAAAAATACAAAAAAAAAAAAAAAAAAAAAAAAACAGGCATGGTGGTGCGTGCCTATGGTCCCAGCTACTCATGAGGCTCAGGTGGGAGGATAGCTTGAACACAGGAAGCAGAGGCTGCAGTGAGCTGAGATCGCGCCACTGCGCTCCAGCCTGGGTAACAGAGCAAGACCCTGACTCAGTAAAAATTAAATATATAAAAGAATAACATAAGTCAAACTTAGAAAATCTCAGAAATTAGATGAGATAAACTGGGAATTAATTAGAGATGAAAGAAAAAAAATTTCAGAAATGAAAATCTAAACTAAAAAAATAAAAATAGCAAATGCTAACAGAAAATAAAACAAGAAGTTAAAAGATCAAAAAATTAGAAATAAAGAAGTTCATAGGGAGCTATAAACTATTTTTTAAAGTATCAAATGGAAAGTCTAAAACTAAAAAACCAATCATTTGAACTCAGTAGATGGTTTTAGTAACAAATCAGACATAGCTGAATACAGGATTAATTAACTTAGATGATCAACAGAAAATAAACAAAAAGGACAGAAGAAACTGAAAGGTATAATGCGTATGTAATTGGAGTTCCAGAAAGAGATGCTAGCAGCTCCACAAATCCTAAGTGGAATTCATGCAAAAAAGAAAAGACAAGAAAACTCACACATACACACACACTGAAGCATATCATAAGAAAACTGAAAAACACAAAGAGAAAATCTTAGCAGCCAGAGGAAAAAGACATATTACCTTCAAAGGAACAATAATAACAGTTTGGCTGACTTCTCAACAAAAATTATAGTAGTCAAAAACAAAAAAATGACATATTTAAAATACTGAAAGTACTGCCAATCTTGAATTCTACACCAAGCAAAATATATTCTTCAAAAATGAAGGCAAAACAGAGATGTTTTCAGACAAACTAAAACTAAGACAATGTGTCTCATTAAAAGTAATAGCATAGAGTTCTTCAGGCAGAAAGAAAATAATCTCAAATGGAAGCATGGAAATGCAAAAGAAATGAATATCAGTGAAAATGTAAGTAAATAGGAAAAAAATATTGACTGGGCAAAACAATAAAAATGTCTTTTGGTATTCGAAATATATACAGAATTAAAGTGCATCATATACAAATGCATCACAATAATAGAATCTGATGGGAATTAATAGAGTTCAAGTTTGAGCCTAATTAATCCTCAATATCTCTACTGAGACATAGGAAGCATATAAATGATAGTTGTATATTAACAGGTTTGATGAACAAATGAGAGAAAAATGAAGTTTGATTATCTGGTTCCCAATACCCCCATATGTGAGAAAACTACTTTCTAAGTCTTAAAGATTAACATTATTTCCAAATCCTCATGAAATGTATGAAATGAAACTTATAACCAACTAAACAACTTTTATATGGAAAACTGCAAGACAACTTACTGGTAGGAGAAATTATAGCTAATTTGCAACCATGTTTATAACCAGGATCCACTCCCATTAAGGTGCGCCCTGGAACAGGGCTTGTTAAAAGGAGCTGACGAAGGTTCCGTCCAAACATCATTACTGATTCCTTCTCTGCATCTGATGTTAGTTTGGCTCTTTAGAAATAGAAGAAAAGGTTTTTCATTCACCCAAATTTTCTTTCAGAAAAGGAGCATTCATTTTGTACAATTATTTCTCAAAGGATAATTTATTATAACAATATAACTTAAGAGAAAAATATACAAAAATTATATTGACTCTATTTTCACTAATCACAGTAATATATGATAGCACAAGCAATTCTGAAGCAAGTCTTGTAAGTTTATCATACCTACATTACCTCTCTATCTGCTCTCTACTGTATATAAAACCCATGCTTATAAATATGTGTATATGTGAGAAAGAGAGTGTACACACATTTGAATGTCACATGGGATGGAAACAAAAGTAGGGACAGTGGGCAGGGAGAAAATACCCCAGACAATGGAAACAGCATATGTAAAGGTTCATGGCTCATTATAGAAACAGCAAGTAATTTCGTATGCTAAAGTAAAAAGAAACAGCGAGACAGAAGTAGAGGCAAGAAAAAAACAGATCACAAAGGGTCATGCATGTTCTTCTCAAGAGCTTGGATTCTATCCTGGAGACAAACAAGATCAGCTGAAAGAAGTATACAAGCATGAAATCATGAGATGAGAATTTTGAAAGGGCGATTTATAATATGCACCAGAAAAGACAAGACAGAAGACCAAGATCATCTATGACGCTTGTTCAGTAATCCAGACAAAAAATGATGTCCTCGATTAAAAGTCACCATGGAGATAAAGGGGAGGAAAAATTCAAGTTACAATAAAAGATGGCAAAACAGATAGCACTTTATAACTGACAATGTAGAACTGATGACAGAGGTAGATGTGAAAAATGACACATGGATGAATGATCATGACAGTCACGGGAATAAGATATGCAGAAGTAGGCTATGCATAGTATACAGTCAACCAAATTAAGTGACTGCAAAATAAAATAGTCTAAAAAACAAACCAAGTGGGAGTTTCCTCCTCTTTAACTGTTATTCAGGTAAGTATTCCTATCAGGAGGCGTATCTGTAGATAATACCTGCAAACTAACTTATAAACTGAAATAAGTTATATTTCTTTACGGGCATTTTAGAAAAAGAAAAAGAAAGTACTCTTGCTTATCTGCTGCTAATAGAATTCAGAAAAGGTTTATACATTAAATGATCCCACATCAAACTGTTTACATTAAACCTTAATGAAATTATTCCACATGCAGTGAAGCTACTCAAATCAAAAATATATGCAAAAAATGTCAAAAGTGCCACTAGACATAAGCAACATGAGAAAACAATAAAAAGAAAAACATACAAAAAGAAATTGATATTTTAAATAACAAATTTTCCTTCAGGAAGAACCAAATTCCTAATTTTTAAAGTGTATGCCCTAGCTCTCAAAAGCAAGAGATGTTAGACAGCTTGAAATGAAATACAATTCTAAAAGGAACAATATTTTCAGGCTACATCTAGGCTAAAATGGATGTAACAAGAGATTAAATGACTTTGGTAAAAATAAATTGGACAACAAGACTATGTGTCTTTTTTAATAGTACCTGCTCACTCCCTGCTCTGAACCAATCTTAACTCAATGGTCAAGTCCAGCAAAAGAGAAACAAGCCCTACATAGGCTGCTAAAAATTCTAGAGAGGTTGAAGAGATGGCTACAAAACTACAGTTCTCAAGTCGCCCTTGCTGAAACTTACAAATAAATGAGAATGAAGACAATCTATAATACTTTGGAAGGAATGTATTAGGGAATGTCTAGTTTCTAAAGATTGGGTACAAAAACAAGGGTTACAGAGAAGTAAGAAAGAGGAGTTTTGCCTCCCTACATTTCTTTTCTTTCCATCTTCTGTCCTCTAAACAATTCTAAACCCCACCTCTTTTGCAGTTTTCATCTTTATTACTTAGTCCTTCTATTAGTCCATTCACATTGCCATTTTAATAATCTCCTAATATTTATCATTGATGATAATTTTTCATCCAAATAACTCCCATTTGGAGTTAAAAACAAAGTAATTGACTCATCATGTACCCTACTGATTTCTTTATGCTTTCTTTGGCTCTCTTACCTCTAAAAACACCTCCAACTAACTTCTCCATTAACTTCTCAGTTCACTTCTGCCAAGCCAAATTTCTAATCAATAAAACCACTTGTTTAGCTTGGTTGTCAAATTGCAAGACCAGTATCGTAGGATTTCAAGGGGTGCACATTAAGTGGTCAAGATTTGAAAAATATATCATAATTAAGAACTATTTTTATGATCTATGCATGTGAAAGCATCTACAGATTGAAATCAAGCCTTAACTTTAACACTTTGTGATGCAGACTAAATTTTTTCAATTGGTTAATCAATCAACATATATTTGCTACACACTGTAATGGGACTAGTACCATATAATAATAAGCAGTACACAAAATTAAACAAGACAAGATATATACCTGAATTCTCTACAGAGAAGAGGATAAATAAGGCGTTTAAAGGAATCATTCAGTGAATCACGTAAGATCTTCATTAACTCTGGCCTTGCAAAGCCACGTGGTCTCCACCTGCAAAACAGAAAAGCCCACACTAAAATTGATGCAACAACAAATAAGGCCATAAAAGGGCTCCCAAAAAGAAGGGAGGTGGAATACAGAAGGGGGTAAAACCCTTATTGAAGTCAAAGTAACATAATCTGCAAGGAAAGGCTGTGGTATCTGGAAATTATTACTATGACATCTGGAGTTTTTATTTTAAAAACCCTAGTAACTATCTATGGTCAGATATAAAACAAGGAAAAAATTTCCTCTTCAGTAAAGGGTCTCCAAAGCATTATTAATAATGGCCAAAATCTTAAGATACAAGAAAGGCACCAAAAAATTACTACAACTCTGCTACAGACTGAATGGATCTGTCCCTCCCCAGATCCATACCTTGAAGATGGGACCTTTGGGGGATAATCAGGTTTAGACGAAATCATAAGGTTGGGGATCTCATGATGGAATTAGTGCCCATCTGATAAGAAGAGATAACAGAGAGTTTGCTCTCTCTCTCTCTTTCTCAACCATGTGAGGACGCAGGAAGAACACAGCTTTCTACAAACCAGGAGGGAAGCCCTCACCAGAAAATGAACCAGCTGGCATTTTGATCTTGGACTTCTCAGCCTCCAGAAGTATGAGAAAACAAATTTCTCTTGTTGAAGCCACATAGTCTACGGTATTTTGTTATGGTAGTCCAAGTTAAGACAGCTACTGTATCCTTTTTTTTTCCCTTTCTTTGTCTTTTTCTGAGAGTTAAAGTAGACTGAGCAAAGCAGAAATTCTATTTTAACCCTTGCCTCTTGCCATTTTTGAGTAGAACTTACTCTATTGCTCAGGCCACAGTGCTCTACCAGGCAGCATCTGCATATGTAATGAGGAGTATAAATGCCACAGAATCAATTGTTAATGAACACTGGAGAAAGAATAGAAGAGAAAAAACACAAGCTAAAAGAACAAATGTAGCCTCACTGAAATTGTCCCTATAAACCTTATAAAATTAATCAGGAAAGAAGGGAGGGCTAGAAATGAAAAGAAACCAAGCTGGTAGCACATTCAACATTAACCATGAGGTCAGCTCACTCTCTGACCTGCTTCCTCATAGTTGTTTGGTGCCTACTGTCCTAGAATTACACAGACCCTGTTACTAGATTTTAGCTTCCCTTAACTGCTTTATAGGTAACAACCTGAACATTATGAAATGTTAAGTTTTCCATTTGAATACTCTTTCAGGTCCTGTGTACCAAAGAAACCACTGACAAAAGGTAGTATGAAAGACCCACGACCAAGAAGCTGACTCACCAAAGAGTACAGTTTCCATATCCTGATGATTTTATCCCCCTCACCCCAACCAATCAACGACCACAATTTTCAGGTTCCTTGCCCTCCATGATCCCCTTAAAAATCCTAGCCCAGGCTGGGCACAGTAACTCACATCTGTAATCCCAGAATATGGCCTCCCAGAGGCCAAGGTGGGAGGATCACTCGGAGTTCAAGATCAGTCTGGCAACAGAGCCAGACCCTGTCTCTACAAAAAATAAAAATTTAGCTGGATGTGGTGGTGTATGCCTGTAGTCCCAGCTACTTGGAAGGCTGAAGCAGGAGGATCGCTTGAGCCCAGGAGGTTGAGGCTGTAGCAAGCCATGACTGCACCACCACACTCCAGTTGAGCAACAGAGACCCTTTCTTAAAAACAAAACCAAAACAAACAAAAAAAACCCCAGCCCAGAACTTTTTGAGGAAATGGATTTCAAGTCTTCCTCCCATCTCCTCACTCAATGCCCTGCAATCATTAAACCCTTTCTTTTTTTTTTTTTTTTTTTTTTGAGATGGAGTCCCACTCTGTCACCCAGGCTGGAATGCAGTGGTGTGATCTTGGCTCACTGCAACCTCCACCTCCCAGGTTCATGCCATTCTCCTGCCTCAGCCTCCTGAGTAGCTGGGACTATAGGTGCCCGCCACCATGCCTGGCTAATTTTTTGTTTTTGTATTTTTAATAGAGATGGGGTTTCACCGTGTTAGCCAGGATGGTCTCAATCTCCTGACCTCGTGATCCACTGACCTCAGCCTCTCAAAGTGCTGGGATTACAGGCGTGAGCTACCTCACCAGGCCCATTAATCTCTTTTCTCTGCTATAAATCCTGCTGTCTTGGTGTATTAGTCTGTTACTGCACAGTGGGCATATAAACCTCTTGGTCCTATGATACTATCTACTCTGTTTCATCCATCTATAGCATCTCTGCCCTTGCCCTCTTGAATGAAAACCATTAACAAAATATTAATTAACATTACCTTAAGGGTACTCTCATCCCCTTTACTTATCTTAGGCTAGGAAATGAACTAAATTTCACTGAACAAACATTTAAGCACTTACAATGTTTTATTCCAAAGATTACATAATAGCAACTAATTGAATCTCTTCCATAGAAAGTGCCATATAATTTTTAAATTTTAGTGAAAGTGCTTTTAGGCAGGATACATCCTTCCTTCCACCTAAATCCCTGCTGCTCCCTACTGTAACATTTGCCTGAAGGAATTAGGGATACAGAGGAGTAGGATTTCTCTACTCCATTGAAAAAAGGCATGAATTCAACAAATACACCTTTTTTCAATGAAACAAATATTTTAAAAATGTATGGCACAATAAATGTAAAAATAGAAATAAATGTTAAAGATATGAAGAGCTCAAAAGCAGAAGTGACAGCAAACAGCAGTATAATACACTAGTTAAAAGTATGATCTGTTCTGCTCTATTACTTTTTTTTTTTTTTTTTTTTGAGACAGTTGAGACAGAGTCTCACCTCACTCTGTCACCCAGGCTGGAGTGCAGTGGCACAATCTCGGCTCATTGCAACCTGCACCTCCCAGGTTCAAGCCATTCTCCTGCCTCAGCCTCCAGAGTAGCTGGGACTACAGACACGCACCACCCCGCCCAGCTAATTTTTATATTTTTAGTAGAGACAGGGTTTCACCTTTTTGTCCAGGCCAGTCTCGAACTGCTGACCTCAAGTGATCTACCTGCTTTGGCCTCCCAAAGTGCTGGGATTATAGGCGTGAGCCCCCATGTCTGGCCTTGCTCTACTTTCATGGTGGATTTACTTAAGTATATCTGTGCTACTATTTCTTCAACAGTAAAATGGGAGTAATAGTAGTCTACTTCGTTGAATTGTTGTGAGTTAATATATGCAAGGGACTTATAATGGTGCCTGATACATTCCATGTAAGTTTTGCTGCTACTGCTATTATTATTAATTTGGGGAATCCAATGTCAAGAAAGACTTCCCAAAAGAAACATCTGAGATGGGTTTTTTAATGAATTGTAGTTTACCAAGCAAGAAAAAAGAATAAGAGCATTCTGGGAAGAAATCATAGCATATGTAAAAGCTCAGAGGCATGAAAAAGCATGGTAAATTGAAGTAACTATAAGATTAGTGCTTCTAGGAAATAAAGTGGCAAGATCAACAGGAGGGAAGATGAGGGTAGAAAATATGGCAGTGACTAGATCATAAGGGGTCTTATACACAAACTATAGAGGTTGACCAGGTGGGAGAGAGAACATAGTCCTGAATCATGGAACAATATGCTAGACAGTCCTTAGAGGCAGGAAGACCTAATGGAGCGATTTTTTTTAACGTATGTATCTGATTTGTCTCCTAGGGTCATTCCCTTTAAGCCACTGCTTGCAGGAAAAAGCCTGAAATCTTAAATATCACCTACCCATACCCTCTCAAACCCCCAGTAGTCTTCTTCAAGTCTCAAGATCCTCCGTTGGCTTGGACTGCTCTCCTCCCCTTCCTGAACAGAGAGCTGTGGGTCTATTTAATACTTGAGGATGCCTTGATTATACCCATTCAGTTGAACTTAGACCACCAGACCCAGCCCTGAAAGAGAACAGCTTTTTCATTTCCTACATTATAGAAACTCCTTTTTGCTCCTTACACCAAAACAATTCCTGCCCTTCACAGGCTTCCTGGGATTTATTGAAGGCACTTAGCATAATAAGGGACCTGAAATAGCATAGTAAATTCACAAACCCTGTTACTTAAATCTTTAAACTTAAGAAAATATGATGGGTTTGCCTTACAGGATATCATCCCAAAACTTGATTCTTCCTCTAATTCAATAGTTAAATACATCTGAATAAAACTAAGGAGGATTCACTTAAACCAAATCGTACATTGCAAAACACATGCTATGTATGTTGCATACAATGAAGCACAAAATTGAGGTGAGGGATCACAAACTCCTCCAAAGAAATATTCTCTACTTTGGCAAAGAAATATGCTCTCCCCACTCCAGTTGTCAGATAAAGATAGGCTCTCTCCACTGTGCTTTTTTCCACATTTGAAAGACAGACAGTTTCCCTTAAATCTACACGAAAAACAGCAGCACAATTTTAGAGAACAAAAATTAACTTATCAAGTCAAAGACACAAAAATATGAAAACTCAAAAAGACAAGTTCTGAAGCCAGGTGTGGTTGTGTGTGCCTGTTGTCCCAGCTAATGTGAAGGCTGAGGCAGAAGGATTGTTTAAGCCCAGGAGTTTGAGACCAGCCTGAGTAACACAGTGAGATAATGTCTCTATAAAGAAGTTTTCTTAATTTTTAAAAAAAGTTTTCCTTAAATATGTTTTTATTTAAAGAGCAAATGCAGAAACTTAAATTTCTGAGGTTCTCACAAACACAGCAACTATTTCAGCATCTAAAAAGCTTAGAAATCCTCTTCATATTTACCTTGTACTAGTAACATACAATTCCAAATGAGGAATTGTTCAGCTGCTGAATTTGGACCTAAATATTAGTTTCAATACTAATACATTAGCATTAAATTCTTCCTTGTTATGCTAATTAACTTATGTAATAACAAGATTGCCATTTAAATCATTATTTGCCCTATTACATAGTTCTTAATATATTTATAGTTTGAGAGTAACTATATCATCTACCTTATTGTTCAAGCCACACAATTTTTTTTATTTATTTATTTTTTTTTTTGAGACAGAGTTCCACTCTTGTCGCCCAGGTTGGAGTGCAACAGCACAATCTCGGCTCACTGCAACATCCACCTCTCGGGTTCAAGCAATTCTCCTGCCTCAGCCTCCAAGTAGCTGGGGTTACACGCATGCACCACCATGCCTGGTTAATTTTTGTATTTTGTGTAGATACAGGGTTTCACCATGTTGGTCAGACTGGTCTCGAAGTCTCGAACTCCTGATCTCAGGTGATCCTTCCACCTTGGCCTCCCAAAGTGCTGGGATTATAGGCGTGAGCCACCACGCCCAGCCGCTACACAAATTTTATGCTTCACTTCACCTCTCCCTAACCAATCCACCCACCATTTAATCAGATACCTTGTCCTGCCCCTGTCTACCTCCTAAATATTGCCCAGATCTGTCTACTTATTCCCTATTGTTACCACCCTAGTCTAAGCTACGATAATCTCTTGTCCCATATCTACTCTTCATTCCTTCCAAATAATTATCTACACTATGGCAGCCTGATTGATCTTAAAATGCAATTTGATCATCACACACTCCTGTATTTAAAATCTGTATTGGCTTCCCACCATCCTTAAAAGAAAAAAGTATTTAGCATACCTGAAAGCTATGTATTAGGATCTAACCCGTGTCAACATCTCAATCTTCATTCCATGTCACTTCTCTTCCTTCTCCTTCTATCTCCGACCTAGGCTAGATGTCAAGTCCACACTACTCAGGGTTCTGTTACAAGCACTTTTCTTCTTCTTCTTACTGCACTTTTCCTTCATAACCTCAACATACTCTTAATGATTTTCTCGGTGGTGTTCTCATGAAACTACGTTGTCATCATGGACAAGCAGTATATCTGTCTAATTTACAGGTGAATCTCCAAAATCTAGCACATAACCTGAATATATGAGTACATACAGAAGAGGGTGGAAGAAATAGGGAAAAAGAGAGTAATAAAAGGAACAGGAAGATTCATCAAGTAAGCATTTCGGTAGTCATTCACACATGTTTAATGGGAAGAAAAAAAAAATTGAGAATAATTCTTTAGGTCCTAGAAGAGTGTTTCAGCTCTTGGAATTATCTAAATTAAGAAAAAGTTTCAGGCCAGGCACAGTGGCTCATGCCTGTACTCCCAGTACTTTGGGAGGCGGAGGTGGGTGGATCACTTGAGCGCAGGAGTTTGAGACCAGCCTGGGAAATATGGCAAAACCCCTGTCTCTACAACAAAGAAAAATTTAGCTGGGTGTGGTGGTACGCACCTGTAGTCCCAGCTACTTGGGAGGCTCAGGTGAGAGGACAGCTTGAGCCTGGGAAGTTGAGGCTGCAGTGAGCCAAGATCATGCCACTGCACTCCAGCATGAGCGACAGAGTGAGACCCTGTCTCAAAAAAGAAAAGAAAAAAAGAAAAAGAAAAAGAAAAACTTCCAAACTTGACTGAAAATTATATTACTATGCCATAATGATGTAACATGTTACACTGTAGGCTAAATAATATTACAAATTTTTCAATTGGAAAACTAAATAAAATATAAATAAGTCATAGAAAAATAAATCACTGTAAAAAAATTCCTTGACATTTACTTAGTCTAAAGATAATAAATAGCTTAAAAGCATATTTTTCTTTAACTATTGAGGACTGACTCTGATACTGAGTATTATGAATATTTAAAGAAAAATAAGCCAGAAGTTGTCTTCAACTTACTGTAATTTACTAAAACATTTCTAAAAAGAATTAGCACAATAATCCACTACTTTGTAATAACAAATACCATCAAAGGCCTGTTCTTCACCAGGCATTGTGCTACACAGTTACATAGATTATCACTTAATTCTCTCAAATCTATAAGGAAAATATTACCATTTTAAGGATAAACAAAACTGAGAAAGAAATTAAGTAACAAGCCCATAGGTGCAGAGGTAGAAAGTCATACAACTGGAATTCAAACTCAAATATATCTACTTCTTAGGAGTTTCCTCTATGAAACTATCTTAGAGTTTTATCATATCTTATCTAATTTCCTAATTTTTTAAATCTAGGATTTCTTTTAGGCATACATTTTCTCTTTCCTTTCACTGGAATTTATTTGCTTATTTATAAAGAAAATAAGCATTCATAAAAAATAACAACTAGCCAGGCATGGTGGGTCATGTCTGTCATGCCAGCATTTTGGGAGGCTCAGGCAGAAGGGCCGCTTGAGCCCAGGAGTTCAAGACCAGCCTGGGCAACACGGCAACACGGTAAGACCTCATCTCTTTAGAAAAAAAAAAATCAGTTTATCCAGTGGTGCGCACCTATGGTCCCAGCTACACAGGAGACTAAAGTGGGAGAATCACTGGAGTCTGGGAGACTGAGGCTGCAGTGAGCTATGATAGCACCTGTGTGCTCCAGCCTACGCAACACATTGAGACTCTGTCTCTCAAAACAAGAAAAAGAAAAAAGACAAGACAAGTATATAGGAAAACATATACAAGTAATACAAAGACATTTATTTGCCTCTAATGAAATCATACTATAAATAAATGCTAATTGTAAATTGTCTTTTTAACTTAATAAGACGTGTTCATACTTCAACTTCAGCTCTATTTCCACTTTTTCAAAATGGCTGCACAGAATTCCACCATATGGACATAACATAACTGGCTTAAGCAATTTACCTATTGATTAACATTTAGATTGTTGTTTTACTTAATGGTTGCTTAGTTAATAGTATTTGGTTGTTAAGCAAGTTGATCCTTCATGGCTTTTAATGAATTAACAAAACAGTTCTGTTGAATGAGATAACTGATTTCCAAAATCCATGATACTTATTCTCAAAGAACAATTCATCTAACTTTTTAAGTATCATTCCTAGGAATCTCTCTATTCTAAAGTTACATAGAGCCAGCTGGTGATGAACTTTATCAAAATTTACATCTCCTAGCTGCTAGGAAGCCACTTTACTTACCTCTTTGTATCAGTTTTCTCACTGGCTAAATGGTGGCTACAAAATCTGCTCTACCAACTAAATAGATTGTTGTGAGGATCAATTACACTCCGAAAAATTAAAACTAAAAGTAAAAAGTATTATACAAACATAGTGCTATTTTATAGGCTCCTTAACAAATAAAAAGGGTAATAAAAAATTACATAAGCTTAGACATTTCCTTAAAATATCTAAAAAATTTAATGTTTCTTTCAATCATCCTTAATATGCAACATTTATTCCCACATACAGAATGCTTAGAGATTTATATTGTAATATCCAATAAGTTATTTTTTGTTTCCATCATCCTTAAAGAGCTAAACACTTCAGATATGATACATACAGTATATCTTTGTTAGTTTGTTTTTGCAAGGGAAAAGATGATCTTACAAAAGTTTCAAATAGTACAGAAAAGTAATGAAGTAAAAAAGTTCTTCTCCACAGAGATAATCACTATCAAAAATTCCTCATACACCTTCCTGGATATTCTCTATTTAAACATGCCTGACACACATACTTTTTTTTTTTTTTTTTTTTTTTTTTTTTTTTAATGCAAAAGGGACACTATTTACCTTGTCTGTCATTGGCATTTTTTTTTTTTTTTTTCTGAGACAGAATCTTGCTCTGTTGCCCAGGTTGGAGTGCAGTGGCACAACCTCAGCTCCCTGCAACCTCAGCCTCCCGGGTTCAAGCAATTCTCTGCCTCAGCCTCCTGAGTAGCTGGGATTACAGGCACGCACCACCACACCTGGCTAATTTTTTGTTTTTGTATTTTTAGTAGAGACGGGGTTTCATCATCTTGGCCAGGCTGATCTTGAACTCCTGACCTCATGATCCACCCCCCTCGGCCTCCCAAAGTGCTGGGATTACAGGCGTGAGCCACCGCGCCTAGCCTGTCACTGGCTTTTTAATAATTTTTACATAATAGACATCTTTACATATCAGTACATATAGATATCAGTATCATATTTTAGAAAAGAAAGAAAATTCTGTAAATATCTGTAAACAGACCTGTTTTGGATGCACCACCTACAGAATTCATCCTTCACTCCATCAGAAATATTGACCTTAACCGTCAGTACCTTCAAATTTTCTCCACGGTTAATTGCCAGAATCTGAGTGCAAACATAAGGCAAAGACTAATAATCCACAAAATATATGAAACAAATCAGGCAGCTATGTAGCTGACAGCTATATGAATTTTTTACTCATTTATTTACCAAGAATACATTTTAAAATAATCATTTACTTACACTTTTTTCAAGTAACATACCTCCCTCATAAGGAAAACCCTAACATGTTCTTAGAAAATAAAATGCAGATACAAAGCCTATCTATCACATGTACAAGAAGAAACTTCGATGATCTAAAAATCTCATTGCAGATTGTACTAATTAAAAACTTTTGATCATCTGGAGCTGGAAGGGTATACTTTTTATAATTTGAAAAGATAACCTGTGCTAAGATAAATACAAACATGTAAAATCCCTATGTGCAATATTTAGTAGCTACAAATTGTTACCATCCATTGAGCATTACTAATTGTACAGCCCATCTAAGCACTTTAAATATATTATCTCAAGTAATCCTTAGAGTCACCAGTGATGCGTGTATTACCTTCATTTTACATAATAATTTTTCTGAAACCTGTTCCAAATCACAAAGCTAGCAAGTAGCAAAAAAAGAATTTAAACTCAGACCTGTCCATGCTCTTAATTAAAATATTAAAAGTATGACTGTCTTAAAACACATTTAAAACACTCCTTAAAGAAGTACAAACAAAACCAAAGCAAGCAAAAGAAAATAATAAATAATAAGGTAAAAATAAAATAGAGAATAGAAAAGCAATAAATATCAACAAAACCATAAATTGGTTCTTTAAAGATATCAACAAAATTGACAGATCTTTCACTAGACTAATCAAGAAAAACAACAGGAAACACTCAAATAACAAAATCAGGAACAAGAGAGAAGCCACTATTAAGGACCTTATAGAAATAAAAAAGATTATAAGGGATACCATGAGCAACTGTATAACAAATTAGACAACTAAGATAAAATGGACAAATTCCTAAAAAGACACAAACTACCAAAAACAAACCAAAAAGAAACAGAAAATCTGAACAGACCTATAAAAAGTAAGGACACTGAATTCGTAATTTGAAAATTTTCCACAAATAAATGTCCAGGCCCAGATGGCACCACCACTGAATTCTACCAAACATTTTTAAAAGAATCAATATTCATTCTTCACAAACGTTCCAAAAGATATTAGAGAAGGAAAAGCTTCCCAAATATTTCTATTAGGCCAGTATTACTCTGATACAAAAACCAGACAAGACTTCACAAGAAAACTACAAACCAGTATCTCTTATGAATATAGATGTAAAAATCCATAATAAAGCACTAGCAAACCACATCCAGAAACATATAAGAAGGATTATACACCAAGATCAACTAGAATCTATTCCAGGAATGCCCGGTTGATTTAACATTGAAAAAATCAATTAACCTAACACATTATATCCATAGAATAAATAATAAAAATCCTATGATCATCTCAATAGATGTGGAAAAACATCTGACAGAATCAGGTAGCCCTTCATGATAAAAAAACACTCAACAAACTTGGAAACATAAGGAAAGTTCTTCAATGTGAGAAAGGGCATGTGCACAGAAATCTCACAGCTAACATCACATTTACTGATCAAAGACCAGAAACAAGACAAGTGTGTCCACTCTCACAACATTGTACTGAAGGTTCTAGCCAGGGAAAAGGAAGGGAGGCCATCTATATTGGAAAGGAAGATGTAAAACTTTCTCTATTTGCAGCTAACATGATCTTATATATAGAAAATTCTAAGCAATTCACTACAAAACTATTAGAACTAATAAAGAGCTCAGCAAAGTTGCAAAACACAAGCTCAACATATAAAATTAATTTCTACATACAAGCAATAAACACTCTGAAAATATTTTTTTAAATTCCATTTATGATACCACCAAAAGGAATAAAATACTTAGGAATAAATTTAACAAAAAAAGTTCAAAACTTAAATGGGTTGACCTTTGAACAATACAGGTTTGAATTGCATGTGCTGCCTTATATGCAGAATTTTTTCAACCAAACAGGGATTGAAAACACAGTAATTGCAGAATCTGAAACCCACGTATAAGGAGAGCTGATTTTTCATATACACGGGTTCTGCAGGGCCAACTCTGGGACTTGCATATACATAGATTTGGGTATATGCAGGGATCCTGGAATCAATCTCCTGTATATACCAAGGAACAACTGTACTCTGCAAACTACAAAACACTGTTGAAAGAAATTAAAGAAGATCTAAATAAATAGACATCCCATGTTCATGGATCAGAAGGCCTAATATTGCTAAGATGGCAATACTCCCCAGGCTGATTTACAAATTCAGTGAAATCTCTATCAAATCCCAATTGGCATCTTTTGCGGAAATTGGCGAACTAATTTTAAAACACATATAGTAATTCAAAGGACTGAGAATAGTCAAGTCAATTTTTAAAAATAAAAATAAACTTGGAAGATTCTCACTTCCCAATTTCAAAAGTTACTACAAAGACACAGTAATCAAGACAGTGGGGACTGGCATAAGGATAGACATAGAATGGAATAGAACTGGAGACCAGAAATAACCCTATACACATAGAGTCAACTGATTTTCAACAAGGGTACCAAGAAAATTCAATGAAGAAAACCCAGTCTTTTCAATAAATCTGGGATAACTAGAATTAACCACATGCAAAAGAACAAAAGTGAACAGACACCTACTTCATGCTATACATACAAATTAACTCAAAAGTGATCTTAGACCTTAATATAGGAACTAGAACTATAAAATTTCCATTAAAAAAGAAGAAAATATTTATGACACCAAGTCATAAAGCCTTCTTAGATATAAAACCAAAAGTGTAATCAATAACAAAAAAAAGATTGAACTTCAACAAATTTTAGTTTTTGTGCCTCAAAAAATAGTACCAAAAAAGTGAAAAGAAAATGAACAATATGGGATAAAAATTTTTGCAAATCATATGTCACATAAGGGTATCTAGAATATATTTAAAACTCTTACAGTTCAACAATAAGAAAACAAAACCCAATTTATTTACTTTCTTAAGAGAATGGGGTTTCACCATGTTGGCCAGGCTGGTCTCGAACTCCTGACCTCAGGCGATCCACCTGCCTCAATTTCCCAAAGTGTTAGGATTACAGGTGTGACCCATCACGCCTGGACACAATCCAATTTAAAATGTACAAAAGATCTGAAGAGGTATTTGTTCAAAAATTATATACAAATGACGATAAGTACATGAACAGATGCTCAACATCATTAGAGAAATGCAAATCAAAACACAAAAAGATGGACAATAAATGTTGGGGGGGATGTAGAGAAATTGGAACCTTCACAAACTACTGGTGAGAATGTAAAAACGGCATAGCCACTTTGGAAAATAATATGGCAGATTAGGTTAAACGTAAAGCTACCATATAACCCAGCAATTCCATTCCTAGGTACATATCCAAGAGAAATAAAAACATATGTCCACACAAAAACTTAGACACGAATGTTCATAGCATTATTCATAATGCCCAAAAAGTAGAAACAACCGAAGTATTCGCTTACTGATGAATGGATAAGTAAAATGTGGAGAATCCATATAATGTAATATTATGTAGCAATAAAAAGGAAAGGTGTACTAATACGTACCGTAACTGACAAACTCTGAAATCATTATGCTAAGTGAAAGAAACCTGCATGTTGTACGATTCCTTTATATGAAATGACCAGAACAGACGAATCTGTAGAGATAGAAAGTTGGGTGCCTAGAGCTTGACGCAAGGAAATATTTGGGAGAAAAATGTCCTAAAATTGCTTGTGGTAACGGTTACACAACTCAGTGAATTTACGAAAAACTACTGAACTTATAAAGTTCTAATGGTTGCATTATATGCGATATGAATTTTACTTCAATAAAGCTATTAGAAAATTAAAACACTCTTTTCTTAAAGCACTCTTCAATACCAATTATTAAGATGACAAATCTTAACACAAATTAACCAAATAATTTAATCAAGTTAACAGCTTCCCTTAAATAATATTTGCTAGTCTACATATATTTATGTGTATTATATATTAAAAATAAAAGAAACATCACTTCAATATATATTCAGATTTTTCACTAATTCTTAATGGCTTTCTTCCAATCACTCTTAATGAATGGAGTTTTAATAAACTAAGTTCTCCCTTTACAGGACACAAACTGATATTTTAACAATTTTAGCACATTTCCATGAGGATCTCTAACAAAAACTTAGACTTCCTATCTGTGGTGAAACAAGCTTAAAATAATTCAACTTAATATTACCAGAAAATAATTCTGCTACGAAAATTTCTCAATTTGTGCTTCATGTTGAAAAGAATGTCAAAAGATAAAAAGCATATTTTTCTAACTTTAATTTAAATTTTTAAAATATTGAGTAAAATTTTAAATAAATTGTCAGAGTTTTAAAAAATATATAGAGGACTTTTTTCTTTTTTTTTTTTTGAGACGGAGTCTCGCTGTGTCGCCCAGGCTGGAGTGCAGTGGCCGGATCTCAGCTCACTGCAAGCTCTGCCTCCCGGGTTTTTACGCCATTCTCCTGCCTCAGCCTCCCGAGTAGCCGGGACTACAGGCGCCCGCCACCTCGCCCGGCTAGTTTTTGTATTTTTTAGTAGAGACGGGGTTTCACCGTGTTAGCCAGGATGGTCTCGAACTCCTGACCTCATGATCCGCCCGTCTCGGCCTCCCAAAGTGCTGGGATTACAGGCTTGAGCCACCGCGCCCGGCCGACTTTTTTCTTATATACTTGAGAAATTTCTAAAGTAAACGTCAGCAGAAATAAAACAATCACTTAGAAATAAAAGTTTAGGCTGGGTACGGTGGCTCATGCTTGTAATCCCAGCACTTTGACAGGCCAAGGCAGGTGGACTGGTTGATCTCAGGAGTTCAAGATGGGCCTGGGCAACATGGTGAAATCCCAACTCTACAAAAAATACAAAAATCATCCAGGTGTGCTTGTGCACGCCCATAGTCCTAGCTCCTCAGGAGGCTGAAGTGGGAGAATGCCTTCAACCCTCATGGTGGAAGTTGCAATGAGGTGGGATTCTGCCACTGCACTCCAGCCTGGGTGAAAGAGCAAGATATTGTCTAAGAAAAAAAAAAAAAGTAAGCTTACATAAAACAATATATTCAATAATACTGCATAGAACTATCTACAAAGAAATAAATTGTGAATACAAAATAAACTTGTTTGAGCTCAGCAGAGACTTCCGTATTTGCCATAGGTTGTGCCAGCTTAGTAAACAGAAGTTCTTCATACAAGAAATTATCTCTAATAAATTAATTCAAGTAGAGTACAACAATATAGAGGAGAGTTATTTAATTCTGATTTATATAACTATGGCATAACATCACAACACATTATTGGAGGATTTTTGCTCTTTTTTACCATACCTAGTAATGTAATATGTCAAACTTACAAAAAATCCTGACACACAGGAAGACCCATGGTGGAGAGGGGAGTAAAGTAACAGAAATAATAAAGCTTGGGACAGAAACTGGAATTGAAAATGAGTAGTGGGTTAAAGCAAAATTATTGCAGATGGTGACACTGAACAGGAAATAGGTAGTATAAGACACAGGAAATTGCATGTCAGTGAAAATACACACCAATAAAGATAAGGAACAGAAACTCCCATGAGAGAATGTGAAGACTGAGCTACAAATTCATGTGGTAGAAAAGATCACACTAAGGACCAATTTGAAAAAGAAAGAAAAAAAGATGCAGCTGGAAGAATTTACTAAGCAGCTATTAATGGCTATTCCCACAGTACTCGGAGAGAGTTCCACAGTAATTTTCCTTCACCACACTGTCTTTCATCATTTGCATTCATTTCTGTATTCTGTGATACTATGTGCTAGGGTATTTACGTAAAGGCTGAAAAGTAAGGTTCAGAGTTGGGACATGAGGTTTCAGCACTACAGGAATTGGGAAGCTGTTTTTGTAACCTAGCATATCATCACTCCGGCCTGTGCATGATAAACTAAAAAGTTCGTAAAAGGGCAGTGCTGTTTTTCAAAACTGACATTTCCAAAATGCTCTGCTTTCCCAGGCCTGAATACCGTCACACCCAGAAGCCTGTGTCAATCATAATCTTAAATTCAGTCACTAACTCAGAATGCCACGTGTTAAACACAGCAGTTAAAATGCAGAGCCCAATAAAATATTTTCAAGCAGAAATTAGAAGGCTAGGTTTAACAGAATAAAAGCATTCATGTTTTTCCAAAGTTGCAATAAAATTAAATAAACATAAAAGGTGGACAAAATAAGACAGAAAAACTACTTCTGCAAAAGGAATGTTAGTATACTTAGTCACTGGTACTGTTAAAAATTATTTTTCATTATGTTATATCTGTGTCAGTAGACTATAACAACTAGGTATGTAAAATTTCACCATACTTTCTTTCAAATTATTGAAAGTATGTACTTCACTACTTCACCTGATGCGGTAAATATAGTGTGCACAAAAGTAAAGTTGACAACTTTAGATATAATAGTGAAACATTTCAAATATTCAAAAGGGCAAGGGCCGTGTCACCTCTATACCCTAAATAGGACCCAACATAAAATAACCTTTCAGGAAATACTTGTGGGATAATCCAACACTCTTCATGTCTTGTTACAACAAAACAAAATTTTTTCACATCTGTGTCATCTTAAACGAAAAACAATTACTTTTTTATTTTTTTAAGAGGCAAGGTCACACTGTTGCCCAGGCTGGAAGGCAATGGCTATTCACAGGAGCAATCCCACTACTGATCAGCACAGGAGTTTTAACCTGCTCCTTTTCTGACCTGGGCCAGTTCACCCCTCCTTAGGCAACCCAGTAGTCTCCCATTCCTGTGGGGTCACCATATTGATACTGAACTTAATGTGAATACCCAATCGGCATGGCACACTTCAGTCCAGAAATTCTAGACTCAAGCAATCCTCCCGCCTCAGGCTCCTGAGTAGTTGGGACTACAGGTATGCGCCACCATGCCAAATAATCACATTCTTAATGATGAAAATTAAGTATTACATGAAAGGTTAGGAATACTAGTTTTTTCTATTATTCTCTCTTTATAGCAGTAAAATGCAGATAGGAAGAAAAATAAATTTTAAAATTATTTTTTGAGAAATTCCAGGTTTGAAAAACACTGACAGTTTCCTAACTTCAAATCTCCCTCTCCCTTTCTCAAAAAACTATAAAACCAATAAAGAGAATAAATAAAACACAACACAGAACCCATCTCTTTGCATTTCTAGGAGACAGAGAATTATACTGGCATCAGATTTCTCAAACATAACATACAAAGGAAGCCAACAGCAGAGCAACATATTCAAGAAACTTAAGGAAAGAAAGTGCAAACAAAAATGATTATACCATGCCAAGCTATCCTTCAAGTTTTAAGGCCATAGAAAACAATTCGGAATGTGTAAGAACTCAGAGAATATTGTACACATATACCCTTCTTCAGATCCTTCACTAGAACAGAAGTTAGCAAACTATGACCTATGGGCCAAATCCAGCCTGCCATCTGTTTTTTGTGAATAAAATTTTATTGAAACACAACCATGCTCATTCATTATGTATTGTCTATGACTGCTTTTGTGTTACACAGCAGTTGTGTAGTTGCAACAAAAGCCATCTGGCTCACAAAACCTTAAATATTTGTTCACTGGACCTTTACAGAAAAAGTTTACCAACTGTATACTAGTCTACAGAATAAGTTTCTCACTCTAAAGACTTTGGAAAGCTCTGGCAAAAGGACCAAGGGCAAGCATTACTATAATTCTAGGGCCGAGATTAAAACAAGAGTGGGGTCAGTTTCCTTTAAGAAAGCGCGGGTTGCAAGGCAATCCTCATACCAAAGCAGACTTCAGAATAAAAAGCATTAAACAAGGTAATAAAGAAAACTTTATATAATGTTAAAAGCCACACTCCAGCTCTGGAATAGAACAAGGAGCGTGCGATCCTGTACTTTAAAGATGTTGTTAGGAGTGATATCACTGAAAATTGTGGAGTAGGGAACTCTAAATATCATCCCTCCACAAAGGTAAGGTAGCAAAAACCATCAGAATTAACTTTTTCACAACTATGGAATCTAATAAAAATTTTATAACAACGAAAGAAACACTTACAGAAAGAAGCTGCAGAATTTCTATAAGAGAGCACTTTTAACTTACACCAGTCTCAGCAGTGGCCTCTGAAGATGACAGCCCACTTTCCTAGGGCAGGTTGCTCTTATCAGAAGGAGCAATATGGACCTTATTCTCAAATAACTACGGTTGTGTGTTTTGATGTCTGGTGGGTCCCTGAGGAACTGACTCAAGGGCTTGCCTTTATTTCACATGCCTTGGAGCTTACTCAGGACAGAAGAAGCCTCCCAGGTGGCCTTTGTCAAAAGTACTTAAAGGCAAACATATTAGCACCAGCCATGAGGGGTAAGGGATAACACGGGGGCAACTAACACACAGACCAAAAAACCTGTGAAAAATAAGCGTGGAAATGAGATATTTGAGGGAAAAGGGGCTTTGTAAAATTCCTGGGCATGCTGAGGGCTAGGGTGCATGCTCTGAAAAGATCTGAGGGAACCTTAAGCTTTCACCTCTAAAAGAACTTTGGGCTCCATGCAAACAGGAAGAAAAGGCTAAGGCAGAGCTGTTAGTGGCCTCACTAAGTGTTGAAGGAGTGCCCCAATAAAGAATCAATCTGCAAAGTCTGGGAGAGTTTGGGGTTTTTTCTTTTAGGGTTTATTTTGTTTTTGTTTTTGGCTCCAGGCATTCACGGGAATCTCTGTTAAATAACTAGATGGTTACTAAGCTAACAAGGGAGACCTCAGTGGACACACATAACAAAGAATAAAAATTTACAAAACTAGTTAAGAAAAGTCACTAGAACAAACCACCCCACAAAGCAAGTAGCAACAACAAACACGAGGGAGGGGAGAGAATCTGATTTCCAGAGTTATCAAGTTATAATATACAACATATACAGACTTTACCAAAAAAAAAAAAAAAAAAAAACAAAAAAAAATCAAAGAAACTGTCCATGAGAAAGCTTAGACATTGGCCTTACAAAACAAAGATTTTAAATTAACTCTCTTAAATATGCTGAATTCAAGAAAATCATGAACAGAGACCTAAAGAAAGCCAGGAGAATGATCTTTCAACCATATAGAAAAATAAGAGTTAGAAATTATAAAAAAGAACCAAATAGAAATTACGGAGCTGAAAAGTACAATGACTGACATAAAAAATGTACTAGGGGTTCAACAGCAAATTTGAATAAAAAGAACAAATCAACAAGCCTGAAGACAGGTCAAACGGGAATATACAGTCAGAGAAAAAAGAAAAAACTAAAGAAAGGAAAGGAACAGAGGCCGAGACCTGTGAGACACTATCAATCATACTCTTTACGTATAATGGGAGACCCAGGAGAGGAGAGAAAGGCGCAGAAAGGATATTTTCTTTAAATTATTATGAAGAATTTATCAAGTTTGATGAAAAACATTAATCTACACGTGTAAGAATCACAATAAACTCCAAGTAGGATAAACTCAGAAAGACCCACAACAAGACACATTATAATCAAACTGTCAAAAGATAAAGACACAGAATCCTGAATGCAGCAAGAGAGAAGAGACTTGTCACAAATAAGGCATCGTAAGATTAACACCTGATTCCTCATAAAAAACCATGGAGGCCATACCATAAGAGTGGATGGTATATTTAGTATTAAAAGGGAAAAATTTAAAACCATCAACCAAGAATTCTATATTTTAAAAAACTCTCTGTAAAAAAATGAAGGAAATGTTTAATGGACATAGAGTTTCAGTTTTGCAAGATAAAAAATTTCTGGAGATTGGTGGCACAACAATATAACTATGCTTCCCATTACTGAACTGTATGCTTAAAAAGGGTTATGATGGTACATTTTATGTTAAATGTATTTTACCACAATTAAACATAAATTTTTTTTAAAAAAGGAGAAATTAAGATTTTCCAGAAAAAACAAAAATTAGGAAGTTTGTCACTAGTAGACCTGCCTTACATGAAATAGTACAGGAAGTGCTTCAGACTGGAATGAGAGGGTACTAGATAGTAACTTGAAGCCATAAAAAGAAATAAGGAGCACTGATAAAGGTCGCTACATATGTAAATATAAATGCCAGTATTACTGTATTTTTTGTTATCTCCTCTCTTTTTTCCCTTTATAATTTAAAAGCTACATTCCACAACATAGATATAGCCTATGACTACATTTACGAAAAAAAAATTTAGTAAACTGAAAAATGAAACTAAAAGACTGAAGTACAACGACTATGATTTGTATAACTAAATGAGACCTCTCACACTTTATTCTAAATCAGGTATCTCAGATTTGTATTTCACATGGAAGAGATCCAGAATTGAGCTCAAATATAAGGATACTAGGAAGCAGAGTCTAACAAAAAGATCACCAGCCAAAAAGTCAAGATATCTAAAATGTTATATTGTCAGCTCTGCTATAATTCTCAATGTCACTTATTAACTAACTGCTCTGGGTCGTTCGTTCCCAATTTGTGAAGTGGCGAGGATATGACAATATTATAAGAATTTATATAAAGAAAAAAGAAAACAGTTGACATAAAATTCTTTAAATTCTTAGTAAAGTAGCAGGCAAATCTAAAATATTATCATTATTACTGTATCAGCATGCACATGCAGTTTCTTTATTTACCTGATGATGGTGAATGCTTCTTATGTTGCACGAAAAATGCTGGTAGAGCAGAAACTTATCAACATCTTTCTCATTTACCTTTTTTGAGGACACTTTTGCCAGAGATGACTGGATACAAACGTGTCTGTTCTGGCACCTGTTCAGATACCCAAGTGTTCAAAAAACAAGCATTTATTAATTTGTGCTTTAGTAAAGAATATATAGAAATAAGGATAGCAAAAAAGTCCAAGTGAGTTTTTTTAATGATGCCCAGCTATGAAATCAATATTACTGCCCCATCAAAAGAGGACTCTTTGCCTACTGATACTAGCATAGTCCTCCAGATCTATTTATATATCTACTCAATCTCCCCATAAAATGCCTAAATGAATTCAGAAACCATCTGCAATTATGTAAAAGATCAAAACTCTCTATAGAAATCAAACCAACAGCTCTGATCTAAATATCAGACTTTTCTAATCACTAAGTTAGGCAGTCATAGTCAATTAAAAACTAAAAAAAAAGAGAAACAAAAGGACGTGTCAGGACAGCTTCCAATAACAATTTATAATACTGAACCAAATTTAAGCAGCATAATTACTTATAAAAACACATTTTAAAACCTGAGCAAGAATTTTGCTTCAACTCATTCCTGCTGGGGCCACTGAGAAAATAGAAAAGTTATCTGCCTTGTACTAACAAAAAACCCTGACAAGCAACAGTAGTCAACTAGGTCATCTCCTTTCCTCTTCTCGGCACAGCTCAAACAGCTAGATATGTGGAGGGAGAGAGAGGGAGAACAGACCTCTGGCAGAAACGTGTCTTCTCTTCTGATACACAGCAGAAAAAGAACAAAATATATAAAAAGAGAGTTTTAAATTAATGTGTTTTTGTAATGAGGCATAAAACCCATAAGCCCAAGAAGGCTCTAGGTCAAAGATCTTTAATGTCTGATAAACCAGGACTGTGATCCCATAGATAAGCTGCTCCCCCAACAGCTAAAAATCATCTGGAGGTCAGTCCTTTTACCCTCATCTGATATTACACATTCTCAAATTAAGCCAATCACTGGTAAACACCAGAAACAAGATACTATAAAATTAAGCATACATCACAATCAACATGTTTAAAAAGCAATGCCACTCTAAAGGACATGAATCTCTCTTCATATATATTGTGTAAGGCAATGGTTTTTAAACTCATCAGGCCCCTCCACTGAGACGCCTCAGCATAAAGAGGGTGAGTAGGCAGAGTTCCAGGCTCCCTGCCCAGAATTCAATTAAAACAACTTTACTTTTATCTGTTTTATATATTTCGGTTATGCTATTTGAACAAAGAGTTCTGCTCCTTAAAAAAAAAAAAAAGGTCTGAAAACAAAGTTTTTAATGAACATTGGTATTAGCACTAACCGTGTGACCCTTAACAGCACGAGTCCATAAAGCAGAAAACTCCATAAAAGAGTTACTCACAAGTTCCGAATGAAGTCAAGCGTGTCTTTGTCTTTAGCAATCATGTCTGCTAAAATATGCTGCACTCCTATTTCAATATCCTGAAGCGTTGAAAGCCCTTTAGGAGAAGGGTAAAAAGGAAAACAAAAACAAAAAGTATAAGATTGGTTTTAAATTCTATAATTAAATCACAGTAAATTAATTCCAGTCAAAATAAAACCTTAAGTTGACAGCCTCAAGACAGAAAGATATTGTAGCGGTATACTAGCTTCCATTTGTAACAAAAACAAGTCTCCAAAAGCAATAATACAGACATAATACATAATATATTGCCCAGTGGTAAAAATGCATCTCTGGAGCCAGCTGCCTTGTCTAATCCTGGTTCTACCATTTGCCAGTTGTGAGACACTGGGCAAGCTACTTGACTTCTCTGTACCTGAGTTTCCTATAAAAATGGAATCATTATGTACCTTCTTTATGAAGTGATTACAAATATTAAAGACATTATAGGAAATATATATTAATAGAGTCAAAACAAAGGGACAGTACTCCATTTGTTTAAAAAAATTATCCTTTAGAAGCAATTTCTATTTTGGATTACGGGGCATTTATTCACATTTTCAACGACCCATTTGAATTTCACAAATCTCAAAAGCACAAAACAAGAGCTTTCATGCAGTTGTTCCTCTTCACA
Organism: Macaca thibetana thibetana; assembly: GCF_024542745.1. Taxonomy (NCBI): domain Eukaryota; kingdom Metazoa; phylum Chordata; class Mammalia; order Primates; family Cercopithecidae; genus Macaca; species Macaca thibetana. The sequence goes on along the minus strand of NC_065590.1, from coordinate 61,558,851 downwards.
GTTAAATTGTGTACAGATGGGCATTAAGTTCTCTTTAAGCATTTCTTATTTGCTAATTTATAGCAATGAATCTTGTAGATCAAGGTTTCTCTGATATTGACTTATGGACAGAGATCATTTGCACTGCTTTGTTTCATTTCTTTTGCCTTTATCATTCTATTTGCATGAAAGATTTTTGCACTAAACTTGAATTACACAAGCACTGCCTATTATATGTATGTTTTCCTGTAAGTAAAGTTTTAATGAGTAATAAGGTACAAAAGCCAAAGAGAGGACAGGAGGACATTTATTATGGCATAATTAATAAATAGAAAAGATCAGTTTGGTTGTGTTAGGATAAGTAATTATGTTTACAGTTGACCTTTAAACAACATGGGTACAGGACCCTTTTTTTTTTTTGAGATGGAGTCTCACTGTCTTCCAGGCTGAAATGCAGTGGTGCGATCTTGGCTCACTGCAACCTCTGCCTCCTGGGTTCCAGCGATTCTCCTGCCTCAGCCTCCCAAGTAACAGGGATTATAGGTGCGCACCCGGCTAATTTTTGTATTTTTAGTAGAGATGGAGTTTCACTGTGTTGGCCAGGCTGGTCTCGAACTCGCGACCTCAAGAGATCTGCCCACCTCGGCCTCCCAAAGTGTTGGGATTACAAGCTTGAGCCACTGCACCCGGTCTGCACAGGTCCACTTCTACATGGATTAATCACAATAAAAGTTGGAACAAGGGTGCCTGCCTCTCATCACCCCTTCCACCTCCTCTACCTCTTCTGCTTTTGCTATTCCTAAGACAGAAAGAACTCCTCCTCCTCCTCCTTCTTCTCGTCAGCCTATTCAGTGTGATGATGAGGATGAAGACCTTTATGATAATTCACTTCCACTTAATAAACAGTAAATATATTTTTTCTTCCTTAAAATTTTCTTATTAACATTTTCTTTTTTTCTAGTTTACCTTATTGTAAGAATATAGTTTATAACACATATAACACACAAAATGTGTCATCTTTATGTCATCAGTAAGGCTTCAGGTCAACAGTGGGCTATTAATAGTTAAGTTTTTAGGAAGTCAAAAGTTATACCTAAATTTTCAACTTTGAAGAGGGAGCTGGGGCTGGGGGTTGTTCCCCTAATATCTGTATTAGGCAAGGGTCAACTACATTTTAAAGAAATTTAAAGAAAGAAATTTAGCTAATGAAACTAATAGGAATTCTATTTACATTTTAAGAAAACTTTCCTATGAGGGAATTTTCATTAACAAATTACCTTTACGAGATGGAAGACTATATATCTAATGGACTTAAAACAGCTATAGCACGTAGAGCACTCAATAAACATTTGTTCTTGTGTTAGCTCTCTCAGTCATCACCTAGGAAAACCATTCACAAGAACTAATTCCTGGAGTTCCAAGTATCTCAGAGCATCATTACATGAAGTTTAATGACAACACCAGGGTGATAAGTCAGTAGTAAAGATGGAACCTACAGGGAGAACCATTAATGGAATCAGAGAACAGAAGAAATTATAGACCTTGCAATAAGAAAGGGCCTTTGAAAATCCCCCATCATAAGAGGGGAATATAATTTGAAACCTTATGTAATTAATGAATCTAATTAAAATTGTGCTAGAGCTCTAGAGAAATGTTGTAAAGTGTAGTCTAAGGACCCAAAAATAAAACCATACCAGGTACTTGTTAAAACTATGAATTCCTAGACTGGGGAACTGAAGTGTTTTTATGGAGTGTCCCAGATAATTCTGATACCCATTCAACTTTAAAAAACTGCTGCTAGGGAAATGCCTTGAGCTACTTCTACAGCAGTGGTTCTCAATGGGAGACAGAAATTACCAGAGTCATTTGGGACACTCTTTCAAATTACATTCCCCTTCTCAGTCCAACCAGGGAGAAAAATAATTTTAAAATAAAGTCTTCTGTGTTTTGAAAAAGCTCCTTTCCCAATCAAAGAGAATAGACCTTGTGGGTTTAAAACAGTCAAAGATAACAGATGTTCCAAAAGTTTAGCACCTCAGTTAAATAAGGAGGAAATATGGTCCACAGAACCAGAAAATCATACCCTTTGCCTTAAAATGAAATCTTTCCAACTAGAGAATCGTCAAACCTCCACACCTGTAAACAAAAACCGAAAGGCCAACATTTCTTTTCACTTTCTCTGCACTTCAGCTACCTCTTCTTATATATGACAGAACAATCAGTTACTTCCTCTTGGACACGAAAGTAGTATTTTGGATATCCCAGGACATAGTCCATTTGTGGCACAGTATAGCTTTATGATTCAGACCAAATGCTTACTGGTCTGTGGCAAGCAGGCAAGAAGTGTCTTCTATTGGGGGAAAAAAAAAACGGAACTATCTGGTTTCTTAAATATTTCTTTCAGGAATGATAGGATTATGAAACTTCTTTAGAAAAACAAAATTAAGGGTGATCATGATTGTGTGTAACATAAAGAAGGAGGAGACAAAGAGAAGGAGAAAACATTTCTATCAAACTTAAAAAAAAAAAGCAGTACCTAGCTTATATAGACTTACTTATAATAATTCTACATTTTTGATCAGGGTAAAGGAAAGAGGGAGTAAAGCAAACAGAAGTCCTGATATGTCTGCTAGTACAGTACTACAGTAACTGTGCTAGACCCTGAACTATCCACCTTATAAGAAGTATCACCAAATGTCCGTTGTCATATATTCCAGCAGCCTCACCATGTATGACAATCCAAAGAGATACGGTTATCAAAAACCTACCCAGTAGGAACTCAGTGTGTGAGAGAACTCAAGAGACTTCGTACCAAAGGTAGTGAGAAGTAGAAGGAAAGAAAATCAACCACAAGGAGAAAAATAAAAATAAAAACAGTCAATAAGCCTTTGTGCATCTAACATTCTGAGAGTTTCAACATTCCATTTTAATAAAACATACGATGACTGGGCACAGATAGTTTCCTACTGTGGTTAACTTAATGCTTAGCTATAGTCTTAGCTATTATTAAAATATTAAGTGTTGCAACCATTTGGAAATCTAACTATAAATACACATTAAAAATTAAACAAATTTGAATTTTATTCATTTCAACCCATCTCTAAATTCACAATCCTATTTTACTTTTTCACTATTGCCCTTCTCCAAACATTAAGATAAGTGTGTTTGGGTATGAACAGATATCTAGATTTTACAGACACACCTACTTGGTTTTTTAAATCACAAATTCACATTTGCTGGGTTATTTAAAATAAAAACAGGCTATGGTATGCTGTAATTTTCTACAGGTTAGTACATACTGTGGATTTTGTTATCAGAGACTGCCCCCTACAGACATTTACATGTCCCAGTCTATGGGATCCACAGAAGGACAAAAGAAACTGGAGGTGGGGGTGGGGTGGAAAGATGTAGGTCAAAGGGTACAAAGTTGTAGCTACACAGGCTGAAAAAGACTACAGTTCTAACATACAGCACGGGGGCTATGGTTAATAACATTGTAATGTGTACTGTAAATTTGCTAAGACAGATTTTAAGTGCTCTTAACACAAAATAAGGTAACTGTGAGATGAATACGTTAATTTGCTTATCATGTATAGAATACTTTAACTATAGTACTCACTTCACTATGTATTAATACATGTATATCAAAACATCATGTTGCACATGTTAATTATATAATTTCTTAATATTAAAAAAATAATTTTTTGAGAGTAGACACCACCAGAACATCAATCTCCCCACTCAATCTTAACAGCAAATTCCTGAGAAAAAGGCACTCTTAACCAAAGTTTTTACTCTAAGGCTCATTTTTACAATAAAAAAAATGCACCTTGACATTTATCAACTGTCATTTTCCTTGAGTTTTTCTTAGAAATATCTCTCCCTTACTTCTTCCCTCTCTTATTCTCTGTTGTGCATGCACACACACAAAATAGGAAGATACACTTGGAGGGAAATTTCAGAAAAAGACACTTTACTCCTAGAGTAGAGAAGTGTGAGAACGGAGCTTCGCTTTACACTTTCTGGATGTCAAAACTGTTGACATTTTTAAAGAATATTTATGACTTTTACAAGTAAACAAATTTTTAGAAATAAAAGCTTTACTAGACAATATAGGAGAATCTTTATAAATTTGGGATATGAAGGAATTTCTTTAAAAAGAAAACACAGCTATTATCTTAAAAGATGGTTAGCTATAATAAAACTCCACTAATACCTATTTATCAAGAGATGCCATAAAGAAAGTGAAAAGACAAGTTACAAACTAGGAAAAAAAGATTTGCAACACATATCAATGACAAAAAATATTTTAAAATAATCATTTGAAAAGAAAAACAATACAATAGAAAAACGGGCAAGACTAGAATAGGCACTTCATCAACAGAGAAAAGTTGAATGGCTACTCAATAGGTATGTCAGGATTTGTTTTATTTCAATTATTCTACATACGCTGTAATATTCTTTCGTATAATCATTACTTAACAGAACATTTTTTTAACACACGTTTTTAAATTAAAAAAAAAAAAAAAAAAAGAAACAAAGTTGATCTCTGTAAATAAAGCCAGTACCTTTAACATCAGGCCTAATGTATGATAGCAGACTGAGCTCCCCTGGTTTCTCAAGCAGTGCCCTGGCTGCTCCTTCTAAGCCCAACTGTCTTGCTCTCTGGGCTTTAGTCCCTTTGCTCCCAGTTTTATATGGAGCAGACTAGAAAATAAAGGCAGAAAACATATGATTCAGTTTTAAAAAAACAAAAGTTAAAACTAGGATACAAAATTAGAGGACATACTGAGAATGCTAAAGAAACCCTTTCCTCAATCCTTTCTTCTTCCTTCAGAGATGAATTAAAACTAATTTGAAAACGCTTACTGTAAGAAGATGGTATGTGCCTTCTCTTATTCTTCATATTTTTCTATATGCTAAATTAGTTGCTTGGTTTCACTCATCTTAAAAACTCATTGCTTGGACTGCAAAGTCCTCAACTCCAGCAAGTTCCTTTAAAAGTGTGCTACACACAATTCTTCTACTTCTTTGTTTTGTTTTTTTTTCTTCTTTTTTTGAGAAGAAGTCTCACTCTGTCACCAGGCTGGAGTGCTGGGGCACGATCTCTGCTCACTGCAACCTCTGCCTCCTAGGTTCAAGCGATTCTCCTCCTCAGTCTCCCAAGTAGCTGGGCCTACAGGCGCGCATCACTATGTCCAGCTAATCTTTTTTTTTTTTTTTTTTTTTTTTTGCATTTTTAGTAGAGATGGGGTTTTACCATGTTGGCCAGGATGATCTCGATCTCTTGACCTCGTGATCTGCCCGCCTCGGCCTCCCAAAGTGTTAGGATTACAGGCATGAGGCACCACGCCCAGCTGGTCAATACTTCTACTTCTTTTTTTTTTTTTTTTGAGACAGAGTCTTGCGCCCTGTAGCCCAGGCTGGAGTGTGGTGGCGTGATCTCAGCTCACCGCAACCTCCGACTCCCAGGTTCAAGCAATTCTCTGCCTCAGCCTCCTGAATAACTGGGATTACAGGCGCCCGCCACCATGCCCAGCTAATTTTTGTATTTTTAGTAGCGACGGGGTTTCACCATCTTGGCCAGGCTGGTCTTGAACTCCTGACATCGTGATCAGCCCACCTCGGCCTCCCAAAGTACTGGGATTACAGGCATGAGCCACGAGCCACTGCATCCAGCCAATTCTTCTACTTCTTAATCCACTCACTCTAACACCCACCACCATCTGGCTTCTCTTCTCACACACCTTGCTGGAAATGGTATCACAAAAATCCATGATGATCTCCTAATTACCAAATACATGTATTTTTTTCAGTTCTTATTTTGCCAAACTTCTCTGCTACACATAACCACTGATCATAACCTCCATCTAAAACTCTCTTCCCTGCTGTTCCAGGGCACCATCATCTCCTGATTCTCCTCATACTTCTCTATTTTTTCCTACCTCTTTATGCTCTCCCATCCTCCATCCACACTTCAAAAGGTGGTATCCTCCAGTAGTCAATCCTGACCTGCTGACAAACCCTTCTTGAGTGAGTTCTTCCATTCTCATGGTTTCATGTAACAACTACAGGCTGAAGACATCCACATCTGGATCTCTAGTTCAGCCCTCTCTGATAAGCTTCACATTTGTATAATCTACTGTCCTTCCCTACTTGACTGGAAATTCCTTGAGACAAAGACTATGTATTTATTCATCTTTGTAAACCCAAGTGACTAGCATACAAAAAACCACTCTATAAATATTTATTGAATAAAGAATATTTTGTTGCAATGGTGGCTAATGACGTTAGCTTTTTATTTCTTGGTGTTCTTTAATCATAAGAAGACCCAAATTACAATATATTCAGGTATTATGTTAAAAGATAAAAAGGGTTCCTTACCACGTGTTCTAGTTCTTCAAAAGTTTTACAATTCAGCATGGCTTTTAACAAGCACTCAGACATCTTCCCCTCCTTCTTAATTTTCTGGATTGTACTATGAACTTTCTTTGCAACAGCCCTGAAAATAGAAACTTTTGTAATCTACAAAAACTGTATGCCAAAACTTTCTTTTCAAAGCTACCTCAAACTTACAGAAAAGTTGCAGGTAAAGTAAAAGGAACTTTATTCTCTCAGAACTGTTTGAGGATAAGTTAACATCCCTGCACTCCAACACTTTAGTGTGATTTCCTGCAAATACAAATCTTCTCCTACATAACCACAAAATAACCATCATTATCAGGTAATTAACACTGATATATTACTACCATCTAATCTGCAGACCTCATTCAGGTTTTACCAACTGTACCAATAATATCCTTTATAGTGGATTCAGTTAAGAATTATGGGTTACATGTAGTTGGCGTGCATCTACAGTCTCCTTCAAGCTAAAACAGTATTTCAGTCTCTCCTTGATTTTCTTCTCCTTGATAAGGCCTTGATGTTTTGAATGCTACTGGACAGTTATTTTGTAGAATGTCCTGCAGCTTGGGTTTCTCTGATGTTTCCTCACAATTATATACAGATGGAGCATCTTTGGCAGAAATATCATAGAAGTCATACTGTGTTCTTCTTATTACACGTTATTAGCTGGTACATGATTTTGATTTGTCCCATTACTGATTACCTTGATCATTTGATTAAGGTTGTATCTGTGGGTTTCTCCACGATACAGGTACTCTTTATTCCTCTTGTAATTATAAGCATTTTGTGGAGAGGTACTTTGAGACTATATAATTACCCCATTCCTCATTAAACTTTGAATTTATTCACTGACTTATTTACATCACTATAGATTTAATGGTTTCTTATTTTACTTAGTGCTTACAATCCATTGCTATCATTTATCTTAATGTTCAAATTGTTCCAGATTTGACCAGAAGTAACCCCTTCAAGCTAGCTTCTGTGTCCTTTTGACATGTCCCTGTCATCCTGTGAGCACTTCCTTATTCTCTGGCATATGATATTTCAGGCTTATCTTCTAGTTTCCCTGCCCCAGCCCTGGAATCAGGAGAACGATACTTGAAAACCAAGGTATAGGTATTAGGTAAGCTCATTGCAACCGGAGTATCACTGCTCAGGATGGGCACACCCAGCACTCACAATTAGTTTCCCAATCCATTCCCCACTAAAAAGAACCAGGATTCCATGTAGAAAAGCTGATTCCAAGAATCAATTTACAGGCATCACTAAACAAGTAACAACAAAAGGGTGGGCACAGTAGTTCCCCCACTTTACAACAGGTTTTCACTGTGAATATACAATCCTGTTGTTATAGTTAATGCTTCTCATCCTATTGTATTACCTTCTATTTATAGAATCTGCCTAATAATGGTACTGCTAAAATGATGGGCAAAAGTTACAGATGATAATATGATTTACTCAAAATGATTGGTGGAAAAGAAAATTAAATCTACTTGTAAATTTAAAAAAAAAAAAAAACCAAAGGCAGAAGACTGTAAATTACAGAAAAGAATATGCAGTACTTAGATTACAACCTGTATGTCTTCTATAATCACGGTAGCCCAAGACTGTTTTCAAGGGCTAAAGCCTACCAGGTCATTTTAACAAAAAGCCAATTCCTTTTGTCCTATTAGCCTGCATATAAGGAAGAAGAGAATTATCTTTAGAGAAAAATACAGAAAACTTTTCTTCCTATGCAGAATCATACTCTGTAATTCACTTTTCAAAGTGAATTTAAAAATGTTTTACCTTGCAACCCAGTATACACACATATATATGCTGCATAATTGAAACATTTCATGAAACAATATTTGCCTTTACCACATAAATGTACTCTTGTATTTTCTATTTACTATTTCATTTTTTAAGTGGTATGACTTATTAAATTGGTTTTACTTCCAATGTAGGGGTAGCAATTAACAAATTGAAAACCAATGTTCTAGTTATAGAAAATGCTGAGCTTAAGAAAAAATAAAGATCATATCTCATTACCAAAAAGAAATCTCTGTATTATAGAAAAAGATCTCTTAAGTTCCAGTCAATGCCCCCACTTACTTCAAGGAATATTCATTCCTCTACTAATACTCAATGTATTCTGGGTTCATAGAAACCCAGAGAATGGAATTCTTTTGCAGTAGAAGTGTTTTTTAAAGAAAAAGAAAATAATAATATTCTTGATATACAGCTCCTATTTGTCTCCCATACAACCAAATATTGTTAGACTACCCTTTAATTTTTAAGCAAGATTTTCTTGCTTGTTTATGACGCTTTCTCCTGTTTCAGATCCAAACCCTCAGACTTTCTTAATTACCTTGCCTTCAACCAAACAGAAAGCTTACTTCAGAATTTGCAAACTGCTGGCATTCTAGGTGTGGTCGAGAGTGGTTTTGTTTGGCCCAGAAATTTCTGACGTAAAAACCCAAATTACCAGCTTCTTTTCAGAAATAGGAAGAACCAGCAAACTGGGCAGACAACCCTCCATGACAGTCATCTACTGGAGATGAGCAAGGGTTGCCCCACTTAGACAGGATTTGTAATCTCCAATTCTCATCCCCCATGCTTGATTATCCTAGCCTGGCTCTGGAAGATTTGCATCTGAGACTATTTGATTTAGTCATTTATACTTTTACATTGGCTAATTGATTCTGACTCTCAATGAAGTATAACTTTCCACATATTAGCATTTTAATTCTCCTGACACTAAGAGAACGTCAACAAAAGAGGTAGAAAAGTTAGTGAGATGCAAGTTCCCCCAAAATAACAGAAAGCCTGTCAAGCTTGTTATAAAAATTACCCTTAATACTTTTAAAATGGCTTCATAGTAGAATGATAATCCAATTTTAATCAGATCTTTTTTGTACACTTGAAGAATGTACGCATTAACACAGTGCCCATAGGAGACATGCAATAAATGCATAAGCAGTGAAGTGTTTTAATAAACGCTATCAAATAATATGGTCAGTCTTATAGTCTTTGTACATATATTTCTGAGTTATTAACAGCGAGTCCAGAGGCATAATTTTTTTAAAAAGGTACTTTCCATTCTGTAACCATATAAAACTTACAATCCATTATTGTTAAATTACCATAACCATTAAAAGTATGGGGAAAAGGCTGGGCATGGTGGCTCAAGCCTATAATCCCAGCACTTTGGGAGGCCAAGGCAGGTGGATCACTTAAGGCCAAGAGTTCAAAACCAGCCTGGCCAACACAGCAAAACCCTGTCTCTACTAAAAATACAAAATTAGCAGGGCGTGGTGGCACATTCCTGTAATCTCAGCTACTTGGGAGGCTGAGGCAGGAGAGTCACCTGAGCCTGGGATGCAGAGATTGTAGTGAGCTGAGATTGCACCACTGCACTTCAGCCCAGGCGACAGAGTGAGACTCTGTCAAAAAAAAAAAAAAAAAAAAAAAAAAAAAAAAAAAGTATGGGAAAAGAAAATATACATATTTCCTACCAAACTCTATACTGTCAAAGAACTCTCCACTTAGGAACTTTATGAAATTAAAAGGACAGTTTTATGTGAATGGTTAAAAGATTTAGAATAAAATGTACTTCAAGTTTCTTGCTGGCAGTCCTAATTTTGCCATTATGCCCAACCTTTTCTATGAAAGAAGATGACAGCCAAACTCTGAGGCACACACTTTTACTGCCAACGACCTTTTTGCTAATACATGCTCAAGCTATGCATAAACACACCAGCAGAGGGACTCCATACACCCCCTAAATAAGTAAAATAGAGCTGACTTCCTCTGTCAGAAGAGGACTATATCCAGATTACAATAATTCAAGGAAACAAAATATTGAAATTGTCAAATACACCATTATTGACTTTCTTACTGTTCCTCATTGGCCTTTTTCCCTTACACTAGGCTCATTCTTTCTTAGGTTTCTTACCGTAGCTCTTCTAGGGTTTGTTGAACTTCTCTCAAGGAATCAGCATCAAGGTTATTAATGAGCTCTTTTCGATAGCGTATAATGAAGGGAATTGTGTTATCATCATTAAATAGACGAATGGTGTTGGCACAGACCCAAGGTTCAATATTAGTTCTTTCCGATAAAACCTGCAAATTAAAGATACTTAGTGATTTAAAATGCTGAAAATTAAACATCTATATCATGTATAATTTAAAACATAGTATCAAATAATGTTCTCCAGTGACTTAGAAATTATTTGCTATAGTTTTTTTTAAAAAAGAAAGCCATATAAAATACATGTATCCATTGACAATCATAATGGTAAAATAGTTATTTCACAAATTCAATAAAATCTAATCCAGACCACTGTATCATTCAAATTCCAGTGTTCAACGAGGGCACTTTTTTTTTTTTTTTTTTTTTTTGAGACAGAGTCTTGCTCTGTCGCCCAGGCTGGAGCGCAGTGGCCGGATCTCGGCTCACTGCAAGCTCCGCCTCCCGGGTTTACGCCATTCTCCTGCCTCAGCTTCCCAAGTAGCTGGGACTACAGGCGCCCGCCACCTCGCCCGGCTAGTTTTTTGTATTTTTTAGTAGAGACGGGGTTTCACTGTGTTAGCCAGGATGGTCTCGATCTCCTGACCTCGTGATCCGCCCGTCTTGGCCTCCGAAAGTGCTGGGATTACAGGCTTGAGCCACCGCGCCCGGCCAACGAGGGCACTTTTTAATGATGCAATGATACACTTTTCTTTTCTTTTTTTTTTTTTTTTTTTTTGAGACAGAGTCTCGCTATGTCGCCCAGGGTGGAGTGCAGTGGCCGGATCTCAGCTCACTGCAAGCTCCGCCTCCCGGGTTTTTACGCCATTCTCCTGCCTCAGCCTCCCGAGTAGCCGGGACTACAGGCGCCCACCACCTCGCCCGGCTAGTTTTTTGTATTTTTTTAGTAGAGACGGGGTTTCACCGTGTTAGCCAGGATGGTCTCGAACTCCTGACCTCGTGATCCGCCCGTCTTGGCCTCCGAAAGTGCTGGGATTACAGGCTTGAGCCACCGCGCCCGGCCAACGAGGGCACTTTTTAATGATGCAATGATACACTTTTCATCTCTCATATTGGTAGCAAAGCAAGGAGTTGGTAACTCACTTTGTCAGCATGAGAACAAAGGAAAGCCATTTTTAGTCATTGTTAGTAAGCAATTAGGCAATATCTATGAAAATTTACAATGCATAAATAAACTCTTTGGCCCAGCAGCAATTCTACTACTGGGAATTTATCACAACATATACATGCTTCTAGAAAATAATATTATTTATAATAATTTTTTTTGAAGAATTGTTCCTAGCAGAGTAAAAATAAGCAAAAACCTAAGTTTACAATGGGAGAACTGGAAAATAAGTTATGCCCATACTAAACACCATGCAACCATTTAAGAACCTGAGGCAGCTCTGTATGAACTAATATGAAATGATTCACAAGATCTGGAAATAGAAAGGTAATTGGTTGGGTGAGGGTTAGAGTTGGAAGACTGTTCTATATCTTTTGAATTTTGTATCATGCACAAAATACAACATCTTCAAACTAATTAATTACTTTTTAAAATTTTTTTTTATATTTTTGCGACAGTGTCTCACTCTTTCACCCAGGCTGTAGTGCAGTGGCACAATCGTGATTCAACGCAACCTTGAACTCGCAGGCTCAAGTGATCCTCCAGCCTCAGCCTCCAAATAGCTGGGACTACAGGCCACGCCATTACACCTGGCTAATTTTCTTTTTTTTTTTTAGTAGAGATGAGGTCTTATGATGTTGCCCAAGCTGGTCTCCAATACCTGGGCTCAAGCAATCCTCCCATCTCAGCCTCCCAAAATGTTGAGATTACTGACATGAACCACCACATCAGGCAATTAATTATTTTTTTAAATATTTGTTTTAAAATATTATTTATTTAAAATCATAGGCATTTTAAATATTTATTTTAAAATATTATAATTAAATACTTAAAATTATTATTTTAAACACATATTAAAATTGATGTTAATTATATTGAAATACTAATTATTTACAATAATATTAAAAGATGATTTATTAATTATTTAAATATTTAATTATTTTTAAGTCTATGGGTTTTAGCAAAATGTACAGTTAAGCAGAAAAGTTTACAAAAGTCAGTCTGGAAAAGAGAAAGAACAAAATCCAATGTTAGTAGCTTCCAAAAACCTAAGCAACTCTTTCAAAGTAAAGAACAAAAGGAGTACGTTGTATTATTATTTCAACCCTGAATGCCCAAGACCTGACAGAAACTGTGGTAAAAAACAGGGAAAATTTATTAAAGAATTATCATAATCAACTGATTACCAAAATCAAGTCCAGATACATAACAGACTGAATTTCAAGACTACATATGAAATAAATGGCTAAACTCCAGAGACTATAGAGGATATCTCATTCATGGGGCATCTTAAATCCTAAGGTCTACATCTTATCACCCATTATCCTGGATTGATGCTAATTTCGATAAGAACGCCAATTTCACATTTCTATCCCTGACTCTCTTCCACATGAGCTCCAGACTCATTTAGCTACCTATTTTGACATATTCTCTTGGAAATCTAATGGGCATCTCAAACCTTGCATTTCCAAAATTATCTTCTTCTCAAACTTATTTCTCCTCTGGTTTTACCCATATTATGCTATTCAAATGGCAATTCAACCCAGAAAACTAAGAGTCTAACTCTTCTAACTCCTTCAACTCTTAAATCCAATCCATCTTAAGAACCAGTCAACTTGAACTGCAAAATATTTCCTTACTCTATCACTGTTCTTCATTTCTTCTGCCCCACACCCCAGTCTAGTTCTAGCCTGAACTAATGAAACAGCTTTTACCTGTTCTCCCTGCATCCAATTCTAAGTCTCATCTATTCCAGTATACACAAAGCAACAAGAATGTTATTTTCAAAATGTATACTGGATGTAGATCTGTCACTGATTTCCCATTGCATTTGGAATCCAAACTCCCTACCATGACCCAAAATACATCAGCCTCTCTCCACCCTCATCTTATCCAGTCTTTCCCCAGATCATTAGATGCCAACCCAATAGCCTTCTCTCAGTTCCTAGAACAAGCCCAGTTACTTTGCTCTTAAGAGGCCTTCATGAGGCTCCTCCCTCTTTAGAAATGCTCCCATTACTTGTTATCTTGCCTGACCCTCACAAAATCAACTCATTTATATTTTCTCCCTCAAACCTGTACCTCTTCCTGTTTCCTATTCCAGTCCACATCATGTCATCTACCACAGAAACCTTAGGGGATACTGTGGTAATCTCCCATAATATTGTGGCCACCTCTCTCCATTATATAGCAGCTATGTGGCTTGACAGCACTTGACCCTAACTCCAGCTCCACAGCACGTGGCTCAAGTAACCAGCTGTTTTCAGAATTAACAGCCTGAGTGCTGCATTGCCCTGGCCAGAGAGATTAGCCCAATCAGCATGAAGTTTAAGATTTGGGCTGGAACTCTGGACCCAGGTACAATTTCTTCCTCTGAAGAAATAGTTTGTAGAGGTAGAAATTCAAAGTTGTAGCCATTTTATTGTTATGAGGATGGTAGTGCTAAGAGAATAGTAGATTGTTTCAGTGAACTGACCGAAATTTTCCTGTTACGTAGATCAATAAATCTCCTTTATTGCTTAAACTAGTTTGAGATAGTTTTCTCTTATTGTAATCAAAAGCATTCTAATCAATGGCCTAAGCATCACTGTATATTCTCTATCACATCCCTCTACTCTGTCACTAAGGAGGCAAACAGAACTTCTAAAATGTCTGTTCCCTCCCCCATCAAGCTCTGTTTCCACTAATAGCATCTTTTATCTGAACTCATAGTAGGTTTTTATTGTTGTCTATGCCTCCCACCCATCCCATCTGCATTACTACAGATTATATTTCTAAAATACAAATGTAATCAAGTCCCTTATTTTTTTTCTTTTGTTTGAACTTAAGCTCCAACGACTCTTAGCTACCTACAGGTAAAGGTCTAACCACTTCCCTCTTGAGAGGCCTTCATGAGGCTGCCCATGAAGAAGTTAGCAATCTAGAAGGGAAGATAAAATATTAATGCAAATAAGTAAAAATAAAACAGCATGTGCCAGGCAATAAGTGGTACCATGTTTTTAAAGAAGAGAAAAGATCTCCCTGAGGTAATCAAGGGAGGCCTGCTGCAGGAATAGCATTTTGGTTGACCCTTGAAAGATAGGCAAGATTCTGAAAGACAGAGATGACAGGTGGAAACGACAGGAATGCTCATCATTTTGGAACTGTGTGATTGTTAGAGCAATCCATGGGCTCCCACTACCCATCAGCTCATCTATTGTTGAATAAAACAAACCTAAGACAGCTAAGACTCCAGACCCTGGATGGTAATAGGTCCTAACAAATCCATATGGCATCATGTATGTTATGGGAGTGTACAGTGCTGCTTATGCAAATTCGATCCTTGAAATTAAGGCTAACAAAACCACATACAAGCAGTCTTCATTTTGGGGACTCCAAATCACCGAATGTTTTCTATATTGATTCAGTTGAACATTTATTTTAGCTCATATTATATGCCAATAACCATACTAAGCCAATGATAATCAAGATGTAAAAAAATCAAGTCCCTCTTCTCAAGGAGCTAACAAGCTAACAAAAGCAGATAGACATGTAAATAGTTGACATACTGTATGGTTCATACTCTGACAGAAGTGTTTATACATTGTTTTAAGACCACAGGAAAGGTGGAAACATCGAACTCTGCAGCAATGGAAAAGCAACAAGAGAATGAAGGTATTTCCAGGCAGCTAAATGGGGAGGCAGGAATTCCAGGAACAGAGAATAACACCAAAAGCCTCTGATGAGAAACCACTGCACATTTTTTAAATTGCTAAAAGTTCAGTAATGCTGAAATGTATAAAACTGCCTTTGCAAAAATCAAAACTGAGAAAATTATTACAGTGAAAGAGATCCGACCTAACCAACTCCATCTTGTTCCTAACCTCCAAGCTGTTCTTGTCCATTCCTAGGTGTAGGCTGAACTAACTTTGGGAGGAACTTAGTTTATAGTTTAGCTTTGAAACAAAGACAATAAAAGCATTTTTGCAAAACAAACCCCCTTCCTGCCTAGGGACTAGAGTACCTTTGCAGGACTAACAAATTAGCCACAAGAGTAGAAATTATGGTTCAGGAGTTGATATGGTTTGGATCTGTGTCCCCACCCAAATCTCACCTTGAATTGTAATCCCCATAATCCCCATGTGTCAAGGGCAGAACCAGGTGGAGGTAATTGAACCATGGGGGTGGTTTCCCCCATGCTGTTCTCGTGATAATGAGTGAGACTTACAAGATACAATGGCTTTCTAAGTGTCTGGCACTTCCTCTACTTGCACTTCTTTTCCCTGCCACCACATGAAGAAGGACGTTTGCTTCCCCTTCCGCCACGATTATAAGTCTCCTGAGGTCTCCCCAGCCATGCTGAACTGTAAGTCAATTAAACCTCTTCCCTGGCCAGGTGCGGTGGCTCACGCCTGTAATCCCAACACTTTGGGAGGTCAAGGCGGGCAGATCACATGAGGTCAGGAGTTCAAGACAGGCCTGACCAATATGATGAAACCCCATCTCTACTAAAAATATAAAAATTAGCTGGGCATGATGGCATATGCCTGTAATCCCAGCTACTCGGGAGGCTGAGACAGGAGAATCACTTGAACCAGGGAGGCAGAGGTTGCAGTGAACCGAGATCGCGCCACTCCAGCCTGGACAACAGGAGTGAAACTCTCAAAAAAAAACCCTCTTTCCTTTATAAATTACCCAGTCTCAGGTATGTCTTCATAGCTGTGTGAAAATATACAAATTCAGGAGTCATGCAGCTGAAGGCTTCAGGATTTTAAAAATCCCCAAATTGCTCCTGGGGATAACATTCCTATTGTAAAACCCAGTATCAGTGTTTGAGATATTTTGCAGCCCCTGCACTAGATGGATCAGTCGGCAACACCCAGATTGATAACCTAGTTCATCTGGTCTTGTGGCCCCCACCCAGGAACTGACTCAGCAGAAGAAGACAGCTTTGACTCCCTATGATTTCATCTCTGACCTGACCAATCAGCACTCCTGACTCAATGGCCCCCTACCCACCAAGTTTTCTTTAAAAACTCCAATTCCCCAGTTTTCAGGGAGACTGATTTGAGTAATACTAAAACTCCGGTCTTCCATGCAGCTGGGTCTGTGTGAATTACTCTTTCTCTATTGCAACTCCCTTGTCTTGATAAATAGGCTCTATATAGGCAGTGGGTAAAGTGAACCCACTGGACAGTTACATGTACAAGGGGTGTGAAGATCAGGTGAGAAATGCAAAGGTAGATGAGGCTACATGGTGAATTCTACAGAGTTTGAAATTGATATCCTGTACTCAATATGAAGCTGTTACAGGTAGTTAGACAGACATGAGCATGGCAGAAGAGCCCCCCTCCCCAACTAGGAATTTTGGGGTGATGGTTCGGCAATCATCACATTGCCTCTCTAAAAGTGACAAATTGGCAGCCAGCCCCAGGAAGAGGCCATTTCCTGATGGTCCATACCTATTACACTGAAGTGTTAACTGAACGCAGACACTAGGGAGAAGTAACTTCCTGGGCATGCACATTGATAAACAAAATGATGGATATGGGTGTGATATGGGCTGGCTGTGATATGGGTTGGCTGTGTCCCCACC
Organism: Macaca thibetana thibetana; assembly: GCF_024542745.1. Taxonomy (NCBI): domain Eukaryota; kingdom Metazoa; phylum Chordata; class Mammalia; order Primates; family Cercopithecidae; genus Macaca; species Macaca thibetana. Next base: position 61,541,775 of record NC_065590.1, on the reverse strand, counting down.
CAAATCTCAACTTGAATCGTATCTCCCAGAATTCCCACATGTTGTGGGAGGGACCCAGGGGGAGGTAATTGAATCATGGGGGCCAGTCTCTCCTGTGCTATTCTTGTGATAGTGAATAAGTCTCACCAGATCTGATGGGTTTATCAGGTGTTTCCACTTTTGCTTCTTCCTTTTCTTCTGCTGTTGCCATGTAAGAAGTGCCTTTTGCCTCCCACCATGATTCTGAGGCCTCCCCAGCCATGTGGAACTGTAAGTCCATTAAACCACTTTTTCTTCCCAGTCTTGCGTATGTCTTCGTCAGCAGCATGAAAACAGACTAATACACAGGGACATACCACCAGAGAAGCAAATAAAGCCTCAGATGGTCTATATACAACTTCCTAAACACAGCACGTGCTCACCTCCCAAGCGTAAGGAAGGCACTGCACATGCAGGCAGCCCACTCTAAGGGAAGAATCACGGGAAAGGGGCCAGCCTATAGAGACCTAGGATCAAAGTTAAACACCACACTTGACCTCAGTGCCTGCCTGGGTCTCTTCCAAGCATACTTTCCTTGCCTTTCTTTCCTGTTCTAAAGCCTTTTAAACAAACTTCCACTCCTACTCTGAAGTTTGCCTTGGTCTCTCTTGCCTTATGCCCCTCTGTCAAATTCTTTCTTCGGAGGAGGCAAAAACTTAGGTTGCTGCAGACCCTTACAGATTTGACATCAGTAACTGGGATACCTTCCACTGGTAACAAAGCCATTCAACAACGGATCCACTCGTGGTTTGGTTTCAGCTATTGAGTCAACTCCCTTTTCAAGAGTTGATGAGATCTATGAACTACAGCAGTGGTTTACAATGTGTGGTCCCCAAACCAGCAGCATAAGCATCATCTGAGAACTTGCTAAAAATGCAAATTCTTGGGTCCCAGCCAAAAGCCACTCAATCAGAAACTCTGGGGTGGGGGTTTAATAATGTGTGTTTTAGAAAAATTAGGCAAACAACAAAGAAACAACTAAAAGAGCTAAAAATAGAAAGCAAGTCTTAGAGTTGGGAAGGGGTAGGGCAAAGAACTACTACAGTTTTCACCTATAAGCGATTCACATTTACTACTTTAATATTTTTTAAAAATTAACTGGCAGATAGGAATGAGAGTAAGGGGGGAAAAAAGGCATTCTCAAGAATTTTTTTTACCTCTAAGACAGAGAGGGACTTATTTTGACTGTTGTCTTAAGCTAATTCCTCTATAGAGTCTATTATGTTCCAAACACTTTTACACAGTCAATATAAACTCATTTAAACTATATGAGAAAGGTACTTTATTGTTCCCATTTTACAAATGCAAAAACTGAGGGCCAAAAAGGTAAACTGCCCAAAATCGCACAAACTATAAAACCTCTTCAAAAATTCAATTTATATGCCAAGCAAGATGATTCCTCAGGCATAATCCGCATGCGTCAATGACACGACCAGGTGGAGATAACTGAATTATGGGGGACGGTTTCGTCTATGCTGTTCTTGGAACAATGAGTCTCATGAGATCCGATGGCTTACTGCTCTCTCTCTAAAACCTCCAAGAAAATGCTTTTTCCCAAAGTGTCCTGAGATTTACTCCTCCAAAAGGAAATTCCTATTTCCTCAGTTAAAAAGAAAACATCTTGGTATTAAGCAAATAAACTACAGCCTTAATCATCCAGGCAGCATCTGCATTTTAAAAGAACATCTAAGTTAAATGACTCTCTAATGAGTGGAATTGAGAGAACTTTCTATTCTAAATCAATCCCAAACCAACAACTGGCCACCTCCCCTCTGAAAAGCTGTTGATTTCTGCTGTTCTCCTTACCCTTGCCTAGTTATTTCACTGTATCACTTATTCTATTACACACACAAGTTTCCTTACAGATTGCAAAAGGAAAAACTAATCTATGCTGTCAGAAATCAGAAGAGTGGTTGTATGAGAGGGAAGGAGGAATTGGAAAAGGGTATAAAGGAGGATTTTAAGATGTTGGTAATGTTCTGGAAGCCTGTTGCACGGTTACACTTCTGAACATTCCTAAGCTGTACATTTATGTACAATTTTCTGTATGTTATACTTCAAAAAGAAGTTGGTTTTTTTTTAAAGCCCATAATAAATACTAGCAACTAAATTATATTAACCAAAAGTACCAACATAATTTCTCTTATTTAATTTCTCCTGGACAAAGAGGTTAAACCTAATAAGTGGTTCCGCATTTATATACAGAATTGCACTGAGATACACAACTGAGAAATGCTGACCACTTTTTTGTCTCACTTCTTTCCCCAATTTTGTCATCCCATGGCTTTCTTCACCCACATAATCCCACATAATCTCTTGCAACAAAGGGAAAAAAGCTAATAAAAAAGGTTTTATTTGCCTTTTCTCCCTGTTTAGCAAACTTTACTAAGATATTACACATGGCTGCTCAACTCCCCTACACTCACCACTCCCGAAAGAAACTGGACAACCACCACCTTTGGAGCAGTTTAATTTTCCCAAAAATTGTCTGTAGCTAGTCACTTCTTCCAATTCTTACAGTTCATGGTATCCATAACATATTTGCAAAATACATTTAACAAAAACTTGTTTCTGGTCGCAATCACACATTTGCAGTTTGGGACAAAGGGCTGAAAAGGAGTAGGTTGCTTCTGTCAAAAGACCTGGTGATCCCCAACCCCTGATCAGGAAATAAGAAACAAAATACATTCATGTCTAATGTCTGTTAAAACATTATAGGAGGCCATTGTTTTGGATGAAGCTCTTGCAGTAGGCCCCAATAGATCCTATGGTTCATAGACTAAAAATCAAAATGGACTCACACTGGCTAAAGTTTTAGTCACCAAACCAAAACAAAGTTGTTATCTGACTTTCCAAGAAATCTAAAGAATAACAGCCAAGTTCCCATACAGGCCAATTTCAATCTTCAATGAGCATGATAATAAAGTTCCCTCTACTTTAATCCTTATACAAAAAGACTGAAGTAACTTCATTTCAGCTGTTATTTTTCTATTTTTCTGTCTCCCTCTCTCCACCTTACAAGGAAAGTAATCCACTTTCTGTTGTTTCTGCTTTCATTAGTCCTATGTATAAAACCAACTCCCCTGCTCAATTCATTAGAACACTTATCCTATTTTATGAAACGAGGTGTTGCTTGATTCTAGAATCACACACCCAATTGAGATCTTTAAACTAAACTTGTAATTTTGTCCTTTTGACAAGCCTAAAACTAAATCAAGTGTTGACTATATATAGTTCTGCCTCTCCAAACAAGACAGTGATGTTCCTGAAAAAAGTCTGTAGTTTTCAGAGTTGAGAAATACACCTCGAAAGGAAAAAACAGAGGACCAAGTTTTATTGTGGCCAAGGCCATGGGGAATAGTACACAAAATGAAGGAAATATAAGTGACATTTCCACATGTTCAACTAGTAATACGTAATAATTTCTTTTTTTTTTTTTTTTTTTTTTTTTTTTTTGAGACGGAGTCTCGCTCTGTCACCCAGGCTGGAGTGCTGTGGCCGGATCTCAGCTCACTGCAAGCTCCGCCTCCCGGGTTCACGCCATTCTCCTGCCTCAGCCTCCTGAGTAGCTGGGACTACAGGCGCCCGCCACCTCACCGGGCTAGTTTTTTTGTATTTTTTAGTAGAGATGGGGTTTCACCGTGTTAGCCAGGATGGTCTCGATCTCCTGACCTCGTGATCCGCCCGTCTCGGCCTCCCAAAGTGCTGGGATTACAGGCTTGCGCCACCGCGCCCCGGCCAGTAATAATTTCTATATAATTAAGTTTCATTAACCATTCCTTGCTAACTAGACACTATTCAGGATTTCCCCAAAGAATTTGGACATACATTTTGTGGCAGATAATATGCATATTACAGGTATTTCATTGAGTCTGGTCCATATCCAAATGTTCAAGACTTTTTCTGATTTTCTGGCTTGGTATTACTTGACTCTCATTCTTGTCAGTTCCCTCTTTTTCCAACATCTACCCCTGTTCTCAACCATGTTTACAAGCAGGAATACAGTTTTAAGACAAAATTACTTTCTCTCCCACAAAGTTTCTCCTGTTTACGGAGAAATTTTAAAAGTATAGGAAAGGAAATCCACATATATCACAAGAATTGTCTGTAAAATTCAAGTTAAAATTAAGGAAAGATAATTGCAAATGGTTAAATAAAAAGAACCCAAACATGTAACTTCACACGTAATAGTTTCCCAGGCAATTTCCCTAAACCTACCAGGAAAATGCTGAGCTTAATAGTTGCCATTGGCTTGCTCAGCAAAGGTGGCAGCATCCCAAAAACCACTTCCCAGATCACAGGCAAGGAGTGCCCAGATTCTCAGAGAATAGGCTTTCAGCTGTCAAAATTCGCTTCAAAAAAGGAAGAAGAGGAAAAAAAAATTGCTTGGAATTAAAAGGAAAATCTAGTATGACTATAATTTTCAAAATATTTTCTAAGAGGGCAAAAGGCCATAAAATAGTTCTTGTGCCTTTAAATGAGACAACTTGCTTCCAAGTCACTATTCCCACAACACAACAAAGGACATTACTGCTACTGGCTTACAAATAAAACTTTTGTTTCTTTGCTTTTCCTTTGTCACTCACCTTCTGGCAGCTGGGCACCTATTGCTTATCATACACTTGTCCCTCCTCATTCTACTCAGCAAGCAATCTTGCCTTTCTCTTGGAATGTATTTTCCAAAAGGCTTTGTTTAGCTGCTATTTTAGTGACATTACAAAACTCATTAGGGAACCCAGGTATTCATCCCTAACAAAACATTAAAAGTCTAGGTTAACGAATTGCAGAACAAATTTTCTTCTCTCAAAGCTCTGAAATCAACTTTAGTTATACCTATTAGAGAAGTGATGCAAACTAGAAACTAAATTCTACAAATACCTTGAGTCAATTCTCAGTAATTTCTCAGTAATTATTAACTTTAAGATGGTTTCTCTGAACAAACGAAACTGTTTTCTATTCTACTCCTACTTGTAAAGGATTTTTTGATAACCCATTGTATCTACTAATCCATCATGATAATGTATTAAATTAATATAAAGTGCCTAGTACAGAGCCAAGCTCATAACAAGTCATCTACAAATAAATGGTAAGTTTATTATCCCTTGTCAATTAAAGATCTGTAAATCAACACCTTAAGGTATTATGGTAAAAGAAACCTATGTAAATCTTTGCCAACAGTGGCTAATCATCACCTACATTTATAAATTTACATTATAAAGCTGAACCCTGAAGCAGACATCTCCAGGTGGCCCAGAAATGCCCGCCTTTTCTCAGAGAACACCCCCGCCCACCCAACACACACACACACACACACACACACACACAGAGATGGAGCTCTGGCAGCTGTATTTCTAAAATACGATGAGGCCTCAGCACCCCAGGCACTGGACCAGAGGTAGATACCTGGCCCAAATTCAGCCAATCAGACTTTCTTCTTAAAATTTGGAACTGGAGGCCAGGCGTGGTGGCTCTTGCCTGTAATCCCCACACGTTGGGAGAACGAGGTGGGCAGATCACAAGGTCAGAAGATGGAGACCATTCTGGCTAACATGGTAAAACCCCGTCTCTACTAAAAATACAAAAAATTAGCCAGGCATGGTGGCACATGCCTGTGGTTCCAGCTACTCAGGAGGCTGAAGCAGGAGAATCGCTTGAACCCGGGAGGCGGAGGTTGCAGTTAGCCAAGATTGTGCCACTGTACTCCAGCCTGGGCGACAGAGTGAGACTCCGTCTCACCAAAAAAAAAAAAAAAAAAAAGGCCGGGCGCAGTGGCTCAAGCCTGTAATCCCAGCACTTTGGGAGGCCGAGACAGGCAGATCACGAGGTCAGAAGATCGAGACCATCCTGGTTAACACGGTGAAACCTCGTCTCTACTAAAAAAAATACAAAAAACTAGCCGGGCGAGGTGGCGGGCGCCTGTAGTCCCAGCTACTCGGGAGGCTGAGACAGGAGAATGGCGTAAACCCGGGAGGCGGAGCTTGCAGTGAGCTGAGATCCGGCCACTGCACTCCAGCCTGGGCGACAGAGCGAGACTCCGTCTCAAAAAAAAAAAAAAAAATTGGAACTGGAATACAGAAGTAACTGGTTAGTCTATGTAACTAATAAAACTAATGGCAAATAAACTAGGGAGCTGTCATTTTCTATCCTCTGTAAAGAAACAAGGAAATCTTATCTGCTCAGAAAATAATAACACAAGCAGAGAAGCAGCAGAAATTGGTGATTATAAGACACCAGATAGAGAGAAAACTAACAGCATCTTCTCTGAGTCCTCACAGTTTCCCAATTTCTAGTTCAAGTCCTTTGGGAGACTTGACCACATTCTGTCCCTTTTGTTCTTTGAAAGGTCCCTATGTCCTTGGTGAAAAACTCTTTTCTACTTAGGCTCATTATAAAGAAGTTTCTACTACTTGTAACCTAGAGACAAAAAGTTAAGGCAGGGCCACTTTCTATATCTCTTTCCCTGTAACACAGGGTGGAAAGCAGAGTCATAGAATAAGTAGCTCTTTACTATGAATAACTTATTACCAAGTCTCAAAGACCAGAGACTTCACAGTCTAAAACTTCTTAACTTCCTCCTGCACACTGTCAACTACCAGAGGTGGATCTATGTCAACAATGGAAATAAGCTTAAAAAGTGTTAGAAAAAGAAAAGAGAAGGGAAGTGGTACATGTCCACCTGCCTCTGTAGGCCTGGTCTGGAACCAAGAACTTTAAGAAAGGCTTCAGGGTGAATGTGATGCAGGAAGTCCATGGACCACACTTTAAAAGCGCTGTCCTCTAGGTCTAAACGAACAAAGAGAAAGAAGGCATAGAAAGGAGCCTAATTATACTTTGTTTTTCTAAGATACCTTGGACTATTCATTCAGGAACAAGGGTAAGAGGAAAACCTGTAAAGCAACATTCTATTCCTTAGTGCACCAGAGAGAAGAAAAATCATGATTAAAAATTACCAGTGACATTTTACTAATAGGTAATAGAAAAGGCAGTATAGGTACAAAGACATTCCTCTGAAGAACAAAGGTGACACACAGGCAGTCCCAGATTGAGAAGTGGAATCAGGATCCAGCAGAGGCCCTTGGCTCTACAGCCACAATCACAGCAAGGGAAAGAGTACACATCAGAACCACATGGGACAGATAACAGAGAGGGAAGTCACCCCCATCTACTCTGAGAGGCACTACCACAATTAAGTCAAAAATGGTCCCAGAGTGTGCTCGGACAGACAAAAGCTCATGAGCCACTCTTCAGGTCTCCAATACTGTCCCCAAAGCCAACCAAAAAAACTGGGAGAAATCTGATTTCCCCTGTAGTAAGACATATAATTCTGGCATCTCAAGTTGGAATTCTTATAGAATTTCCTTTCAAAAATTGCTAGGTCTTGTAGTACATTACATCATCATACTAAGGGTTAACTAGATGTATGAACAGCCAGTGACCTAATCACCTACACTGCTTTTATAGGAAAATACAGCCCAAGTTCAAAGCAAAAACTTAACAAAGAATCTGTGGGGGCCCGACCAGTTGGTACAGCCTGTCTATATAGTGTATGTTCACTAAAACACCATGGCAAAGGCCAAGTGAGGCCACACATCTTAGCTGAAGAACTGATGATTAGCTACAACACAAAACAGTGTCCCCAAGAAAGTATCAAGTGGGAAAGCCTCCAGAAATCATTGGCAAAACTGTAGAGAGAAGTGAAAACCCCCAGCCCTTCCCTTAGACAGTACAACTCCTATGCTAGTCAAAAAGAAAGCACTCAAACAAAAGTGACAGAAAAAAGCTGCACATACCTGTACTATGTCCCAATTCATTTCCACCTCCTCTTTAATATTATTGGCATTTGCTGGAAACTTGACAGGCTGCCCCTGAGGACATGTTTCAGTCTTCATTTTCTTTAAAGGGGACTGACCAAATGTAAAGTCATCTTCATTCTCTTCCTTCTTGCATGTACCTCCCCACATAGTGCTTGTGGATGGTGTCTCTGAACTATTACTCTCACCCTCTAAGTTGCTGGCTTTGCTGGTTTCTTCATCAACTTTCAGTTTTTTGGTCCTTTGAGCTGCATGTGGCTGAGCTGAACATTTTCGTTTTGTCTTGGCTGTTTTCAGAGTCTGTACGGTATCCAATTTATTTTTTCTGTCTTCCAAAGCAGTGTCAGCAATAGCCACAGAGCTATTCTATCAAACCACAAAGAGAACATATGAGAATTAGAAGATAAAAAGCAATGTCCAGGGAATATTACTCACAAATAAAAGTGAACAAATTATTGATACACACAATAACTTGGAAGAATCTCAAGCAAATTATGTTGAGTGGGGAAAAAAAATCTCAAAGTTATATACTATATGAATACATTTATATAACATTCCTGAACAGATTAGAGGTTGGCAAGGGTCAGGGATGATGCAGGGAGGTGGGTGTGGCTATAAAAGGGCAACACCAGGCATCCTTGTGGTAATGGAACTGTTCTGTCATGGTAGATACACAAACCTACATGTGTGATAAAATCGCATAGAACCAAGTACATACATATACATACACATGAATGAATACAAGTAAAACTAGAGCAATCTAAATAAGATCAGTGAATTTTATCTATGTCAGTATCTTGGTTGTGATATCTTACCATAGATTTGCAAGATCCTACCATTCGGGAAAAAATGGATAAAGAGTACATGGAATTCTTCTATTATTTCTTGCCATTGCATGTCTATTTAGAAATAAGCAGTTTAATTTTTTAAAATGAGTAAAAGATAGGTCTGCACATGCCAGAAAACCAAGATTAACACGTGCTATCAAAGTCAACCACTTAGCAGGGAGAAAAGTAACACTCATTCGCTCATACAACTCAACAGGCAACACATGCCACCAATTTCTGCTGAAGAGTAGAGGATAGAACACAGAATGACAGCAGGCTAATGTCAGGCACTTTTCCTTAACAAGAGTCCTCACAGCAGCCCACAGAGGTGCCTAGAGGTGTAGGTGTAGGTGTCTAGAGACTACACTCTGCAACGCCACTGCCCCCCAATCCAAGTGACAGCTCAAGTGTGAAGAAATGAGACTTGGCACCCATCTTGGCACTGGGGATAGTGTAAATAAGACAAAGACCCTACCCCTAAGCTGGTCTGTTTTCCATTACCTAAGTGATGCAGATGGCACAAACATGAACAGTTCCCAAACCAAATTTCAGTCAAAATTCTGTCTTCTCTTCTATCAAGTATTTTTTCCAGAGTCACTATTAAGAATATTTAGAACTACAATAAAGAGCACCTCCATCCCAATGCCAACTTACCACCATCACCAACTGAACTTGAAAATAATGAACATTACAGAGCCCTCTGAGTATTAAATTTTTTGCCCAAAATAGAATGGATCAGAGCAGAGATATAAAGATAAAATAACTTCCAGGCCTAAAAGAGTTGATAACCTAATCAAATGAATTGACATATCTAAAGAAAGTGTCAATCATAAAGGGTGTTGTCAGCCACAGAGGAATAGAAAAAGAACTGCAGAAAGCAAATATGATCAGCGTTTTTTTAAATAACACAAGAAAGAGAGGAAAGCTTCACAAACAAATTTTGAGTATTTTCACCCCAACAGTATGAGAGCCCTGCTCTAAGGTGGATACTTCATACTGTCTCAGCTTCAAGCTATTAAAACGTTCAATTGTCATTGTGACAAGCACAGTGCCTAAACCACAGCAGACATTCAATAAACGCAAATGAATGGATTTATTCATCATCCTATTCTGAGTCCATGCTCATCAAGTAAATTTCTGATTACTATTTAATTCCCTATTTAGATTAGCCTCCAAGGAGAGCAAAATGCTGGCCATAAGAATTTCACGTCTTTATTATTTTAAACTATTAATTATTAAACTAGCACTCTGGCTGTATTTATCTCTCTTGTGAACACAGCTGATGTAAAAACACCCAAGAGAGATATATCTGTTCCCAAAACGCTGAGAAAATCATGTTCCTAACTTAGAAACCCAGTTCCATCACTTACTATCTGTACACCATGAGCAAGTCACTTAACATCTCTTTCTTCAGCTTTCTCATCTATAAAATCAGCATAAAAGCACTTGCCTCAATGGTTGTTATAAAGATTAAGTAAGATCATTTAAATAAAATGCTGAGCACATTGCCTGGCTAATGGTAAGCACTCAACTATTTGCTAATGCCACCATCATTAACAGCACTACCACACCCAGTCCAACTCCTAGGAGAGGGAAAAGGGAATAGACACAGAAACACAGTAAAGACCCCAAAATTAAGACCCATGGTAGGGGATGCCATTGCTGGCAGTTTTTGTCATTTACATGCCTTGTCCTACTCTGTAGAATAAGAAAGTAACATCACCAATCAGGAAGACACCACAGAGTTCCCTCCATCCAGCTATAGCACCTACCAGCTCCTCCTTAACAACGACTTCTGAGCCATCACTGATCTGTGGGGTATTCTTCTTCACCCGAGGCATCCTCTTTGGTTTGGATTCCTTGGGAGGGGGCTGCTTATGGCTTCTGGGAACTTTCTTTTGGGGCTCCCAGGCACTATCTTCCTTGTCATCTTCTTCAGAGGCAGATGATCTAGAAGTAAATCAACAAAATAATCTCCAGGAAAATAAAAGCAAATGTCAAAGGTAAAAAAGAGATGCATGATTCTTGAAAAAATGATAAAGTAGGAGGTGTTTAATATAAAATGGAGTGATTGAGTACAGGCTGTGAACAGTTATTGCTAAGAATTGAACCAACAGAGTTGATGACAGACCAGTGTAAAAATACCCCAGTGTGCCGTAAATCACAACTCTGTCTCTCCATTCCCTTCTCACCTAACTGACAAACACATACACACATTCATTCAAGACATAAAAAATCATTTATTACCTTAAGTAATTTACTGGGTCATGTCAAACCATAGTCAATGTGAGCTTTTCAATTTTAACAGTGAAAAGCACTTAAATAAGTTTCCAACTACTAATCAGATTCATTTAAATTGTATTAAGTTATTCAAATCAATGAAAGGATTGAGAAATGGTTCTAGGAAACACCCTAAATTACATTAAAAGCCAGCACCAAGACCATTCCAACTGCTTTAATTAACCCTTTTTTCTTTTCACAGAATGGATTTCTTTCCTGATTAGATTGGATCAGGTGCAACTATGGTACTTTTCTAACAACCAAGAATCAAACTCACAGCAAGAGCAGAGAAAAAGCAGCCATGGGAACTCTGTTAAAGGACCATCATGCTCCTGCCAACCCAGTTAATTCCATTCATTTCTACTCTGATATAAAAGGTCAATATTAGTGAGACTTCCTTTACTGAGATGAGTGAATAGGGAGGTCTGGGTTTTTTAATGTTAAGTTCTTCCTGGGGACAAAAACCTGACTGGAATTATGCTCTAGAAGAGAATAATCATGATAGGTCAAACTACTGGTGTTCTCTTCAGAGGTGACACTAAGCCTGGTAAGCAAAAACAAACAAATAATCAAACAAAAAACAGGAATCATCAGAATAACATAATAGCAATGGAACTGAAAGAAACTATAATTAGAAAACCAATGAACTAGAAAACTAGGGTTCCATTCCTCATACTATCATCAAACTGAGCAGGATGACTTCTTCCCTCCTTAGTCTCATCACCTATCAACCAGGATTACTGACTAACCCTATTTCACAGAGGAATATCACCAAGATTCAAGCCCTTTAGTTATTATGAAGAAAACACAAGCACAGATACATGAAGCAGTTCTAAGGCAGCCAGTCAACTCTCCTTCCCTATCACCTGAGCTCTCAGGAGCATCTGGCACTCACCCCTTAGAGCACATCCCTTATATACAGGAACCCCACCCCTTGGTTTTCATACTACTTCATGGCAGTTTCTCTTTAGTCCTTTTGACTCCTCTTCTCCCTAATTTCTAAACATTGGAATCCCTCGAGGCTTAGCCCTCAGCCCTCTCCTCCCTCTATGCTCTCTTGCCAGCTAATCTTTTATTTTCTCAATACAGGAATCTCTATTTTATTTTTATTTATTTATTTAGAGATAGAGTCTCCCTCTGTCACCCAGGCTGGAGTGCAGTAACGGGACCTCGGCTCACTACAACCTCCACCTCCTGGGTTCAAGTGATTCTCATGTCTCAGTCTCCCAAGTAGCTAGGATTACAGGCATGCGCTACCATGCCTGGCTAATTTTTGTATTTTCAGTAAAGATGGGTTTCACTATGATGGCCAGGCTAGTCTCAAACTCCTGGCCTCAAGTGATCAGCCTGACTTGGCCTCCCAAAGCACTGCGATTACAGGTGTGAGCCACCGCACCCAGCTGGGAATCTCAATTTTATATAGTATCTCCAACTTCACCTTCCCTCCTTGAGCTCAAGACTTGTATATCCACTTTCACCTGAATGTCCAGCAATCACATCAAACTCACCAAGTCCAAAACAGAATTCCTGATTCCACCACTCTCACACCTGTTCCTCTTCCAGTCTTTCCAAAATGTCTGTCATTCTTTCATAACCCAAATCCAATCCAGCACCATGTCCTGTCCACTCTACCTTCAAAATATATCCCAAATTAGACCATTTCTCATCACTTTCATGTCTAGAACCCTAAGCTTCTATAATAATCTCCTTAAGTCATTTCCCCTACTTCCAGTTTTGCCCCCTATAGTCTATTCTCCACCAAGAAACCAGAATATTTTACAAATATAAACCAGGGCACGTAACATCCCTACCCAAAACCCTCCAGTGTCCTCCCAACCCACTTCAAATAAAAATCTAATACCAGGGAAGATCAAGTTGGAGATACTGTATAAAATTGAGATTTTTATATTAAGTCATAAGATAAGATCAGCTACCAACAGGGAGGGGAGAGGGTATGGGGGGGGGCGCTTAGAATTAAGCCTTGAGGGATTCCAAAATTTAGAGGTTGGTGACAAGAGAAGTCAAAGGGACTAAGGAGAAAGATCTAAGCCTATTAGAGCCAGATCCTACTCATTACAATCTCATGTCTTACCACTCTCTGCCTCATGTCTCTAGACTGGCCACACTGGTCTTCTTGCTGTTCCCTCAACACACCAAACATACTCCTGCCTCACGGTCTTTGCACTTGCTGCTTTCTCTATTTGGAACACCCATCCCCAAGATCTTTGCAAGTTGCACCCCCAAATCTCATCTAGATCTCTTGCCACATCTTCCAAACTTTCTGACTACTCTATCCAAAACGCCCTCTGACTGCAACCACTCATTATGCTCTCTATCCCCTGCCCTGTTTTATTTTTCATTATAGTACTTATTACCATAAATATTGTCAGTCATTTACTTAACAAATATCTTCAGAGCACCTAATATGACATTCTAAAGCAGAGATTCTCAACTGGGGATATCTAGCAATGTCTGGAGACATATTTAATTGTTATAACTGGGCAGGAAGCTATTGGCATCCAATGGGTAGAGGCCAACGATGCTGCTAAAAATCCTACAAGCCAAAAGATAGCCCCTACAACAAAGAATTATCTTGCACACAATGTCAGTAGTGCAGAGGCTGAAAAATCCTGCTCTAAAGCAATAGATAAAACTCTGTGCGCTCATGGAGCTTACATTCTAGTGTAAATATTATGTTATATATTTAGTTGGTTACTTTCTCTCTCCTTTTAATACTTTATTAGCAACACTAGACAGAACCTGGAATACAGCACGAGTTCAACAAATATTTGTTGCATGAATGAATAAAAAACAGTTTTTTCTACCCACATCACTTAAGGAGTTAGAAAGTGACAGAATGCATTACTCCTTACTAAAATATTCATCATTCCCCTACCCACATATTAAACCAGTACGCTTACAACTCAGAGAATGAAGAAAATTCATCTTTCGGTAGCACACCCTGGACCTGTACTTTTGCTCTTCTTGGCAATGATGACATCTAGAAGAAACAGAACATAAAATCAGCAACACTTGAATATTCTGATTACTGGCTACAAATAATGGGTCATTCAAAACTAACACTTCATAGAAAAAAACAAAAACAATGATGTTTATTCACAAGCCCAAACAACAGTTTCCCCTGCTATGTAGCTGTCAATTAAAAGAGTCGCTGGTTGGGCATGATGGCTCATGCCTGTAATCCCAGCACTTTGGGAGTACAAGGAGGGTGGATCACCTGAAGTCAGGAGTTCGAGACCAGCCTGGCCAACATGGTGAAACTCAGTCTCTACTAAAAATAAAAAATTAGCCAGGCATGGTGGTGGGCGCCTGAAATCCCAGCTACTCGGGAGGCTGAGGCAGGAGAATCGTTTGAACCTGGGAGGTGGAGGTTGCAGTGAGCTGAGGTTGTACCACTGCACTCCAGCCTGGGCGACAGAGTAAGACTCAGTCTCAAAAAAAAAAAAAAAAGAGAGAGAGAGGAGCTAACAGTCTTCCAATGATTTAAAAGCCTTAAGAGTATGGGCCATCTTTTGAAAAACGTTGTGCGCTTCATTTTTTAAGAATTGTGTGCTTAAGTATTCTGTGTTATTTTATGATAATACTATCAGGCAGCCACTTATAAAGTCCTTTATTAAACTATATCTCAAAGACAGAAACTTTTTTTCCTATTCTATGTATTCTTTTTTTTATTTTTTGAGACAAGAGTTTCGCTCTTGCTGCCCAGGCTGGAGTGCGATAGCACGATCTCGGCTCACCGCAAGGTCCACCTCCTGGGTTCAAGCGATTCTCCTGCCTCAGCCTCCCTAGTAGCTGGGATTACAGGCATGCGCCACCACACCCGGCTAATTTTGTATTTTTAGTAGAGACAGGGTTTCTCCATGTTGGTCAGGCTGGTCTCGAACTCCCAACCTCAGGTGATCTGCACACCTTGGCCTCCCAAAGTGCTGGGATTACAGGCATGAGTCACCGTGCCCGGCCTATTCTATATATTCTTAATGCATAAAGTAGAGGTCTCTCTACAAAGTCAGCAATGAAATCAATGATGCTGATTGACTGAGTAAGCAGCCAGGTTATTCTTAAAACAAGATAACCATTCCCTTATAATAAAAGCTCATTAAACTTAAATAAAATGATTAATCACTAAGTGACTAAAAACTGTTTACCAAATTCGAAGGCCAAGCTGTAAAAAAAAGTTAAGACAACTAACCAGACACATCACATAATACAGGAAAGTAAATAAAATTACTTTAGCTATTAAGATTAATCATCTAAAGAATGTATGCCAAACCATAAGGACTGCACTAGACTCTGTTTGGAACCCTTCAAACAAGTTTCTGACCCAGTCATATGTTATAATGCCTCTGGTTCTAACATCCACTTAGAAGAGGAAGTAATCTCTCATGGAAATACTAAAGGGTTGTCACAAAAGGGAATATGTTCTCCCAGCAGCTATAGCTCAACTCAGTCCAGTAAGTACACAATGATTGGGCAAAACAGTGCTCAGAGGGAACCAACAGAACAACAGGAAAGCAGTCTGCAGGAAGTAGACAGGATAATCTTCCATCTTTCCCTTCACTCTCTCTTTGGCATATTAGGTTATAAAGGTCATCTTTTCTCAAATTAGCACTTTTTAGACATTGATCATGAAAGACCAGATAATTGTGATTTCTATATTATGTGTATCTTGCCACAACAAAATAAGAATGAAGGAAGTTAGTGTATGACAAGGGTGGTATTTCACATCAGGGCAGGGCAAAAATTGATTATTCAATAAATGGTATTGAGACACCTAGCTATTCCTCTAGAAGAAAAAAAGGAGTTTAATTCCTACCTCCACGCCATTAACAAAAATTTATTCCCTAATACCTAATAGTTTAAAATGTACAAAATAAAACTACAAAAGAACCAAGAAACAAAGGTGATTCTTTTCATACTCTTGAGTGGGGATGGGGAAATGGAGGTTTTCCTAAATATTACTTCTCAAATTCCAAAACCAAAAAGACTAACAGATTGCAACACATAAACATTAAAATCCCAAGCCAGTAGTGGGGGCATTTGAGAAACCAAGCCAATTTACCCTGCAGTATTCTCAAAAAATAAAACAAAAAAATTCACATGAAGCAGTAGTTGATACCTTTGGAACTAAAAGGTGAAAGGGGTTAGGGCTGTGTGTAAACTGACAAAGGAATAGCTCTAGGTGTCCTACCTCACTTCTTTCTATTAGGCAACTGCCCCAGGAAAAAGTCTGTAACTTTATTCTCTGGAGAAGGTACTAATGAAACAGTCTCTAGACTGTGGGCATGGGGACCATACAGACTGAATGGGAAAGGCAGAGAACCCTAGTCTTCTGCCACTAAGATCCCAAAATACAGCCCTCTAGGGAGAAGAATGGGAAGGCTTTTCTCTGGACAATCTAACCCATCCAAGAGTAAAAACTTGAAAGTGCTAAGCTTCCCATCAAACCCACCTGCCCAGATCACCTTACAATCACTCTTACCACCACATTCTACAATATGCCTGAATTCAGAACATTCCCACACAGACTACCATATACCAATTCTATCTCCACACTTCAGCCTTAACAGAAATGTGTTTAAAATAGGGACAGGCAAACTCTTGGCAGGCTTATGCTTTTGCTTAACCATTATCCTTAAAGAAGGCTCCCCTGAATCAAATATTTCCAACTGCCTCTTTATTAGGCACCCTGAAAGCAATATACCATGGAAAGATGAGTAAGTTGTAATATTTCTTTTCACAAATGGAAAAAATATGAATGTAAAAGGAAAGGTGGGAAAGCAGAATCTGCATGAACACACAAGCCAATTTCAAGCATATCAGATTTAGAAAGAATACATACAAAAGCTGAAGACCTGGAAATTATGTCTTTAAAACTACCTATGAGAGGTACAACCCCAGGAGTATGTATTCTCCAGTTTAAACACCAATATTCTTGAGGCCTGTTTCTCCATCTCCACTATTCCCATGTCCTCTTACTTTGTATCATAAAACCTGTTAGATTAACCAAAACCTCATCCATCTCCACAGTATTACACACCGATGTCACCTACTTATTAACAATCCTAATCCCTCCATCCCAAACCTTGCCTTTAACATTCAGATTTCCATAACAACTGCCTGTCTCTGAAACTATTTAGATGTCTCACAGTTAACTAAACTTAACACATCCACAATGGAACTCTTGATGACCATTTCTTGCTCTAAAACCTGTTCCTATTGCAGTCCTTCCCATCTCAATAAGTGGCATCCACCTACTTGCTAAGCCAGAACCTTAAAAAAAATATTTTTTTTGAGACGGTCTCATTCTGTCACCTAGCCTGGAGTGATCTCAGCTCACTGCAATCCCCGCCTTCTGGGTTCAAGCAATCCTCCTGCCTTAGCCTCCTGAGTAACCGGGATTAGAGGCATGCACCACCACACCCAGCTAATTTTTGCATTTTTAGTAGAGACAGGGTTCCTCACATTGGCCAGGCTGGTCTCAAATTCCTGACCTCAGGTGATCTGCCTGCCTCGGCCTCCCGAAGTGCTGGGATTACAAGTGTGAGCCACAGCGCCTGGCCAGAAAATTTTTTAACAGCTTCATTGACATATAACTGACATGCAATACACTGCACATGTTTAAAGTGTTCAAATTTGGTAAGTTTTGACATATGTAAACACATCACTATAATCAAGAAAATGAACATATTATCATTCTCTGAAGTTCCATTTGCTAAGTCAAAATGTTGCAAATCTTTTTTTCTTTCATCTCCTATATCCAGACTATTAGTAAGTCATATAAGATCTTCCTCCAAAATATGTACTGAATCTCCACAATCTTCAGTGCGCCTTCAGTCCTCAATCTCCCTCACTTGAACTACTACACTAGCCTCTTAACTGCCCTCCCTGCTTCCACTCTTGCCCTTGCAACTCATTCTCCACTTATCAACTCAAGATCACTTAGAAAATGCTTTAGAAACACCGAATTACTTCCCACCCCATCCTTCACTTAGAATCAAGCCACATTTTTTATGACTGCCTTCCAAAAGGCCCTGTTGGCCGGAGCTTGCCCACCTTTCTAACCACCTTTACTACTTGCTGGAGCTCCTCAGGTCTTGTCACACCATTCTTTCCCACCTCAGGTTCTCTCTGCCTGGAGTATTCTTCCCCCTGCTTGTCAATTGGCTGGCTCCTTGCGTCCCTTAGATCTTAACGTTTTAGGCCTAAAATAGGTTTCTCAGTTATATTTTAAAAGGAGCCTATTTACTTCCTGTATACAGTACTAGGTTATAACATAATCTATAATTATTCTTTTATTTTACTTGTTTATTGCCCGCATTGCTGTCAAGAGAGTAAATACCATGAAAGAAGGAAATGCATGTGACTTATGCACTTCCATATCACAGAGCCCAGCACTTAACAGATGCCCTACAACTATTAAATGAACATAATATGTACAAATACGGTCTCTACAGAGGAATATACATTTATTTTCCACCACTCTTAGGCAATGCCACACATTGCACTCATCTCTTTCTGAAGAAATGATGGCACATAAGAACATTCCTATTCTTCAGTGACGGGATTTTTCCCTCCTTTCAAACTATCTTAATCACTGTGGGCACATGAGCATATTCCAAATCAATAATTTGGAGGTTGCTATGATGTTACTAAGGGAAGAGCCACTAAACTAGGACGACTGAAAATCAGGAGTATGGGGCAAAAGGACGTGTACACGAACGAATACTAAATCACAATTGGGAAAAAAAATTTTAATTCAAGAAGGCGAACAAAAGAGGATGATTTCTTAAGAGGCACCTAAACAAGTTTCCCTGAAGGATCAACAGAGTGCTTCAATATTAGCAGATTCCCAAGTCACAAAAACAAAATACTAGAGCTGAAAGAACCTCTGACATCAGATAGTCCTGCTATATTCAGAAACCTGAGACCCAATGAGGTTAAACAGTTTACTCAAAGGGGAAAGATATGTGGCAAAGGACTATAGCCCTGTGCCTGGAATACCGAGACTAGTCTGGTTTCCCATTCCACACACATTATGTTAATGACATGTCACGTGAGGGGTTCGAGGAAAGTTGCCTACAGAGTTGCCAATTCATTCCTTTCCTCCGGTTACTGAGCGCCTCCTAGACGCCAGGCGCACGACAGAAGGTGCAGTTGATTCAGACAGGGCCACCATGACCGTGAAAAGGGTGCTTCCTCTCCAACCTCCGATAATTTTAGGTACAAAAACAATCCACGTAAATTAGCCGGGCGTGGTGGCGGGCGCCTGTAGTCCCAGCTACTCGGGAGGCTGAGGCAGGAGAACGGCGTGAACCCGGGAGGCGGAGCTTGCAGTGAGCCGAGATCGCGCCACTGCACTCCAGCCTGGGCGAGAGCGACACTCCGTCTCAAAAAAAAAAAAAAAAAAAAAAAAAAAAAATTCAGGTTTGCCCAGGCTTTTCCATGTCTGTTAGGCGCTAAAAGCTGCAGCAATTTGGCTGAAAGGAGGTGTCACGAGGTAGCTAGGAGGGGTTTTCGGGTGGTAGGTTGTAAGAGACCGCTGACAGTAAGATGCAATGAACTTCTCACTTTTAAAAAAGGGGTGTTATTGCCCAAATGAGCGCTCAGAACTTTTTTAATGGTCCCAAAGATACCGGAGCCCGGGCGCCGGGCTCTTGAGAACCCGCAAGACGACCGCCAAGGCGCACGCACAGCTCACCTTCCCGCCCGGCACGTCAGAAGACCCGGGATTCCTTGTGTGCCACCGCACCTTCCGGTTCCCGCCGGAAGTTTTTCAAACGCCGGAAGGTCCGCCTCGCTTCTTCCGGACCAAGTTAACCGCAGGCTGCCAAGGCGCGGCACTACTGGGGCGGGGCGGAGCCAGGCTGGACGGAGGCGGGGCTGGAGTGAGGATCCCGAGAAGCGCCGGGGTGGGGCTGGTTCGTAGAAATGAAAAATGACTTTTTTTAAAATGTTTTTTAACCGAGCACATTAAACTCTTAAGCCCACAGATACAGCGAAGTAAATTAGGTTATGAAAGTAGGGAAGGCCGGGCGCGGTGGCTCACGCCTGTAATCCCAGCACTTTGGGAGGCCGAGGCGGACGGATCACGAGGTCAGGAGATCGAGACCATCCTGGCTAACACGGTTAAGCCCTGTGTCTACTAAAAACTTCAAAAAATTAGCTGGGCGTGGTGGCGGGCGCCTGTAGTCCCAGCTACTCGGGAGGCTGAGGCAGGAGAATGGCGTGAACACGGGAGGTGGAGCTTGCAGTGAGCTGAGATCGCGCCACTGCGCTCCAACCTGGGCGACAGAGCTAGACTCCGTCTCAAAAAAATAAATAAATAATAGTAGGGAAATAAGGCTGCTGTTGTCTACATTCGAGTTTAGCAGATCAAAACCCCATGGATTTGTTTTAGAAAATTCTAAAAATCAGTTTTCCACTGCTAATGACTTATTTCCAGGGACTCTGAGTACTGAACAGCCTAGCAAGTTATTGAAATAACCTGTGAACGTGCCTTGTTGCAAATCTACCCAAAGTGAGCATAGATTTTACTGGATAATTTTTGTGATTGGGGGGAAAAAAAACAAAATCAGAACTCTTTCTAAATTTAGTAAATCTAATCTTCTATATCTGAGATTTTTGGCCACGAAAGATCAATTTCCGAGATTGTTTAGGGATTCTTTTTTTTCCTTTTTGATTAGCACAGTCGTATGTTGCCTTTCGTGATGGTTCCAGAAGGCCTAGAATTGTCTACTACAATCACAGTCTCCTTCACAATTTATGGCCCTGAAAAAGTACTAGAGAACACCAGTAAGGATTGTGGGAAGAGAAACCAGATCATAGAAATCAACAACAATAATTTACTATTTACTATTCACCTACTTTTGATGTTGCATTTGCTACACAGGTTTATGGTAAGGGGTTGTCTTGGTCAATTTTCTGCTGCTATAACCAAATACCACAGACTGGTAGATTTATAAAGAAAAAGAGATTTGCTTGGCTCGTAGTTTTGAAGCCTGGGAAGTCCAAGACAGAGGGCATTGTTGTGTCAAAACATGATGGAGGGGCTCACACTGGGGTGGGTATGTGAGCCCAATTGACTCCTGAAATGACTAACCCTCCTGTGATAATGGAATTAACTCATTCATGACCTAATCATTTCCTAAAGGTCCCACCTCTTCATACTATTACAATGACAAATTTCAACTTGAATTTTGAAGGGGACATTCAAATCATTGCAAAGGTAATGAGGGTAAAGGTGAACCAATATACTGCAAAGTCTTTTGACATAATTCCTGCCCTGGAGGAATTTACGACCAAGAGTAGGAACCAGATACAGCCACAAGAAGCAGAGACACAAACAAAACAGTCTAGATTCAAGGGTTGGGGTATGCAGGTAGCAGCTTCACTACAGTGAGGAGGAGAGTAAGAGTGGGCCAGCAAAGCATTGAACCTTGACTTTCCTCTCCCCACAAGGGATTTTTGCCTTACAGCTGGGGAAGAAAAAAAAAATCACTAAAATAAATAGCCTGTTAAGATTTTAGACATCAGACATCTGGGAAAATAAAGCCTGAAGCAGCTTTCTCAAAAATTAAACTATGTAGGTAGTGGCCTACTCTAAAGGCAAATAAGGACTGTCCAGAGAATATTTCCCTTGGAATTCTGCAGGAGAGCCACTCCCACTACAGGCTGTCAAGGAAAATTTGTAATCACTTAAGTATAAACCAGGCCCTGCCACAAAAACTGCCTTTTCTGTCTAGGACCTTGCTCAATCTATTGTTTACTTTTGGATTTCAAGTGCTGAATTCCAAGAAATTTATGGGTTTAGACTGAGAGCCTGGAATAATCTGTACACCCACTTGAGACTATGCAATAGGGTTTGGGAGTAATGGAAACTTGTTTTGGATTTGATTGGAGGTTGTTTTATCACTCCAAAGTATATAGCTCTTCCCGTGATATTCACTGGTATATTATCATTTGTATGTTATTTTCTGTTTTCAAGTCCTTTCCCTATGGGTCTAGCTCCCTAGGGCAAATGTAATAATAATAGTAATAACTTACCTTTATTGATTGCTTACCTGTACCAGGCACTAAGTTAATGCTTTTAGATGTATTTATGTATATAATTCACAAATTACGCCAATGTAATATTGCTATTAAACCATTTTTATAAATGAGAATTCCAGGTATAGAGAAATTAAATAATTCATCCAAGGTCACATCAGCTGATAAATTGTAGATCTGAGATTCAAATCCAATAATCTGTTTTACTCCAAAGCAAGTACTCTTAAAGGCATCCACATACAATTTGCTGTCTATCCGCAAGGGATTGGTCTGAGGACCCCCCACAGATACCAAAATTTACAGATACTCAACCAATCAGTGACAGAAAAAGTAGGCCCACCATATCTGCAGGTTCCATATCCACGAATGCAGATACAGATGGCCAGCTGTACTGCAAACTCAAAGCGAAGACCATTTCTCGCTCCACTATGGTGGCCAGTGAGACTCGTAATGTTTAAGGTGCTCCGGAACTGTTGAATCTCTAAATACTGTAAGTAAAGTACTATCTAATCACCTAAAACATAACAAAACTATTTTCTCTAGTGGCCTCAAACTAAGTTTCACAAGAACGAAAATTCTTAATATATTAATAGATGCAACTGTTTCACCTACTAATAGATATTTGGATCTAGGAACTAAGTCTTGGTAATTTTTTATCTTCCCCTCTCCAACTTCTCCCTCCACCCACACAGTGCCTAATAATGCTTAATATACAATAGGTACTCAATAAGATAGTAGACTAACTCCTGGACCCAAAAACATGTCTAAAGTAAAAACAAATTTTCCTCCCCTGTCCACCTTCTCCCTCCACCCACACAGTGCCTAATAATGCTTGACATATAATAGGCACTCAATAAAATAGTAGACTAACTCCTGGACCCAATAATTTGTCTAGAGCATAAACAAATTTCTCTTATGAGAAAAGTAAGTTAAAGCTTTTGACACAGAACGTGGGTTGCCATTTTAAAAATCAAGTGTACTTATGAAAATTCAAACATTTTATCTCTGAGAGTCAATCAGTGTGATGGTTAATTTTGGGTGTCAACTGGATTAAGGGATGCCCAGACAGTTGATAACGCATTACTTCTGTGTTGTGTCTGTGAGAGTATTTCCAGAAGAGACTGACATTTGAATCAGTAGACTAAGTAAGGAAGATCTGCCCTCACCCAATTTCAGTGGACACTATCCAATTGGCTGAGGCCCAGATAGAACAAAGAAGAAAGGAATATTTTCTTTCTCTCTCTTTTGGAGCCGGGACACCCTTTTTCTCCTGCCTTTAAGCATTAGAACTCCACATTCCTTTGGACTCCAGGACTTAAATCAGCGTACCCTCTCAGCCCCATGTTCTCAGGCTTTTGGCCGTGCAGTGAGAGTTACATCATTGGTTTCTCTGGTTCTGAGACCTTCAGACTTGGACTGAGCCCTACTAGCAGCTTCCCTGGCCCTCCAGCTTGCAGATGGCCAATCATTGGCCTTCTCAGTCTCTATAATTTTGTGAGCTGTTTCCCTAAAAAATCTTTTCTCATATGTCTTTATGCTGTATTTATTATACACACACAAACACACACACACCCTACTGGTTCTGTTTCTCTGGAGAACTCTAATACAACTAGCAAAGGCAAAAAATAATGGCTGTTTTAGATTAAAGAATGCACAAACAAACTGAGCCCTAGTTCAAAAATTTGCATATTTAATTAGCCAGGCACGGTGGTGGGCACCTGTGGTCCCAGCTGCTCTAGAGGCTGAGGCAGGAGAATCGCTTGAGCCCAGGAGGTGGATGTTGCAGTGAGCCAAGATTTCGCTACTGCACTCTGCACTCCAGCCTGGGCGACAGAATGAAACTCCATCTCAAAAAAAAAAAAAAAAAGTACATATTAGCTCCTATCTCCCCTCTTTTCCCACTGTCAGATGTTCTTATTCCTAAACACTAAAACTCTTTGGCTTCAATGAGCTTCTCTGACTAATTCACCCAGAAATCTAGAGATTTACTGCAAAATCTAAGAGACTAGTAAACAGAGAGAGGTCTACTTCTGTTTCCCAAATGAAAAAGGAGTTTCTTATTAGTGAGTCTGACCGGGCTGGTAGGTGGGTTCTCAATCTTGGCCTGTCCTATTACCTCTTTCAGTCTGGCTGGGAACAGCAGCATGATTCCAAAGTGCTAGACTAGTGCTGATGCCATTGTTCTAGCCAGAGTAACTTTGTCGGTCTTTCTTAAGAAAGAGTAAAGATTCAAGAGATTAAAACCTGAGTCTTTATTAAATATTAAATGGATCTGGAGGAGGCATCAGTTAAAGCTGAGGAAATTAATTGTACAGATTTGTCAAGGAATTGTAATCAAAGGAAAGTGATTACATACATTTAAATTTATCTCACACAAAGCAAAATTATGGAAACTGCATATTGAAATACAATATAATTTATATCTTTAGGTGAAAATTAAAATGTTCGGTGCTTTATCCTACTTATTTTGTACAAATTCCCAAGGTATTTTGTAATGAATGCAGTTATAAATAGGATTAAGACACACAAAAAACATAAATATTAGATGAAATACCATATCTATTGCATGATCACTCTTCCACTCATCACTTACCTTGCAAAGTCACTGGCTAAGAGCCATTCAATTGGTTGCAATCATGAGTAAACATGTTGAAATTTTTTCTCCTGGTAACTTTCTCATCAGTAGTGCTCAGGGACCATCTCAAAGGCCCAAAATATCTATTAAACAGTCTGAGATTCAAGTATGGAAACCCCAGAGGGCTCATTAAGATCCTAATGATGCCATGGCTGGCTGGGTTTCAAGGAAGGAATAAATGGCACCATAATGGGGCCAGATTTATTTTAGTCAAATCTAGACTAACCACAGGTAGCCATGTCTGGATACTGTAATTCAGAACTAAATGTTATATCTAGTACCATTGGTCCATCTTCCACCTTAATAAATTGAAATTATTCTGCAAAGTGCTTGCTTAAAAACATTCATCTAGGAATGCATATGGTCAGAATTTTAGTACTAGAGCCTTCGCATACTGCAATTCAAATTCAGAAAAGCATGGTGTGTCAGATCAGTCTATGTTCAAATTTATGTGTACTTTTTTTCAGTCAGGTTTATTGAAGTATAATTTACGTAGAGTAAAAATCAGCTTTTTTATTCTTGCAAACACATAGAGTTATGTAACCATCACCACAATCAAGATATAGAACACTTTAATCATTCAAAAAAAAATGCCCTTTTATAGTCAATCTTCTCCCCCTCCCCCAGCCCCTGGCAAACCACTGATCTGTTTTCTGTTCCAATAATTTTACCTTTTCCAGAATGTCTTTATTAGTCCATTCTCACACTGCTATGAAGAAATACTCAAGACTGGGTGATTTACAAAGGAAAGAGGTTTAATTGACTCACAGTTCCCCATTGCTGGGGAGGCCTCAGGAAGCTTAAAATCATGGCAGAAGGCAAAAGAGAAGCAGGCACCTTCTTTACAGGGTGGCAGGACAGAGTAAGTGCCAGCAGGGGAAATACTAGACACTTATAAAACCATCAGATCTTGTGAGACTCATTCACTATCATGAGGACAGCATGGAGGGAACCACTATCATGAGGACAGCATGGAGGGAACCACGCCCATGATCCAATTACCTCCACCAGGTCCCACCCTGGAAACGTGGAGATTATAGAGATTTGGGGGATTACATTTCAAGATGAGATTTTGGGTGGGGACACAGCCAAACCACATCAATATTATGTAAATGGAATCACATGGCATATAACCATTTGAGTCTCATTTCTTTCACTTATTATAATACATTTGAGATTAATCCACATCATTGCATGCATCAGTAGTTTATTTTTATTGCCAGTTAGCATTCCATTGTATGGGTATACCACAGTTTGTTTATCCATTCATAAGTTGATAGACTTAAGTGGTTTCCACTTTTTGGCTGTTATGAATAATGCTGCTATGAACATCCATGTACAAGTTTTTGTATGGACATATGTTTTCATTTCTCTTGGGTAAATAAACACCTAGGAACAGAATTGCTGAGTCATAAGTGTGTCTTTAGTTTTATAACAAACTACTAAATTGTTTTTCAAAGTAGCTGTATCATTCTGCATTCCCACCAGCAATGCGTGAGAGTTCCAGTTGTACCACATTTTTGCCAGAACTTGATGCTGTCAGGTTTTTAAATTTTTTAGCATCTTAATATGCATATTGCATTTCCCTTATGACTAATAATTTTTATTAGTAATGCATTTATTTGCCCTCCACATATCTTCTTTGGTGAAGTGTCTGTTAAAATCTTTTGTCAATTTTTAATTGGACTTTTTGTTTATTGAATTACGAGAGTTATTTATATTTTGTCGATACCAGTCCTTTATCAAATATGACATCTGGCTTCAAGAGTTGTATGTTATCACAGGCAACTGTCAACATAGTAGCACACAGAAAAATGATTCCTTCGTTGACCACAAAGAAAACTTTACTATGGCCAAGCATCCTTCAAGAAGCTGACAGGTGAAATCAAAACCACCAACATTTTTATCATATGGAAACTTTCCTAACCCCAACATCCATGCAGATAGAACACATTCTTTGCAGAAAAATGACCTAATTTCACAGTGAAAGATGATAAAATTATGAGCTTAAAGTACATGAGTTATACTAAAAGAATGTTTTAAAATTGGGAAAGTGGCACTTATAAGCTTTAGCAAATAACGTGGAAAGTTAGCTGAGTCATAATATTCATATAATATAACTGAGTATTTTGTTTAGATTGGACCAGGATCTGAATATAAGAAAATTCGGATTGTTTACCAAGAAACTCCTGTAGCATCCTGGAATATAGAGTTTAGCAGAAGTAGGTATTGCATATACAAGGGTCTCTCATGACTTCCTACTATAAGTTTTTGTCATTCAGAACATCCCAGGTCTGTAATTCCTGTAACTTTCAGGACTGTTACTAGAAATCATGTAGCTAGTGTCATGCGTGTCCATGTGAAGAGACCACCAAACAGGCTTTATGTGAGCAATAATGCTTTTAAATCACCTGGGTGCAGGCGGGCTGAGTCCGAAAAGAGAGTCAGCAAAGGGAGATAAGGGTGGGGCCGTTTTATAGGATTTGGGTAGGTAAAGGAAAATTACAGTCAAAGGGGGGTTGTTCTCTGGTGGGCAGGAGTGGGGGTCACAAGGTGCTCAGTGGGGGAGCTTTTTGAGCCAGGATGAGCCAGGAAAAGTAATTTCACAAGATAATATCATCGCTTATGGCAAGGACCGGCCATTTTCACTTCTTTTATGGTGGAATGTCATCAGTTAAGGCGGGGCAGGGCATTTGCACTTCTTTTGTGATTCTTCAGTTACTTCAGGCCATCTTGGCCTATACGTGCAAGTCACAGGGGATGCGGTGGCTTGGCTTGGGCTCAGAGGCCTGACAGCTAGTATGTATCAAATTTTAATTCACCTAAGAACCACCAGGAGAGCTTCTTAAAAATCTCAATGTCCAACTTTAATTTGGGATCTTAACCCCAAGATCCCAAATTAATGGGTGTAAGGTAGTATCTACGTGTCTATGATGACACCAGGTGATTCTGATGGGGTGTTCTATGCACTACAGAAAGATTACCCTAATTCTTAGTGTGTACTTTGCTTAGAAAGCTAGAGAACTGAGCTACAGCAGTATGGTTTTGAAATATTGTATAACATTTTATGGGGCTTACCCTTAAACATACCCTTCCAAAAGGCAGACCAGATATTCACAGTTCCTGCTAGCCACATTGACTACTATTGTATAGTTTATTAATAAAAAATAATAAAAATAGCTAACCTTTATAGATTGCCTTAATATCTTCAAGATATTGTAATAAACACTTTATATACTTATTTTAGGGGTTTCACATTTTTGTTTCATTTCGTTTTTTAGTTTTTAAAATAGTCGTTTGAGACAGATAGTTGATATACTTATCTCCATTTTAAGAGGATGAAATTCAGGCCTAGGGAATTTAAGTATTTTAGCCAAAGATACAGAGCAAAATTTATTTATCAAAACCTCAAGAACTAAAACATAATTATTATTATATGCAGTACCTGCTTCAACTAAATCTGCATTTGTTAGTGATCTACTGCTGCAAATACATTATCCCAAAATGTTTTTTAATGTTGTAAATATTTTCAATAATCCACTGGCTCTCCTGGCAAACAACCTGCATGAGCTGAAGTCCAGAGAGCCAGAGTCAGAATAAGGAAGAGTGCCCATTCAAAGATATATTAAAATAATCAATATGCCAGATTATTTCAAAATATGAGAAACAGAATTTTGGTATTTTTTTTTATTTAAAAGCAGTAGACTTCATTTAGTAGACAAATAATGGTGTTAAAGTCTTTACTGGTAATATACAAGAAAGTCATACTATATTGATGGTGTCAACTCAAATTTTTTTTTTAAAATAGGGTCTCCCTCTGTCACCCAGGCTGGAGTGAAGTGATACGATCATGGCTCACTGCAAACTCAACTTCCCAGGCTCAGATGATCCTCCCACCTCAGCCTCCCAAGTAGCTGGGACTAAAAGCATGTGCCACCACACCTGGCTAATTTTTTGTATTTTTAGTAGAGATGGGGTTTCACCATGTTGCCCAAACTGGCCTCAAACTCCTGGGCTTAAGCAATCTGCCTGCCTCGGCCTCCCAAAGTGCTGGAATTATAGGCATGAGCCACCGTGCCTGGTCAGTGTCAACTCAATTGAAGGGCAAAAAGAATGCTATGCCTGAATAGTGCACAGTTCAAATGAACACCAGAATAAGTCTGAATTAACAGAAGAAGAAGAGAAAGATAAAAAAAAAAAAAAAAAAAAAAAAGGAAGGAGGAGAAGGAATAGGAGGGGAGAAGAGGAGAAACCTCATTCAAATGTATTCCTCTTTGAATGTTTTAAGAAGTCACCCAGAATTTGGACCTGAGCAAAGCCTACTTGTTCTCTGTGACCGTATGTCGTATTTATTTCCTAAGAAACAGAAATCCTCATGAAGTTCACATCAAAAGTCTATGGGTTTGGTGGGGGATGAAATGGTTCTGGCCATAAGCTGTTATTCTAATTCTATCAAACCTTCCTTCGTCTACATGACCATGGAGAATCATTTCAGAGAGTTTCTAGGGTTGAGTCAGCAGGTGTCAATGCAGGTGGGGCCATGGAGTAAATGTCTGAAAAGCAGAAAAAGCTTTGACATAATTTAGGTCATCAAAGAAATATCCTGTGACTTTTTCAGAGGATATTTGAAATAGCATGGTCTATGTTAATAGAAATATGTAGTTTAGGCCGGGCATGGTGGCTAGTGCCTGTAATCCTAACACTTTGGGAGCCTGAGGCGGGCAGATCATAAGGTCAGGAGTTCGAGACCAGCCTGACCAACATGGTAAAACCCCACCTCTACTAAAAATACAAAAATTAGCCGGGCGTGGTGGTGCGCACCTGTAATCCCAGCTACTCAGGAGGCTAAGGCAGGAGAATCACTTGAACCCGGGAGGCAGAGGTTGCAGTGAGCTGAGATCATGCCATTGCACTCCAGCCTAGGCGACAGAGCGAGACACCACCTTGAAAAAAAAAAAAAAAGAAAGAAATATGTATTTTTGAATATAACTATCCCTGAAGTGCTGAGAAACTGATTTGCCCATTTGCTCTTCATTTTGAACTCGAACTACTTCTGCCACCTACTCTGTTACCCCTTCCAATTTTTGAGTCATAGGAAACTATTTCATTGCTTTTATTTTCACCAGGGATGGGCAGGGAAAGGAAACTCAAGCATATTAAATATGCTACTTGTTAGGTGCTTTGTGGGAAGATAATTGAAATTTTGTTTGCTTGACTGTTTTTTAAGATTGAAGTGGGACTTCCAGCCTTGGTAGGGTGAAGAGGTCAGTAAATCCTCTCTCTCCTCCCCATCCAAGAAACTGGAAAACTGGAGAATATTGTCCAAAAATGCCACTTCAGGGCTCTGTGATATGTATTGCAAATATTTTTTCTCAGTTTATCATTTGCCTCTTAATTTTACTTATAATGATTTTCCCATCAGAAAAAGTTCAATTTATATGGTTGACCTCTTAGATTTATGCCATACTTTAAAGAATTTTCTCACCCTGAGAAAGGTCTCATAGTCACTGGGAAACCAATTCACACTAGTCATTATCTTGCATTAATTTTCTTGGTTTTATTTTTGGCTTCTTGATGAGATTTGGAAAGCAATCTAGAGTCCTGGTGGGAGATTGAGATAATGCTCTAGTTTCCTGATAAGATTTGAAAAAACCTTAGCTTCATTAGCAGCATATTTTTAAAACATCATCTGTTCTGTGACAAGTTCTCCCATTTCGCTGTGTCTGGATATCACCTAGAAAACTTGCTTAAAATACTGATTCCCCAGTCTGACTTCCAGAGAGAGAGAGTTGGATGGGGCCTGGGAAATCTGCCTTTTTAATCAAGTTCCAAATTACAGTGATGTGGATCATCTACCAGCTGCACTCTGTAATACCCTGGTTCAGGGGCATTTTATTCCATTTGACCAAATTTAGGCTAGGTCTCCCATAGGGGAGTACATCAATCAGGGTCCCAGTAGGAGACAAATGTTGCATTCAAATCAAGATACACTGTTTGCAAGGGTGTGGGCAAGGAAGAGGGGACCACAGGAGGAAATAAAAGAATGCTGCTATAACCTCTGGACCTGAAGGCATGATGATGGGGAATGGTTACTGTAGCTGGAGAGAGTCCTGTATAGTTGGCCCCCTTGAGAGGAGCAATAAATATAGTTGATCTCTTTGGTTAAGGTACACAGCCAAACTGAGTTGGCAAAAGTGGAGAATACATACCCTGACTTCACCTCCTGTGCCCCTCCACCCCCAACCCTGATTTCCTGCTAGAGTTCCCCATAAGCCAAACTCAACTGAAAGCTGGTGGGTGTGAGCCCTTGAGGTTGCCCATAGAGGTCAGCCTCCTGGGGCAGAAAGTAGGGTGGAGAAAAGTGGCAAGTAGATCTGAGGAACAAAGAAAGGATATCTGGCCCAGGACCTATGGAAGAATTACATCACAGAGTACAAAATGTGTGACAGAGAAAGACAAGCCACAGGGAAACAGGCAAGCCAGTGATTCTTAAAGGGAAATCACAGGAAAGAAGATTTGGGAGTAAAACTTATCATCTGTTATTTAAATAAGAAAACCGTATTTTCTGTACCATAGATTGGAACAAATAGTCTATGCTTTGCTTTAAAAAGTTAGTACAGGTAATGTTTTATGTTAGTTGCACATTGAATCATCAGTCTTATTGAAAAGTAAATTTATATTAAATTATTAAATTAAGTCTGGCCTAATTCTAGAAAAGGTCGTTATTGCATCCATACCCCAAACAAGCCACACAAAAAAATGTTCATTTTACTGCTGGGTTTTAAGTGGACTTCACCCTGTAACAACTTGCTGATAAGAGTGAACCACAAATGCCAACAAAGATTGATAGTAATAACCCTGGAGCCTGCCCTTTCCACACCAACGAGCACTGGCTTGGATTCTGTCTATGTCAAACTTGAAAGCTCTGGCCCTGAAAACTGTATCTCTATTCTGCATTAACCTTCTTGACTTATTTTTGGAATAGACCTAGTATCATAAATCTTCACTGGTTATCAGTTATTCTTTGCCATGCAGGATTGCTAGTATTGATTTTGCTTACTTCAGATGTAGTGTGGCTTTTTTGTGCATATAATATTCAGCATGGTCTAGGAAGTGGCTATTTGCATTTCTAAATATCCTCATCAACAGGAAGGAATCAACAGTGATCCCTTTAGTGCCATGCACAACTGCCAACATCTTACAGTTATTTCCAGAATCTCCTGGTTCATTTAGCAAATACCACATATGAGCCATTATAGTAACTCAATTGTCAAGTGCGTTGGTGCCAATTAAACTGTTTTTCTTTTCTTCTCAAGATGTTTCTCTCATTTCCCTACAGGCTGTTCTATGGTTCTGTTGGAAGTCAAAATCTAGTAAGAGCAGAGCATCTGATATATTTGTGTCTTTCCTTATAGAACAATTGCATCAACAGGAAGGTAAAGAAAACAATGAGGAAAACAGTCATGTTGAACTTAATTTTAACCAATAAAGATCTGGTTAATGATTTAAACATGACCAAAACCTTGGGAGAAAGGAATGATATCATTTAAAGTTAGTCCCTGACCAGGCGCCATGTTGGACCCTGCATTAAGAGAGAAGCATATAGTGGCAAAGCCCTACCTTCACGGTGCTCATTGGCCATCTCTAGGAACAAACACAGAACTGCATGCAAATCTCTGCAAAGTCGTGGTTTTGCAAGGGCTCATGTCCAGTTGTACTTTTTAAATTGGAATCTACTGTCCTAATGTTTTATTTGTTGAGATTTGTGGTGTGATTCAAAATGTGAAAGATACAAAAGGAAATGCAATAGAAATTCTGTCACTCTGTTTCTTAGCTACCTAGTTCTCCTCCCTATGAGCACTTCATTTTACCAGTTTCTTGAGAATCCTTTCAAACAAAATACTGTGCATATGTAAACAAATGCAAATAATATATTTTATCAAACCTAAGATGCCATGGATTGCAAGATGTGCCATTGTTACGTATACTACTACAAAAGAAAAATTTTTTAAAGCCCTGACAATTAAACTATGATATGGTATCTGTTACACAATGCATTCTAATTTCAGAGACAACAAATGAGAAAATGTATGCATCTTAGAATGAATGAAACTAAGTGTGGTGGCTCACTCCTGTAATCCCAGCACTTTGGAAGACCAAGGGAGGATCACTTGAGCCCAGGAGTTTGATACCAGCCTGGGCAACATAGCAGGACCCCTGTCTCTACAAAAAAAAAAAAAAAAAAAAGTGGCTGGGAATGGTGGTGTATGCCTGTAGCCCCAGCTACTCAGGAGGCTGAGGCAGGAGGATCACTTGAGTCCAGGATTTCAATGGGCAACATGGTAAGACTCCAACTCTTTTTTAAAAATTGTTTTAAAAGAGGAACTTATGTCTGACATAAAATAAAACAAAAAGTATGATGAAATCTAGATCTTTTACAGAAGTTACAACCTCTGAGCCTGAACAAATACAAACCACAGCACCAAAACAAACACACAGGTGTGACAGTCAGTGTTGTGGACTTTTGTGAAGTAATGAAGAAGAGGGGACTTTAGAAGAGGTAAAAGATTATTACTGGCCAGGTGCAGTGGCTCACGCCTGTAATCCCAGCACTTTGGGAGGCTGAGGGGGGGCAGATCACGAGGTCAGGAGTTCGAGACCAGCTTGGCCAATATGGTGAAACCCCGTCTCTACTAAAAAATACAAAAATTAGCCAGGAGTGGTGGCACACGCCTGTAGTCCCAGCTGCTCAGGAGGCTGAGGCAGGAGAATCGCTTGAACCTGGGAGGGGGAGGTTGCAGTGAGCCAAGATCGTGCCACTGCACTCCAGCCTGGGTGACAGAGTAAGGCTCCGTCTCAACAAAAAAAAAAAAAAAAAAAAAAGATTCTTACAAATGTGGAAACTGTAGATTAGAAAAAACATGGAGTAGTACAATTTTCCATCCACAAGGTTGAGAATACATTATTAAACAGATGGTTTGTTAGATTTAAAGAGTAAAAATGGCATACATTTTTAATTTTTAAATAAGGAGATGATTAGAAAGAACCAGGAATATACACAGGAATATTATGCCACAGCTGGGTTGTGGCTGTGATATGGGGAAAGAACCAAGGAGACGCTTGCTTTGGCAGGCCCTTAAATGAGTATACCCTATATAGAATTTCCTGTCTCTGATGCTGTGAGTAATACACTACAGAGAACAACAGTATAACAGGGTGAAGAATGGAACTGGTTCAAGTCCTGTTTCAGACAATAACTAGTGAGAATGAGCAAGTCAATTTATT
Source organism: Macaca thibetana thibetana (assembly GCF_024542745.1). Classification (NCBI taxonomy): domain Eukaryota; kingdom Metazoa; phylum Chordata; class Mammalia; order Primates; family Cercopithecidae; genus Macaca; species Macaca thibetana. The sequence continues at coordinate 61,507,852 of NC_065590.1, read as the reverse complement.
TTGTTTTTCCTTCTCTAAAATAAGGAGATTGCATCTGTTAATTCCTAAATTCCTTTCTACTAATTCCATTGTGTTGATAATCTGATAGGTCAGGAAAATCTAGAAGAACTAGAGTTATTTGATGTAAGCAAAATGTCTGATGTTATCTGTGATATATTGGTGGAAGTGATGAAGAAATCTGGATTAGGTTCCCATCGAATTCCAATCAGTCTGACATCTGGGACCTCATGAGAGGCCTGGAGCAGAGCCACTCAGCTAAGCCATTGCTGGATTCCTGACTCTGAGTCGGTGTAAGACAATATATGCTTATAGCTTTCAGCCACTAGGTTTTAGGGTAATTTGTTTCACAGCAATATAGGACTAGGACTAATATGCACACTTGAAGAGACACTGACAAGACTAAGTATGTCCCAAGAGGGACAGCCAGGAGGGCACTAGGTTTGAATCTCATGGTTTGGGATTCTATTTTAGGATACTCTGTCTGCAATTCAGAGTGGATCACAGCTAAGCTCTTAGCTTAAATGAATATAAGGAGATGTTCCTTCTGCATGAAACTACAAGGTATTGGAGTTCAGGATCTCTGCCCAGCGCTGAAGGCTGAACAATAGGGTGACAGCTTACCCACCCACCTTGTGGGGCGAGGATTTTCACAATTATGTTATTTTACATCTTCACCAACCTCTAACATTTTCTATGTGTTTTCACATACCTTCTCTGATTTGAGACCAACACTGTGAGTAGGTGGCAGGAATGACTTGCCTCTTTTGTACCAAAGAGGACACTGAGACTCAGAGCCATTAAGTGATTCACTTGGAATCACACAGCTGGTAACTAACTAGTTAGGCAGGGACTTGGTGCCTGGATCCTGTTCATGTTCTAAGAGAAATGTCACAGGAAAGCTGAACTTCAGGTGAATAGATCTTGCTTGGAAGATGACCAGAAGAGTCTTCGGGAAACTTTAAGGCTAATTAGAGCAAACGAACCAGTGAAGGAGAGACTAGTCTCAATCTGTATTTCCAGAATGCCTTTCCAGAGACAGCCTTCCACCTGCCTTTTCTGAACCAAACTTGTTAATTGAAGGAATAAATGTGTGGTTGCTTGATTTGAAAATCAGACACTTAGACAGTTTCCTTTACTGGAAAAAAACCAACCAGTTATCTTCTAAGGAAGATAAGGGGCAGTGAGAAGGAAGCGTGATTTTGTGAAACTGTGTGGGTGCAACAGAAAAATCGGTGATAATAACCAGGAAAGTGGGTGTTTAATGCTTTATATTCCCTGTGGTAAGCTGAACCTTTTTTCTCTTAAAAGCTTAACTTCTGCTCACTGGGTAATTTCTTATAAATATTTGGAGGGAAAGGGAGACTCTGGCTTTGTTCCTAGTTATGCCACCCCTGAAGGCTAATGGCGCAGTTCAGACAGGGTGAGTATACCTTTTCCAGGATAATGTGTCCTACAGGCTGAGGGAGGGTGGATTGGGAGAACGGGGAACTAGAATAGGAAAAGTAAATAGTGCAGCCTCCTTTTTCAAATAAACTTTTGGCTCACACCTGCCTTGGTCACCAGGCCTGGGTAGAAACAAACCCGAAAGCCTGAGATAGGCAAATACTGTTGTTATCTTTTCATCTCTGAGTGATCACTGGTCCCAACGTAACCTAGGAGCCCAGGTCTCCAGCGAGCCATGTGAAAGCTCTGTGTCATTTCATACACAGAGTGGTATTTCTTTCTTAAACAATCAGTCCAGACTTATTTCGTCAGAGTTGGTTCCTCCTTTCCAGGGACTCTGAAGATATTTTTCTGCTGTCTAGGGGGAAAGAACAGTGGAGAAGCGTGAACCCAAAGTTTCCCTCATTCATCCTTTGCCTTCAACCTTAAACCTTTTCTAATGAGGCAGAAATTCCTAGTGTGAAAAACATGGGCTTTGGAACTAAATAGAGCACCTGGAATCCTATTTCCATCACTTATAAGAAGTGTGAATATAGGCACATTATATCCTTCTGGGGCCAGTTTTCACATGTATAAGAACACTGCGACTACTTACTTCATGAGATTCTTATGAGGACTGGATGAGATTGTGTATGTAAAACATCTAACATGGGTCTAGGGTCATGATACTTGCACAACACATATTATTTCCTTTGCTTCCACCTTCTACTCTTAGCTCTGCCAGAATCTTCAACTATGTCAGTTACCTGAGCAGATTCATCTAGAGGAGTGAATCTACCAAATGTCCCGTTCTTGTGGAAGCCTAAAAGCTCATAGAGAGACATTCCTGAGTTTTACTCCCAGGAAGGAGAAATGTTTGTACTGAGCAATCCACTGTACTGCTTATCTGGCTTTCGTGTGTCCAAGGGCATGCATTTGAAACACAATTGACCAAGGTGTGGAGCACCATCTCTAGCTAGGATCAGGATAAAATGTGTGGTGAGGAGAACTTATGAATTTGTCTTTAGCTATGGAGCAAGGCACAGGCTAACTGGCCCACTTAGAGTCAAAGTTGGGATGCTAAAGAAAGGCTGGCCGCCAGCAAACTTGGAGAGTCCACGAGCTCCTCTTTCTGACTCCCAGACTCCCCTTTTAGAATCTTTATTTCTTTTAAGCCCTCAGCAAGCCCATGCCCTCTGAATTAGCTTCCCAAGGCTGCTGCAACAAATTAACACACAATGGGAGGTTTCAAGAAACAGAAATTTGTTCTCTCACAATTCTAGAGCCCAGAAGTCCAAAGTCAAGGTGTCAGCTGGGCCTTCCTCCTTCCAGAGGCTGCAGGGGAGAATCCTTCCTTGCCTCTTCCAGCTTCTGGTGGCTGTCTGCATTCTCTAGCTTCTGTGGCTTGTGGCCTCATCACTCCACTCTCTGCCTCTGTCTTCAAGTCACTTTCTCTTCTGTGTCTGCATCAATCTCTATTTCACTCTTATAAGGATACTTGCCATTCAATTTAGGGCCTACCTGGATAATCCAGGACCATTTCTTCATCTCAAGATCTTTAACTTAATGGTATTTGTAAAGATTCTTTTTCCAAATAATAGTCACACTTCCAAGGATTAGGTTCCAGAGATTAAGACGTGGACATATCTTTTTGGAGGCACTATGCAAGCCACTATACCACCTAAACCTTTTTATCCTTTCTTTCTTTATATTTTTGAGACAGGATTTTGCTTCATTGCCCAGGCTGGAGTGCAGTGGTACAATCACAGCTCACTGCAGCCTCAACCTTCTGGGCTCAAACTATCCTCCCACCCCAGCCTCCCGAGTAGCTGGGACTACAGGTACACACAACCATGCCTGACTAATCTTTTTATTTTTTTGTAGAGGCAAGGTCTCACTATGTTGCCCAGGCTGGTCTCAAACTCCTGGCCTCAAGCGAGCCTCCTGCCTCAGTCTTCCAAAGTTCTGGGATTATAGCTGTCAGCCACCACACTTGGCCTAACCCCTGTTAGGGAGCTGACCAACTAATTCAGGCAATGTGAGTCCATGTATTACTCTTCCCAGGGGTATATGTACTACAAATATCACATTAACCTAAAAGAAAAGGGCAATTATTAATTCAAAAGGAAAAATAATCACCAATAGTGCCATTTTAGGTACTAACAAGCAACTGCTTCTTTTTATCATTTTCTTCTCATCAGTGAGAAAACTTTTCCTGGAAAGCTCTCTCCAGAAAACTCTCCAACTTTCACTTCTCACTGTATAGTTTTGTATCATATGCTCATTCCTAAACTACTCTTAGGTGAGGGGGATGCATTATACTTCCTATGACTGGCTTAGAGTCTTAGACTGACCAGGAATTCACTCCAGCAGCTGAGGAAGGAGGGAGGACCCAGACTCTGAGAAACATATAACTTCCCATCAATAATAGAACAAAACAAGGAAGTGGAGATTGGTGAGGGGTTTTTGGAAGGCAATCACCAGTGTCTGCACTCCATGTGAGTTATTTCCTTTCCCACCGGCTGTTGCGTTAATCCTGCTATGTAGGCTGCTCCACCACATGGAACATACCTTGTTGGGAGCACTTGGCTGAAAGGCATAAAAACATTGGACATTTGATGTGCAATCCTGATACTTCTGAAATGCAAGAATCTGTGGGAGAAGGCGTTTTTCAACATTCTTTCAAAAGACACCTACCTAATCATCAGAGAAATAGCCAAGGATGTCCACTCAGTATTTTTAAACTCCTCAGGTTTTAGGCCAGGCATAGTGGCTCATGCCTGTAATCCCAGCACTTTGGAAGGCCGAGGTGGAAGGATGGCTTGAGCTCTGGAGTTTGAGGCGACAGTTTGAGGCACGATAAGCTATGATCGTGCCACTGCACTCCAGTCTGGGCAACAGAGTGAGACCCCAATCTTTAACAACAAACATATAAAACCGAGATTTTAAAGGACCAGGAAGAAAGTTCTTTTCAAAACTCAGAATGTCTCCTTAGAAAAATGTTTGCCTATTCAAATATCGCCTGACGATGGGTTTGCAAAAATTTAGAAGAAAAAGGGTCAAGATATCGGATTTAAATCAGCCTGGGGACTATATAGGGAGATTAGCCATATCTAGCTCAGCCTGATTCTGAACCTGTGACCTGCAAGTAAAGGCTGAACCTTTTCCCTCCAGAGGAAATGTCAAAGCAGCAGTTTTCTTGGGGCAGCCCCTGCCTTTGAGTTAGCCAGGAACCCACCTCCCACTGGCATTACATTCTTGGGGCTTATATGTGCATCTGATACTCTACCAGTTTTATCCTATGAGATATTGCCTTAGATTATTCTTATCTTGTTATTAGTCTTGTCTTTCAAGTCTACCTCAGGTTTCATCAAAGCACAAAGTAAGGCTCTGGGCATCTTGCCCACTGAAAAGCACTGATAAGAGTATAGGTTTGGGCACTGGAGCATTGGGAGAAAAACTATTGCTTCATTATGCAGTTGTACTACCATAAGATGTATCTTACCTTACTCACACCATTATACCAGAGACCTGCAACTGGCTGGCAACCTACCAGCCACATCTGGCCTGCAGTAATTTTTAACTTTTAGATTAGTTGCATTCAATAGGTACTGGGAACTACCAGAGCAGAGCAAGGATTGAAAAACTGACTATTGGGTGCTGTGCTCACTACCTAGGTGATGGGATCAATCATGCCCCAAACCTTAACATCATGCAACATATCCATGCAACAGACCTGCACATGTATTCCCTGAATCTAAAATAAAAGTTGAAATTATGTTTTTAAAAATAAAAACAATTAGTTGCATATTAAACATTTAAACATTTTTTAAACAAAAAGAGGAAGGTTTGGATTTGAATATTTGTCTGATCCTTCCCACTCTCTCCTCTCCTTCCAGGACTCCAATTACTTGTATGTTAGGATGCTTAAGTTGTTCCACAGATCACTGATGACCTTTTTATTGAAATCTTTTTTTCTCTCTGTGTTTCATTTTGGATCATTTCTATTGCCGTATTCAAATTCACTGAATCTTTTCTTCTGTAATGTCTACGCCATTAATCTCATCCAATGTGTTTTTCTTCTCAGATATTGTAGTGAATATCTCTAGATTTTTTACTTAGGTCTTTTAAATATATTTTGTCTCTGTTTAGCCTTTTGAACACTTATAATTCAGTTATAATAACTTTTAATGCCCTTGTCTGCTAATTCTAACATCTGTGCCCTTTCTAGGTCAGTTTCAATTGATTGATCTTTCTCCTCATTATGGGACATATTTTCTTGCTTCTTTGCATACTGGTAATTTTTGGCTGGATGCTGACATTGTGAATTTTAACTTGCAATGCAAATGGACATTTTTGTATTCCCTTGAATATTCATAAGCCTTGTTCTGGGTCACGGTTAAGTTACTTGGAAATAGTTTGGTCCTTTTAGGTCTAGTTTTTTAAATTGTTAGGTAGAGCTAGATCAGTGCCCAGTCTAGAGCTGATTATTCCCCACCATGAATGCAAGACCTTTCTAAATATTCTAATCAATGCCCTGTGAGTCCTGAAATTTCCTATCCTGGCTGGTGGAAAGAGACACTATTCTTGGCCCTGTGGGAGCAGCAGACACTATTCTCTCTAATCCTGTCCTGTAGTTCTTTCCCAGGCTTCAGGTAGTCCCCCCAACAACCCCCCATGCCATGCACTAATCAGTACATAGATGAATACTTGAGGGAACCCTCTTCACATATCCAGGGGAGTCCCTCTATGCACTTCTCACCTCTCTAGCGCTGTGTCATGAAGGTGCTATCATTGTGGTTTCTCCAGACTGTCAGCTCCATCTCCTCAGCTCAGCAATCTCCCACGCTCTGCCTGGAGTCCTCCTGACTGCATGATAACCTAGAAACCCTCTCAATGCATTAAGCTGAGTCACATGACTCACCTTGTTTTCCATCTCTTCACTATTGCCTGACATTAGCATCTAGAAAAATCATCGTTTCACATATTTTGCCTTTTTTATGTTTGTTTCAGATGAGAGAGTAAACCCTGTCTCTGTTAGTCTATTTTATTTGGAACTGAAAGTTTTTCTCATTCTTTTAAAATGTCATTTTAATTTTTATTTTGCATGTAAAATAAATAGTACATGTACAATAGTACATGTAAAAAAGTTATTAAAAATTAAATCTACATAGGCTGAGGGCATCCAGTTCTGGAAGGTGGAGTAAGCAGCTAAGAACCTAAACATAATGCTTAGAGAAGCCATCCAAAGGCTCTGAAAAGTAAATGATAACAGACATACAAGGGAAAGAAACTAAACTTGAAGTACTAATGAGTTGGTGGTGATTTTTATTTTTTTCTCTTCCATGTCTCCCAGCCTGGACTCAAACAAAGACCAAGAACTGTGGGTCCTGAGAAAAGCTTTTCTTTCTGGCCTGAAGAGCAGGAAGAGGGCCCCTGTGGGATACAGAGATTTGGGGGGAATCTTCTCCCTCATTTTAACTTTCTCTCCTATCTCAGCCCCAGGTGATCCCCAGACACAAAATTACAATTATGTGATGGCAGTGGCTGCCAACAGACACCTACAACCCACAGAGAGAGGAATGCTGCTCTCTAATCATTGGAACTGTGATCCTAAAAATATACGGTGAATCTCAGGTGCTTTTTTGTCTATGTATCCTCCTGCTGCTTTTCCCCAGAGGTAGACTCAGTTGTAGGGAACAGAAGGGAGAGCAAAGAGACTAAAGCCCTAGATTTCCATCAGAAGACCAGGAAGGGAGATGTGTTTAATATATATTTAAGATAACTGAAATAATACCAGGTTTCCCAAATAATACCAAACGGAATTAAAGTAGAGCTCAACAACAGAAAGACATCTGAAAAATCCTACAAAACTTAAACATCTAAATAATGCTTATTAAAAATCTATAGATCAAAGAGGAAATATCAAGGGAAATTATAAAGTATTTTGAACTAAATGAAAATTATGTAGCTAAAGCAATGCTTAGAGGGAAAGTTTTAGCACTAAATGCTTAAATGAGAAAATAGGAATAGAGAGAAAACTATAGACTGATAATCTGTCATGAGTATAGATGCAAAAATTCTTTTAACAATGTAGCAAATCTGGCCAGGCGCAGTGGCTCATACCTGAAATCCCAGCACTTTGGGAGGCCAAGGTGGGTGGATCACTTGAGCTCAGGAGTTAGAGAGCTGGGGAACACGGCGAAACACTGTCTCTACAAAAAATTAGCTGGGCCTGGTGGTGCACACCTGTAGTCCTAGCTACCCAGGAGGCTGAGGTGGGAGGATCACCTAAGCCTGGGAGTTCAAGGCTGCAATGAGCCATGATCACGCCACTGGACTCTAGCCTAGATGAACAGAGTAAGACCCTGTCTCAAAAAAAAAAAAAAAAAAAAAGAAAAGAAAGAAAGAAAAATTAGCAAGTCAAATACAGCAATATATAAAAACAATAATATGTCACAAGCAAGTGGAATTTATTCTTGGAAGGCAAGGCTGGTTCAACATTTTAAAATCAGTCAGTGTAATCCACCATATTAATGTCTGAAGAAAAAAAGTTTGTACCAAAAGATACAGAAAAAGCATTTGACAAATTTCAACATACATTCATGACAAATAGTTTTTTTGGTATAATTATGTCTCATGAAATGTTTTGGACATAATTATGCTAAAAAATATTCGTTGTTTATCTGAAAATGAAATTTAGCTGGATAGCATGTATATTGTCTGGGAACCATATAAGATCCAAAATGATTTTATAGACTTGATGAATAACAATCAAAATATTAGCAGGATTTTTTAAAACATAAGCAAGCTGATTCTAAAATATATATGAAAAGGCAAAGGACATAGAATAAGCAAAACAATTTGAAAAAGAAGAATGGAGTCAGCTCACCCTAACCAATTTTAAAACTTAGTCTAAAGCAAAGTATAATAATTTTAAGACAATGTGGTATTGATGAAACTATACACACACTGATCAATGGAACAAAATAGGCAATCCAGGAATAGTTCCACAAAAATATGATCAATTGATTTTTGAAGATAGATTTTTTTATTTAGATAAAATTGACATAAAATACATCATTTTAACCATTTTAAAGTACAAAATTGACAATTTTTGAAAAAGGTATTAAGGCAATTCAATGGATAAAGGATAATCTTTTCAACAAATGGAACAACTGAACATCCATATGCAAAAAAATGGACCTTAAGTTATATATCAGAGTATAATCTATAGAAAAATTAACCTCAAATGGATCATAGATCTAAATGCAAAACCAGAAACTATAACATGTTTATTTTAAAACATATGTTTTTGATAATGCTTAGATATGACATCAAAATCCAATTCATAAAAGCAAAAGAAGATAGACAATCAAAATTAAATTTTTTCTGCTAAAAACATTGTTAAATACTTAAGAATTAAAAGAACAAGCTATAAACTGGGATCAAATATTAGCAAATTGTATATCCAACACAGGATTTGTATCCAGAACATGTAAATAACTTTCAAAACTCAATAGTGAGAAGACAACAATACAATTTTAAAAATAGGCAAAAATATGTGAATGAACATTTCAACAAAGAAGTTATGCAGATGGCAGATAAAGATATGAAAAGTTGCTCAAAATCAGCCGTTAGGGAAATGAAAATTCAGACCGCAATAAGGTACTACTCCACACCTATTAGAATGACTGTAATTAAAACACCACCCTCACCACCACCACCAAACGAGAATACCAAATACTAGTGAGGAAGCAGAGCAGCTGGAAGAAACTCTCCCACATTGCTGATGGAAATGCAAAATGGCAGACACTCTGAAATCTGTTTGGCAGATTCTTATAAAGTTTAACATGTGCTTACAATATAACCCTGCCATCCCAATCCTAGATATTTGCCCTAGAGAAATGAAAACTTGATGCTCACAGAAAAACTTGTACATAAACGTTTATAGCAGCTTTATTCATAATCACCCAAAACTGGAAATGCCCCTCGATGAGAGAATGGCGAAGTAAATTGTAATGCATTCATTCAATGAATCATACTCAGCAATAAAAAGGAACAAAGTATTGATATGATCAATGACATGGATGAAGCTCAAAGACATTTTTAAGTTTACAGTCTCAAAGGTTTCTGAAAGAAACAAGTCTCAAAGGTTACCTATGGTACAATTCCATTTATAAGATATTCTGGAAAAGGTAATACTACAGAGATGATGAACTAATCAGTGGTTGCCAGAGGTTAGGTGTTGGAGACAGAGTTTCACTACAAACTGGTAACATGAGAGAATTTGGGGAGGTGGTGATGGAACTGTTCTGTATTGATTGGTGCTTGCACAGATCTATATATATTAAAGCTCAGAGAACTGTACACACACAAAAATTAATTTTACTCTTTGTAAATAAAAGAAAAAGATGATGTAAAAAATGTTGATCTTTGGATGCCTTTGGTAACAAAAAGAAAAAAGAGAAAAACAAAGTTTGGAACTGGGACAGGCTCCTTATTTTACAGTTGGAGAAACTTCAGCCAAAGAGTGAAAGTAACTTAATCAAGGTCAAAAGAGGTAACAAGCAACTACAGGAGTAGAGTTTCTTTCTGGAAATATTTCTCATCCCTGTCCCTGACCCAGGCCCATTCTGGCAAGTCTATTAGTGTCTATTTTTCTTTAGGGAATATCTAAGTTCAGAGTTTCTGTGGAAGACAAAACAGAATCATGTGCAAATTAAAACAAAAGAAATATAAATGCTATATGTATAAATAAGTTCATATGCATATAAAAGTGATAGGGTTTGGCTGTGTCCCCACTGAATCTCATTTTGGATTCCCATGTGTTGTGGGAGGGACCCAGTGGGAGGCAACTGAATCATGGGGACAGGTCTTTCCCATGCTGTTCTCGTTTTAGTGAATAAGTCTCACAAGATCTGATGGTTACAAAAAGGGGAGTTTCATCCAGGCACAGTGGCTCATGCCTGTAATCCTAGCACTCTGGGAGGCTGAGGCGGGCGGATCACTTGAGGTCGGGAGTTCAAGACCAGCCTGACCAACATGGAGAAACCCCGTCTCTACTAAAACATACAAAATTAGCCAGGCATGGTGGCACATGCCTGTAATCCCAGCTACTCTGGAGGCTGAGGCAGGAGAATTGCTTGAACCCGGGAGGCCAGGTGCAGTGTCTTGCACCTGTGATCCCGGCATCTTGGGAGGCTGAGGTAGGATGATAGCTTGAGCCCAGGAGTTCAAGATCAGCCTGGGAAACATAGTGAGAGCCTGTCTCTACCAAAAAAAAAAAATTTATTGTATTTTTTTTTTTAATTAACCAGCATGGTGGTGTTGGTTCCAGCTACTCAAGAGGCTGAAGTGGAAGGACCACTTAAACACGGGAGGTCGAGGCTGCAGTGAGCTGTGATTGCACCACTGCCCTCCAGTCTGGGTGACAGAATGAGACTCTATTTCAAAAAAAAAAATTGTTAAGGCCGGGTGTGGTGGCTCACGCCTGTAATCCCAGCACTCTGGGAGGCCAAGGCAGTTGGATCACCTGAGGTCGGGAGTTTGAGACCAGCCCAGACAACATGGCAAAAACCCATCTCTACTAAAAAAACAAAAATTAGCTGGGCGTGGTGGCTCACACCTGTAATCCCAGTACTTTGGGAGACCAAGGCGGGAAGATCACCTGAGGTCAGGAGTTCGAGATCAGCTTGGCCAACATGGTGAAACCCCATACAAAAGTTCACTGGGTGTAGTGGAGTGCACCTGTAATCCCAGCTACTCGGGAGGCTAAGACAGGAGAATCACTTGAACCTGGGAGGCAGAGGTTGCAGTGAGCTGAGACCTCGCCACTGCACTCCAGCCTGGGCAAAAACAGCAAAACTCTGTCTCAAAAAAAAAAAAAAATTAAATATTAATTTCTGGCACATAGTTCTCAACCAATAGTTGTTAGCTTTTATCATTGTGGTTACTACTACTACTATTTTAAGAAATGAATAGCAAAGCTTGTAATAAGTTGTAAAATGCTCCTCACGCTGTGCCCTTCTACTGCATCTCTTTCCCACTTTGCTGTTGAATTTTCAAGCCCTGGCACCTGCAAACATGAATGTATGGATGTCACCAGAAAAAAAACAAGAGAAACACTGACCACTTCTCAGTTCTTGTTAGAGGAAAACCACAATGACATGCTAAATGTTGTGGCAGCAGGGTCAGATCTGGCCTGCACATGCTGGTTCTCACGGGATGAGTGAGAACTGAGCAATGTTTGCATCAATCCTTCACTGAAGGACAGGGGACGAGGGCCACGTCCAGGGTGATAAGAACATGGACCTAGGCTGCGGTTCTGGATCTGCCACTTGCCAACCCTGGCACTTGAGGCATGTGGCTCAAGGTCATTTCAGTCTCACTTTCTTCTCTGTGAAAAATAACTACTCATTTACCACACTGAGAGATACATACCTTAGGGTTCCAGTGAGTCAAATGGCTGGAACAGCATGGCTGCAAAGGGAAAGGCACTTAACCACATTGTTTCCCTATATTTCATTTATATTATCATTCAAGTTCTTTGACTCTTTCCATGCAGTTCTATATCTCACTGTAGGAAGGAGCAGTGTATAGGGGGATACCCAGATCTGGTCCTGGAGGCAAACTTAGTGGGATGCTTGGTGCAGGGCAAATCCCTTTGTGTGCCCTGACTCTTCACACCAAAACCCCATTATCCAGGAACCACCTTGGGGGAAAGGGGAAGCTGTAGGTCCTAGAGCTAAAAGAATTAAGGATGAGGCTGGGCGCGGTGGCTCAAGCCTGTAATCCCAGCACTTTGGGAGGCCGAGACGGGTGGATCACGAGGTCAGGAGATCGAGACCATCCTGGCTAACGGTGAAACCCCGTCTCTACTAAAAAATACAAAAAACTAGCCGGGCGAGGTGGCGGGCGCCTGTAGTCCCAGCTACTCGGGAGGCTGAGGCAGGAGAATGGTGTGAACCCAGGAGGCGGAGCTTGCAGTGAGCTGAGATCCGGCCACTGCACTCCAGCCTGGGCGACAGAGTGAGACTCCGTCTCAAAAAAAAAAAAAAAAGAATTAAGGATGAAATGTACCATAGGGACAGTGTATATAACGTAAACTATTATTTCCTGAGAAGCAGTTGTGCCAGGTACTGTATTTACTGGTAATTAGTGGTTACAACCCCCTATTGCATTTGGATAAATGGAGACCCCCATTGAGAGGCAGGTGATTTTCCTAAGATCCTAGAGCTTCCGAGATGGATTTCTTCTGCACACTACACTGTGCTGCAGGGAAGGGAACCCCATGCGAGCCATCCAGATTGCCCAGGTGACAGTGCTGGGGAGTCTTCAGGAGAACCACCAGGCAACTAAGCACTAGCTAAGAATTCTTTCTTCCTTTCTCTTTTATTTAACAAATGTTTACTGGAACCTAGCAAGACCTCTAGACCCTAAAAGTACTCCATGGAACCTGACGCACAGTCCCTGATTCAGGAAGTTTGCACAGTAGTGGGAAAGACCACGAGCGAACCTGGGTTTCATGGAACCTGAAGCTTAAGCAATTTGGAGAGGCCTCTTTAGGAAAAGGAACACCAAATTAGAAACTGGGGCTTGGAGGGAGCACAGCAAATGAAGGGCCCTAAAGCTGAAGCCTTACAAGCATCACTGCAATTCTGCTTTCTGGGAAACAAGCGAGTAGAACAGTGATGACAATAAAATGTAGTGTGGGCTGATGAGAGATCAGGAGAGTCACTTAGAAGAAATGCCTTCTAAGGTGAGGCCCACAGGATGGGCCAGGGAGTCCTGGGAGAGGGAATAATAGGGGCAGGATGCAGCCAAGGAAGAGGAGCTGGTGTGGTTTTCAGGGAGTGAGGACAGCATCCTTTTTTCCTTCCTTTCCTAGATCACGAGGCACCTGGGATGGTCCCAAAGTGCAGAGCCCTGAGCTGCCACACCCTAGAGGTTAACAGGAGCCTTTCCTTGGCAGGGCTATCACCTTTTCTTCAAGCTCCCTGGGACATCTCAGGCCCTAGGAAAAGGCTTCCATACCTGGTTCTCACGCTCCAGGAAGAACACCAACCTGCTTTGAGGTCCCTGGCCTTCGTTCCTGGTTAGCTTATATTTGCATTTGTAAGAACAAAATGAGCCAGAAAAGCTTCCTTTGTCAGAAGTTAACCCTGAGGTCTAACAGGCTCAGAGAAAGGGAAGACGGGGAGAGGCAGAGGGAGACAGATGTAGGGAAAAGACTAACCATAAATAGGAAATCCTTCAGTGAGGTAAAAGCTTCAGCGACATCTACCCTAACCCAAAGGTGGGGTAAAGTTTGTGCCCCTCAGAAAGCATTCGAAGCAAGGTGTCCAAGGGGCTGTAACGCCCCTTAGGGAGCAGTGAGGGCTTTGTTTCCCCGTGTGCAGCACAGTGCCTTGCCTGTTGAATCCTGATGCCAATGCACTCTCCTCTTTACCTCCCCAGCCCCCAGGCCAAGTCGGCAGCTAAGAGTGGATGGAGGCCCTGATGTCTGAGCCTGTGTCCCTGTGCAGCCGGCCAGCTGGAGCAGAAGCCTTTGCCTGGCGGGGTGTAGGGGCTTCTTTGGAGACTCAGATTCCAGGGAATTATAAAACACACTCACCAGCGCATTTCACACATAAAGTGGGCAAGATTGGTCATGGAGGGAAGCCTTGTCTAGGGGTCTGGAGAACCAGGCTGTCCTCTGGGATCTGATGCACTCGAGTCCTTTACTTTCTCTGAGTTCTAGTAGCCCCGTCTGTAAAATGGGAATAATACTTGCCCTGCACTGTGGTTGAGAAGAGGGGAAAAAGGAGGGATGGATATAAAAGCTCCCTAAAAAGTTCAAAGTATAGACCATCATTACATCTGAAGCCTGCGCCAGGTGACTTGCTCATCAGCCTTCACTGAATTGCAGCAACTCTAAGGTCACCTGCACAGAGGACCTTAACCATGTTTCATCTGTGGGTTGGGAATGGACCTCCTCCCGCCCCCCAGGAAAGAGTCAGGGATGGCTCCCACCATGCCACAACTCACACCAGAGATGAGGGCAACTTGGCATTTTAATGGGCAGAGGGAGAGAATCTGGAAGAGATGTTCTCTCTAGACACACCTAGCCCAGTGCGTGGCCTCCTCTTCATCACACCTCATTGTCCTTATCTTGGCCCACACTTGCACCTGTGTCTCTTTCACTTGCACCACAGAGTCCTCATAGCCTTTTTTATCAGGAATAAGATGGGGAAAGGGAGAGGGAAATGGAGAGGGGTTCAGTTCTGCTCTGAGGGTTAACCCAAACAGATCATCCTCATCTCCAGCAAAGGACGAAAGGGCCCAGTGGGAGACGCTGTTCACTGCTCACCAAGAAGCCAGGCTCTCCTCTTCTTCCTGGGCACACTACAGGGCTGTGCTTCCCAGCCTCCCTGGCAATTATATGTGACCATGTGACTAAGTCCTAGCCAATGGGATGCGAGTGACCTGGCCCATAACATCCTCCCAGACTTGCTCCCCAGTAATCTGTTCTCTTTCTGGATGGCTCCACTGGTGACAACCTTCAGGGTGACTCTGGCAGCCTGAGGACAGGGCTACCCCTTGGATTTGTTGACTTACCCAATACTGGTAGATGAGCATGAAATAAATGACTACTGTGTTTGAGCTTTTATGCATCTGGGGATCTATGTGTTAGAGCACTCAGCTTATGCTAATTCATACAGATCATGATAGCCCGTGGGTTTTGCCACTTCCAGGAAGCCCATGTGATCTCTGCCTTCTTTCTACTGTCTTTATCTCTACCAAATGCTACCTTATAGTGCTATTTAATCATTTCATGGGAATACTAACTAAAATTTAAACAAGGGGCTCACATCTTTCTTTTCAATTTTATGCCATGTCTAGCAAAGTGCTAGCCCCAAAGAGATGTTTAATTGTCATTGGATTAAATCTTTAGGTTCACCTTTCTGTGTATTTAGTAGGAAGTTCCTCCACCAGGAATGTCCATTCTTTTTCTCTACCTCTGAACTTCTAGCACCTTGTCCATGCCCATTCTCCACCTCTCTTCGTCCACGGGGGCTTTCCTTACCACTTTAGGCCTCAGTGATCTATCTTTCCTTCCTTCAAAGTCACAGTACCTTATGGTCACTTGCCTGATGATTCATCAAGATAACTTCTACATTATTGTCTTAACAGTGTAACTATAACATAACTAATATATAACATATATGTACATATAACATAACTTACATATAACATAACTTACATATAACATAATTTACATATTATATAACACTAGTTGTGTTATATGTAAATATAACATAACTAATTCTGCAGTGTAACCATAACATAATGATGCATTTAAAAGATGGGCAGAGGAAGAGGAGAATAAAAGAAACTGGCAAGGAGATGCCAAGCAAGTAGGAAGAAAACTTGGAGAGTTCAGATGTCCTTGAAACTAGCAGAAGGGCTGGGCAGGTGACTCACGCTTGTAATCCCAGCACTTTAGGAGGCCGAGTTGGTTCGGATCACAAGGTCAGGAGATCAAGACCATCCTGGCCAACATGGTGAAACCCCATCTCTACTGAAAATACAAAAATTAGCTGGACATGATGGCACTCGTCTGTAGTCTCAGCTACTTGGGAGGCTGAGGCAGGAGAATCACTTGAACCCAGGAGGTGGAGGTTGGAGTGAGCTGAGATGGTGCCATTGCACTCCAGCCTGGGCAACAGAGCAAGACTCTGTCTCAAAAAAAAAAAAAAAAAAAAAAAAAAGAAAGAAAGAAAAAGAAACTAGAAGGGAGCATTTCAAGGCAAGAGGGGAGACAGCATCATTTGCTGCAAAGAAAGTGGTCAAATAAGGTACAGACCACAAAAGTGAGTTTTAGCAGCATGGAAATGAGAGACGTTCCAATGAGCCCAATGATGTGGGCTGAGGAGGGAGTGGGTAGTAAGAAAATGGAGACTGAAAATAAAAAACACTTAACAAGTGAGAGAGAGAAGAGGGTTAGGTGGTAGTTGGGCAGAAATGTGAGGTGAGGAAGGGTTACAATTTTTTATTTTTTAAAGGGCTGAGACTTACTGAAGGAAAATAAGTGGTAGAGGGAACGAGGGTGGAGAAGGGAAGTGAGAGGGGATCCACAGAGCAGAGCCCCTGGGAAGCTGGGCTGGGTGGTGTCGTCAGAAGACAGGTGGAGGCCTGAGCCCAGCAACCTGCTTCCATGATACCTGGTGGGATGGAGGAACGACATTCTTTCTTCCTTCCTAAGCTGTTGTCAGTCTTGGGGGCAAACCCAGCTGATGGCTTCTGTGTTTTTCAGAAAAGCAAGCCCAGCTATGTGCTGGGATGAAGAGAAGCAGCCTCTGAGCAGGCCCTGACCTGCTCCCATGGCCAGCACCTCCCATCCTGGAGGCGATGCCTGCAGTGGGGTTATATGGCCACTTCCCACAACCCTCACCTCGGCTTCAGGAGCTGACCTGCAGCCTCGGGTTTGGGAAAATGCAGGGGTGGTCCCTGTGGTCTGTCTGAAGGCCCTTAGAATATCTTTATCTTCAAATTCTAGCTTCTTTCAAAACTAGACCACAAATCCTTTATCTCTATTTTTCCTGAACCCACCTTGGATTTAACTGTCAAATAGATGGCCTGTGGCTCTAATGCAGCGATAAGAACAGAATTCTTCACTTTGAGAAGCCAAGTTGCTTAAAAAAGAAGTTGGGGGGCACAGTTTTGGCATACAGCCAGTGACTGCATTTGTCCTCCGCCTGCGAGAGGCACGTGGATAACGGCGGTGGTCCCATGCCGTGTCGTCTTCCTCTTGGCTTATCCTCCTAACTCGCTGTTGTCCTAGTGGCCATGTACTATGTGCAGGACACTTTCATAGACTGTGAACGGGTATTAGTCCTTTCATCCATAGAGCAGTCGTGGCCTCTTCTAATATCCACTTAAGAGCCAATGAAGCTTCCGGAGCGCAGGTAACCTAAGTCACACAGCTTGAATTAGACTGGACAGTGAGCCACCTTTCCACCGTCGCTGCACTCTGACCCTGGGTCAAACGGCCTCATGACCAACCCCCTCCACGCCTGTCCCCTTCTTCCCCAGGTCTGCTGCCTTTTCTGCTCCAGGGCCTTAGGAATTCTCCTGGGACTGTGGCTCCCCTCGCACTCGCCTCCCTCCCAGTTGCTTTCTGTTCTCCTGTTCTTGTGGGTCTCTGTTCTCCTGGCTCCGGGCCTCACGGCCGCCTCTTCCAACCTTGGCCTAGAAGTCTCTTGGGGCGGAGAAGAGAGGGGCTGCCGCCTGACCCCGACCCTGCGACCCTTCGTCGTCCGCTAAACCGGGATGGCAGGCGGACTCGCCAGACCCCTTTTTAGACCCAAGGCTCTCTTCGCCTTTCCATCCGGCGCCGGCCGGGGTGGGGCGACCTGAGGGACCCAGTAGCCGACGACAGAGAAACAAGACCAGGCAGGACGTAGAAGGGTCGCTTCCCCCAGGCTTGGTCCGGGGCTGAGCCGGACACCGCAGGGAGCCGAGACAGCGGAGGCGGCGAGAACCTCGGGAGCCACTGGGGCGAGCGCGTCAGTGTCCACCAGAGGGCGCTGTCGGCTCGCGGAGCGGGGCGCTGGCGGCCCGGGGCCCAGCGGTGCGGCCCAGCGTCAGAGCGCGCAGCGACTTTGTCACTGCAGGGTTGGAGGGTGGGTTGCAGAGGAGAGAAGAGACCCACCCATCCTCAAGGCACTAATTTGGGCAAGGAGGAAGAGACCCACAAGAAGACTATTTGACACTCTTCTCATTTCAAATGTGTATGGAGCACAAAGTTGCATTTACCATGTCCAAGATACCGAGGAGTACCTAGATGAGTCATTCTGGGTCTCCAAATTTAAAGACCTTTAGGGAAGTGGCAGTATCAAAGACAGGTACCAAAGAACTGTACTACAGTATAGTAGGGGGAGGCAGGAACTCCGACAAGACGTGAGGATGAAGCGGTAGGAGAGTTGAGGGAGGAGTTACAGCTTCAGCTAGGGGATGAGGCCCGGTGCATGGAGAACTTGGGTCTTAAAGTGGCACAGCTTCGCCGCTTTCCAGCACATGTGTTGCAACAGAACCTGTGTATTTAAGCAGTTCCGGTTATACATTCTGTTACACCTAAATGCTTATCAGTGACAAAAGGCAATATTCCTTGCCCTTTAGCCCCAGCTTGTTGATCCTGAAAGGTAAATTAGAAGTAGAAACGGATTCACCAAATATCCAGAATGTGCTAGAGATATATAACCTAGTCTGAACAATTAGATCAGTCATTCTGCTAATTGGTAAAATATCCACAGGGGAGCCCGGGAGACAGCTGTTACAGTTGGTTACAGGTACCATCAAATCATTCGCCGAAAATACCTCAATACTTCTGTTGGTGTTGGGAGAGGAGACGCAAAAATATAGAAGTTGAAGAACAACAAAGTCTTTCAGTCTTTTTGTTTTAAAGACTTTTATTACCAAACAACTTAAGGGAGAACTCTATCAATATCATAGTTCCTTTGAGAATTACATTATTATAGTATAGATTATTATTGAAAGAATTATTATATTGCACTGTGCTAAGGCTAGTTTAATTTGGAGCCAATAAATTAAAACAAATCTAGACCTTAGGTTTATAAAAATGTTGTTTCCAAGGAATTAAAATGTAATTGACATGATTATCATTAAATAGTGCCGCATTGGTTCCGGCAAGGCAATGTAGAAAGAACAGTCAATGTATAAGGTATAAGATTTGGGTCTAGACCTCTAGTTAGTGTTTTGGTTTTTTTTTTTTCTTTCTTTCTTTCTTTGGCAACTCAGTTAACTTCTCCAGGTCTCAGTTTCCTTATTTAACAGAGGAATTTAATAATAAAGAATATAGTCTGGGCGCAGTGTCTCATGCCTGTAATCCCAGCACTTTGGGAGGCTGAGGCAGGTGGATCACTTGAGGTCAGGAGTTTGACACCAGCCTGGCCAATATGGTGAAACCCTGTCTGTACTCAAAACATACAAAAATTAGCTGGGTGTGGTGGTGTGTGCCTATAATCTCAGTTACTCAGGAGGCTGAGGCAGGAAAACTGCTTGAATCAGGGAGGCTGAGGTTGTAGCAGCGAGACGAGATTGTGTGCCACTGCACTCCAGCCTGGGTGACAAAGCAAGACTCCATCTCAAAAAATAAAATCAACCAACCAACCAACCAACCAACCAAGTGATCTCTCAAATCCCACAGAGTATAACAAGTAAGTCTTCTCATTTCTGTTGGGCCCAAATGCCTCCTTTGTGCTGCTGTGGTTCTAAAGTGGATTTAAGGACCTGCACGTCCCATGACGTGTTAAGCACATAGAGGGAGGGGAAAGCAGCTTGAATGGCTGCTGGTTCTGATATTAGGCAGGATTCTCCACATCATCTGGAGTCTTCTGTATGCAGTAGCCCAGAGCAAAAGGGAGGGAGGATGGTCAAACAGTCTGACTCTTACTGTGATTATTGCTACCCTAAGTTCCTACAGTGCTTTCTGAGTGGGCTGATTATTTGTCATTTATTGTGTGCCACCTTGAATTATTTTTCTGCACCTGTCATTTGAGAAGAGTGTCTATGGCAGTCTTCAGTGCTATTCACCAAATATTCCATGCTCCTTGCTGGTACGGATGGTAGAACTTCCCAGACCCTGTGGTTGGGGAAGGCGGGATCACAAGACTGGTTCTAGCTAACAATTAGTGAGCAGAAGTGATGTTTAGCACTTCCAGATGGATTTTGCGAGTGGGGGCAGGTGGAGGACAGGGTTTGGCTCTGTTGCCTAGGCTGAAGTGCAGTGGCACAATCTTGACTCACTGCAGCCTCCTCAAGCAATTCTCCCACCTCAGCCTACCAGGTAGCAGGGATTACAGGTGCCCACCACCACGTTCAGCTATGGTTTATTTTATTTTATTTTATTTTATTTTGTAGAGATGAGGTTTTGCCAACCAGGCTGCTCTGGAACTCCTGGGCTCAAGTGATCATCCCTCCAGGGCCTCCCAAAATGCCGGGATTACAGGCATGAGCCACCAGGTAGACTATTTAATTGCCTGTGTAAGACCCTCCAGACATCCTTTTTCTCTCTGCCCATGACTAGCCATGTTCCAGATGGTGACTTTTTAGCCAGCCTGGATCCAGGAGTGAGAATGATGCTAATGGGAAGCAGAGCTCCCAGACAATCTGCCATGGACCTAGAGAGCATGCCTGAGAAGAAAGCTTTGTTCTTTTAAGGTGTTGGGATTTGGGGGGTGCTTATTACAGCAGCATGACCTAGCCAATCCTGACTAATAAAGGGCCATTGTGTGTTGTCATTTTTTGTTTCCCCAGTGCTCCAATGACATGACACTTACAACTGACTGTTAAATAAAGGACTGACAAATTGATCTACCCATCTCCCCAGGTAGAGTAGAGATTATCCATATAGCTATTTATCCTCCCTGGAGCACCTGCCCTAGTGTCCTGGATATATAGCAAGTACTTAGTAAAGACCCTTGGATTGACATACGAACTTAAAAGTCCAAGACAGGGGCCTGGTGCAAGTGACTCACGCTTGTAATCCCAGAACTTTGGGAGGCTGATGCAGGAGGATCACTGGAGTCCAGGAGTTCAAGACCAGCTTGAGCAACATAGTGAGACCCCATCTCCACAAAAACAATCAAAAAAATTCAGCTGGGCATGGTGGCACATGCCTGTAGTCCCAGTCACTCAGAAGGCTGAGGTGGGAGAATTCCTTAAGTCTGGGAGGTCAAGGCTGCAGTGAACTGTGATTGTGTCACTATATTCCAGCCTGGGCCACAGAGTGAGACTCTGTCTCTTAAAAAAAAAAAAAACCCAAGACACAACCCAACATCCGACCCACAGAAGATGGAGAATGTTATGCTATTCTCCAAATGGTGTCCTAGCAAGCAGGGATCATAGCCACAGGCCCTGAGGAAGAGAGGCACCAGGCCATCTCCTCCTGCATCCATCAGCAAGCTCGATGGGGCTGCCTCTGATCCCTCCACCTCTTTGCAGGTATTAAGTGAAGCTTTGCCTGAGTCACTGCAACAGAATACAGAGCAGAGATGGGGCCAAAATAAGACATGGCAGGGCAGACAAGAGCCCGCCACAGGAGCACAGGTGTGGGGCAGAGTTTGAAGTGGGGCTCAGGGTCGGGTGGGGAATAGGCTGGAGCAGGGCCAGCAGAGCTCTGGAAGGTTTCGGTGTCATTGTACTGCTGCGCGTTCCATCCCATGGCCCAGGTGGTTGGATTCTGTTCAGCGGAGCATGTGTGGAATGTATGATAGACCCTGACCAGGCAGACCTTTGCAGAAGCCCATTAACATTCTATAAATGGCAACAACCAGCACAGCAACAGGGACATGAATATTAACGCGCTAGTCTAAGGTTCTGGCTCCCCCTTCCCCGCTTCCTCCAGCTGATCTAAACAGTATCCACAGACAGTTTCAATTTTTGATTATACAGAGCGTAAATCATCTTCAGACTTGGATCTTCTCTTTCTCTAATACCCTGTTTTGAGGTGAGCTGTTTCTGGAGGAAAATTACAGAAGAGAAAAATATTTATCCATCACAAAATCGCCTTTATAAAGCATTAACACTCGTTATGCTACTTGCCCGCTGGAATGTTCGGTGTCTCTCCAGGAAAAAGTTGAGACCCATCTGCAGGCCCTCTGAGGTCTTAACTATCAGGTTCCTACTTACTTCATCTCCTGTTACTCACTGCCACAAGTGGGGCACACCTGGCCACTTACCTGAAGTGCCATGGCTTTCCTACCTGTATACTTTATACTCTCTGCAGCCAGTAGCCTTCCCTTTCCTCTTTGCTGCTGGAAGAACTCCTGTCGGAAAGCCTAGACTCGGCTCAAAGGATTCTGCTGGTTGATGCCTTCCCAGGCTCCCCCGGCAAAGGGGTGATCCTTCCTCTGTGCCACTCCCATCCTTAGATCTACTGCAACCCTGATTGCCCTGTCCTGGGCACATTTGTTGTTCTATTCTTTTCTCATAAGCCTTAATTTTGAAAGGAGAAAGGCTCCATTTTGGTCATCTTTTTTAAATTATTGTATCATTTTCTTCCTTCTCACAAAGATTATGAAATAACTAGGCCACAGTTGGAATCCAAAGGACATTTTACTCAATGTATATGCTAACCATTGTCTTATCCTTTGGGATTGGAGACAGGGGCCGAGGGTAGGATGAAGCTGGCAATAATTTCTGATTGGAATTTTACCTTCTAAGCCCCCTCCTTGGGCTTTTCTTTTCACATGAAACCTGGAGCAGGGGGTGGAGACCTGCCTCTCCTTCAGGAAAACTTAAGAGTTTTCCCTTAGACAAGCTCACATCTGGCAGCTCCATGATGCCCCTGGGGAATACACATTTTCATTTGGCCAAGTTTGAGAGTAGGAAGGCGAGAGATTTATTTAGAAATAAGGAAGTAATAAGGGCAGAAAACTAGCAGTGTTTGCACACAGACTACTAGCATTCTCCCTTTTTATGTAAACATTAATCCAATACAAAACATGTATTTTGTTTGACAAAGTCTTTTATTACCCCTACTCCGAAGGAGTTGCTGTAATGGAAAGGAGACAAGCATTGGTTGCCCCTGAGAATTGCAGTCTGGTGATTTACACAGAGTAACAGTCTGCTGAGAGGCAGAGGCTGCCTTCCCAGAACCTCACCCAAGATGCTAGGAAATGGTGCTGGAAGTTTGTAGGTTATTTGTTTAAAGATAGTCACTGAGATGGTAACAGACCCTATTTAATATATTTGGGGGCTGCGCATGGTGGCTCCTGCCTCTACAGGACTTACCCAAAGCAAGTAGTGAGAAGGTATGAAGCACCAATTAGTCAAGGATCCCTAACTCCATGAAATCCTAGACTTTCCAGACTTCCCAACAGGATCAGGACTAGGGTGAGGTGAGTGACGCACTCGGCTCAGGTACAAAATTTAACGGGTGCCAATAAACTCAGTAGTATAAATATTTTAGTGCAATATTTAAAATTTAAAATTTAAATTTTAATGTTTTTAAAATTTAAAATGTGGATATTGTGTCCATTCTGGATTCTCACATTTTTATTTTTTAAAAATTGTACTAAAATCTTTATCTTGATTACGTTTATTGGTACCCTTTACATTTTCCCTCTGAAAAGTATCTCACTCATCTCACTTTGGTGCTGGCTCTGCTTCCCAAATGCGTTTTCAGCCATATTTGCCACTGCCTTCCATCACATGCCCTGGAAAGGGGGAAAGAGGCTTCATGAGAATAGCAGGGTGGAAGGAAGAAGCAAAAGGGAAAAAAGTAATAATCAAAGAAATAAAAATTAAACAGCAGTGAGATACCTCTGCTTGTGATTTGTCAAATGTACATATTTTAAGACATCCTACCTCCAGCTGGGGGAGTGGCAGGGTAAGACAACCATTGAAATCCTGGCTCTTTACATCGGAGCTACCTAGATCGTACGGAAGACTGAATCTTAGCACCATCTCTACCCAGCTGCCCTGTTCAACAGGGCAGGCTGCGAGAAATTACTGTATTAGGAAGCTCCAGAGCGGTTGCAGGCATAGAAGATGGCCGTGGGACTTTTCTGATCATTTTTGGGACCTGTTTGCTGCACTTGATATCCTGTTTTTCCAGAGGACTGCCTCCTTCCTCGCGTTTAAGCCTTTTTAAGCTTTTAAGCCACAGGCAATGATAACCTTTATCCACTGAGGAAAAAGTGATCGGGAGGCGCGTTTTAAATTTTGGTTTACACTAACCAGACCCGCCAGATGAACACTCAGCTTACCACAATACCTACAAATTCCCAGACTTGACTTGGCAGAAGGGCGAGGGCGGAGGTTTTCTTTCCCCACTTGCATAACCCCCAGCTCCCCGGCTGCGGAGCCGACCTCTTACCCGCCGCCGTCTTCGCGGGTGTCCCAGCCGGGCCGCGCCCCGGGGCCCCGCGCTCCCGGCCCTGCCCTCCCAGGTTCCCAGTCTTGGGCGCGGGGCAGTCCCTCACCGGCCGCCGGCCCCGTCCCGGCTCCCCGCCGAGGAAATTTTTCCCCAGCAGCCCAGGACTCGCCTCACGTGACCAGCCCCAGCGGCGGCTTCCAGCGAGAGTTTAAAGGTTACGGAGGAAATTAGCATGGACACAGCCACTCACTCCTCAGAGGGCGCGCCCCGTTTTCCCGCAGTCCGGACGGCGGCTGTCAGCGCGCTGATCAGAGCCGAAGTCCCCCAAAGGGGCACCGATAAGGCCCAGAGCAAATAGGAACAGTCACTTTGCAAAAAATAGAACACAAACCAAGCCGGGGCTCTACCGAGTTTTTGCTTGTCAACAAGTTCTTGCAGCCTGCGAAGTCCAGGACAGATCCCAAAGGGGAGAATGTCCCCAAAGAAAGGCAAGAGAGAAGAATAGAGTTTAAAACCTCACCCGAGCCATGCTTGTCCCTCCCTCTCCCCCCTCCCCCACCACCGTGGATCACAGCGTCCCGGGACAGAGTGACAGATGGGCCAGAACTCCGCAAGCTGCTCCTGCCAGCCGCCGCCCGAGTGGCGGTGGTCAGGGCGAGGGTCCCGAGGCCTCTGGGGCAACAGGGCTCCCTCCACTCCCCCATCCCCGGCTCTAAAAGACAGTGTTGACCGCAGGGTCCCCGAAAGATGCGCGGCCCGGCGGGGCCCATCCGTGGCCATCCACGGCCCCCGGCACGCGCACCCAGCCCAGCGCCGCCGCTCCCGCGGGTCCCGCGCGGGGTCCTCCCCAGGCTCCCCCGCCCGCCGCCGCGACCCCGGGCAGCCTCGCCCGCTCTCCACGGTTCTCTCTTCGGCTCACTTTTTCCGTATTGCTCCCCCAACCGGCAAAACTTTCTATTTCCCCAAACACTGCCGTGCGCGCGCGCGCGTGCACACACACTCACACACACACTCACACACACTGACGTCTTTTGCGCATTTCCTGCATTAGAGGGAGGGAGACTCGCTCGCACACCGACCGAGGGAGAGGAGACCGCGGGGGAGCGCGGGCTGGCGGGCGGCGAGCTAGCGGCAGCCGAGAGCGGGGACGCGGGGAGCGCGGCGGGCGGGCGCCGGCGCCCAGGAGGTGGGGCCGCGCTGAGTCGCAGTCCCGGCCCCGCCGCCGCGCTGCGCACCGCCGGGTGCTGGCCTGCGCCCCCGAGCCGGATCGGCGGCCGCCCGGACTCCGAGCCGGCGCGGATGTGAGATTCCGGGCTCCTGGCGCCTCCCGATCGCCGACTCCGGCGCGGCGCTGCTTCGCCCAGGAGGCGGCGGCCCCGGCTGGTCGTGGGGCTTGTGGATTTTTAAAAATTTGGCTCCGAGGAGGACCATTTCCTCTCGACATGCATCCCTCCGGATAAACTGAACATCCCTCCGTCCACCCCCCGCCCCGCGCGGCCAGAGGCAGGCGCTGAGTGTGCGAAGAGGATCCGGGTTGAAATCTGCGCCCCCGGTTCTCGTCCCCGCCCCGTCCCACCGCCCCATCCCCCTCCCGGAGTCGAAATTTCCCGGGATTATGTTTCGGAAAGGTAGGTAAGCGCCGGGCGCGGCGCCCGCTTTCCCGCAGCCCGGAGTCGGAGAGCCAGCGAGGCGGCAAGGCAGCCCCTGCGGCTTGCAGCGGAGCCGACAGCTCGTCTTCTCTTCTGGAGGTGCAGCTGGTGGTCGCGGGGAGAGACTTGCTCCAAACACGGACATTCCCCAGCCCTCCCCCCTCCCTGTTTTCCGTTAGGAACCCGGCGAGGAAATACATGCACTGGCTGAGACTCGCCCGCGCCAGGGCGCAACGCCACAAGGTGTAGGGAGTGTGTGGGGTGGGGCGAAAGGGGACCCAAGAGTCCCTGTGGCTTGGAGTGCCGGGCCGTCGGTTCTTCATTCCTGCCCTCGGGGCAGACGGAGTGACCCCGGCCCCCACTCCCCGCCCCGACCATGGTAGTGTTCAATGGCCTTCTTAAGATCAAAATCTGCGAGGCCGTGAGCTTGAAGCCCACAGCCTGGTCGCTGCGCCATGCGGTGGGACCCCGGCCGCAGACTTTCCTTCTCGACCCCTACATTGCTCTCAATGTGGACGACTCGCGCATTGGCCAAACGGCCACCAAGCAGAAGACCAACAGCCCGGCCTGGCACGACGAGTTCGTCACCGATGTGTGCAACGGGCGCAAGATCGAGCTGGCTGTCTTTCACGATGCCCCCATAGGCTACGACGACTTCGTGGCCAACTGCACCATCCAGTTTGAGGAGCTGCTGCAGAACGGGAGCCGCCACTTCGAGGACTGGGTGAGTCCGGCGCCTCCACGTCGGTCCGGGAACCCGGTTGTGGGGTCCCGGGGAAAGACTCGCTGGCCTTGATCGTAGGGGTCCGGGACTTATTGACGACTGGGGTGTGTGTGTGTGTCTGTAAATCTCAGTTTCCTAGAGGAGGTGCACTTCACTTCATAGTTGGGGAGAAACAGGCACTGGCGAGGAAGATGAGACTTGGAAAGAGGATGTGGCCCTCTGCCCCCTCTGTGCCCTCCAGATGGTGGGTGCTGCGGGAGGTTTGCAAACTGGGAGAGCCTGGGCCGCCGGTGCTGAAGGTTGGCCGAGGACCCGGCTTTCTTCCGCAGGCGCGTGGTGGGCTGGCTGTGTGTGATTGTGTGTGGGTGGGTCCCTCCGTCCTTGGAAAGGCACGTGGAGCCTTTGACTGAAGGCTTCTTGCACGTCCTGGCTTTGTCCTGCTTAGCCGAGCGAGGAGTTGCTTTATTTTTCCCTCCGAGAGGGAGCTGGCTTGTTTCTGTTCTCCTGCATGGTGGTTAGCTCATCTTCTGACATACGAGTAGAAAAAATGTGTTCTCCTCCAGGATGTCTCCTCTACGGTCCCAGAAACATCAGTCGGGCTTGTTTTGTCCAATTCATTGCCCATCCATGCAGAATGAATGTTGCATTTTAAGAAGGGTTCTGCCTGTGGGTAATTGGAAGTCAGCGCTTTGAATCTTATTTAAAGTTATATTGTTTCTCTGTTTTGATTGTTAAGATACTGTGCAATAAAAGACGATTTCTAAGCCTGAGATTGAGTTGTTAATTGATTTCATTGTGAAACTATTAAGGATTTGGAAATAGGTCTTGTCTCAATCTACTATAAACCAAATGCATCCAACCTTGGCACTTGGACAATCGAAGAGAAGGAAACCTTCGTTTTGCTTTTTGTATTTGTTTTTGGGTTTTTTTTTTGTTTTCTTTTGCTCTTCTTGGAAGGCAGGTATTAATTTAGGACATGGATTTTTGTGTTTTCAGGTTTGTTACATGTTTCCATCAAGAGCAAGTGCAAGCGTTCCTCTGGAGGTATATGCTTTCCGGGTTCTTTGGTCTACAGAAAAAGTGAGAGAGCTATCTAAGCCTCAAAAGTGGTGTAGAGCAATTGCTTTCTGTTGAAAACCAGATAACTTCATGAATGTCCTAGAGGTCAGAGGTTGCACATGAATCACCTTGGCATATCACCTTACATATTTTTTTCAAGGACACGGAGTTTTAGGGAAAAATAGGAGAGAGCCTGTTGTTTTTATGCTCATGGCTGTGATGTAGTCTGCCTGAAACCATGGTTACGGTTTCACAGGAAAGCTCCAACAAGCCACATGCGTAGAACTCTAGATTTGTGGTTTGCACTTTGGAAAGCAGGCAAACCTTTATGGAATCCTGAGAACTCCATGCCATTCTATTCTACTTCACAGATGTCCCTCATCTCTGCTTCCCTCAGCCCCCACAACAGAGCTCCCACTCATTCCCCATTTCCTTTCCATGCATGGCCTTTGGGCTCTTTCCTCATGGAGGCAGTGCATATGAGAGGGGGAGTGGAAGGGCTAACTCATTTCAGAGGCAAACCTTGACACTGAAAACCTGTGATTTTGGAGTTGTTGTTTTTGGACAGGAAGGGGACGGAAAAAACTTGACGCTGGTAGCTAGGAGATGGGGGCCTTTTGCCGTGTATGCAGTTGAGGGGCTTTGACAGTGGGGCACAGAGCAGGGACAAGGAGCAGCAGGTCTGCATTTATCCATAGAACAGACGTCGGTTGGAGGGAGAGTGTCTTTGTATCTCTGGTGATGTTTTGCTGGGGCACACCACAAACTCTGGGAGCTTCAGGACACTGTCCCCACCTTCATCACTCCTAGTGAAGCATGTAGTGGGAACTTGTTTGGTGATCATCCTCTAAGGTTCTCAAATTCATGTTGGATTTTGGCCCTAGACCAGATCATTTAGTGCACAGGCAAGTTTTACAGATGAGGACATTGAGTTCCAGAAAAGTTAATTGGGGACCGAGGGTCACGTGACAAGCAAAGGTGGGTTGGAAGTAGGGCCCTCACCTCCTGTTGCCCATGGCTTGTCTGATGGGGAGCCGAGCCTGTCCATCTGGCCTCCCAGCCTGTTCTCCCTGCAGATCCATGAGCTGTGTCCCCGACATTTTTATTGTGCTTGATAACTTCATCTCTTTTGCCTTATAGCAAGTGTGAATTAGGTATGGCAGGTGTTGGACAAACTAAAAAACTTGAGATAGAGAAGCCCAAAGTCTCAAGGGTGAATCAAGTGGTGGACCAGGTACAGAATGCCCATCTGTTTTCACCAGAGGATGCTGTGGCCACTCTGGTTCTTCCAGGCTGAAGGTGGGGACTCACTGGTAGGGGTAACTGGCCCTTGGAAATGGAGACAAGTTGCAACTGGGCTAAGTTCACCTTTCCCAGTCTTAACATTCAGGGTAAACCCACGGGTTCATAGCTTTGGGTAGAATTCCCTGGGCTCAGGTCTCTGCACTCCTTACCTGGCAGGAATGAAGAGACACACCCTTCTCAGGTGTGGCTAAGAGATCTGGCCTGAAGTAAGGGGGTGTGGACAGCATGAAGCAGCCGCTTCTCTCATTGCTGCGAAACATCGAATTCAACTGCACTTTGAATTCACTTGTATTCCTGGAGTTCCTGTTTTGTGCTCATGTCTAACCAGGGAAGCTTCGTACTGTGGGCAATCCAGAGGAAAATGAGGCCCTGGGTTACTCTCAGGGGGCTTCCATTTCACTAAGGAATTGACACCAAGTATCCACATATACATCAAGCTTGTCTAACCCATGGCCTGTGGGCCGCATGTGGCCCAGGATGGCTTTGAATGCAGCCCAACACAAATTTGTAAACATTCTTAAAACATTATAAGTTTTTTTGCATTTTTTTTTTTTAGCTTATCAGCTATCATTAGTGTTAGTATATTTTATGTGTGGCCCAAGACAATTCTTCCAGTGTGGCCCAGGGAGGCCAAAAGTTGGACACCCTGATATAGACACTAAACTAACAATTAGGTTCCACACAGGTGGTACCATTAGTATGTTAAGAATTTAAAAAGGGAGTGTGAGCTAGGCACTGTGGCTCACGCCTGCAGTCCCCACTACTCGGGAGACTGAGCTGGGAGGACTGTTTGAGCCCAGGAGTTCAAGATCAGCCTGGGCAATATAGTAAGACTCTATAGCTAAAAAAAAACTTAAAAATTAGCCAAGTCTGGACCTATGGTGTGGTGTGTGCCTGTAGTCACAGCTACTCAGGAGGCCGAGGTGGGAGGATTACTTGAGCCCAGGAGTTCAAGGCTGCAGTGAGCTATGATCTGACCATCAGGCTACTGCATTCCAGCCTGGGTGACAGAGTGGTACCCTGTCTCAAAAAAAAAAAAAAAAAAAAAAGGTAGGGAGAACTGGAAGAATCCAGGAGGGCTTTTGGAAGGAGGCATGAGTTGGGTGTGAAACAGTAGGTTATATTTAAAGACGTATCTACAAGAAGGAGCAGTGTCCCTGGTATGGCCACCGCAGGAATAAAGGCAGACAATCCTGTGGTCAGGGTCGGAGAACGGATGAGCAGGGCGGAAACTGAGTGTACCTGTCAGAAAGGAGTGGGTAGGACAAGGTTTCCCAAATTTAAGACTTTTATCTGAGTACTGCCTGTGCTTTTATTTACTTAATATTTAAAAAATGGATCCTTTTATTTTCCACTTAGTCTTTTCTTAAGCCCCACTGTTCATGAAATCACAGGTTTGGAACATGTAGTTATAACTTTTCTTCATTCACATTAAAATAAACAGGGCTCTACAATGCAGAACGAAGTTCATTCCAGGTGCCTCTGAACATCATTGGTGATGTGGAGCCCACACTTTTGAAACATTGGAGTAGGAGAAAGTTTAGAAAACTGAGGTGAATTCTAGAATGCGTAAAAGCCAAGCCGAGATGATTATTCTCCAGATAATGAGAGATGTTTCAGTTGTGTTGACAAAGGGGGTTGCTTTAGAGAAAGCTCATTACAGAGAAGGAAAGATCGTGCTGATGCTTTGAAGTAAAATCTATTATAACACTATTGGTATAGCTGGGTTTTCCAAGAACCAGTTAATAACACTACTCAGACTTTCATGTACATAAGAATCACTAAGGGAGGGTATATAAAAATATAGATCTATATAGATTTATATAGATCTATGTAGATAAAAATATAGATCCTCTGGCTCAACCTTGAGAGCTTTTGATGCTACACTTTAGAATAAGCTGGGAATCTATATTTTTAACCAGCTCTCCCAGAGATTCTGACTAGACTGGGCTTGCTTTGAGAAACACTGGACTAGGATAAAAATTGCAGGCCACAGAGGACTCCAGATAATTAATGGATCAAGCATTTGTACATAGATATGTCCTGAAATGTGACTGTATAACTTTATAATTTTTAAAGAAAGATTTAGAAGAATAATTATGTGAACTAGAAGTGTTGGGATTCATGTTAGAAGCAGAGGCGGAATGAATGCTGGATGGATTGGCATTGCATTTAGCACAGGGGTGGGAGGCAGGCGGAGCAAGGATTAGAGCTTGAAGGGCTGCGTGCAGGTGACAGCTGGCTGGCTCATTCACATTTTGGATTTTTCTCTATCATTGCTTCAGTAGTCTACATACTGAGCTCAGTTTCCTCTTTGTTCTACTGCCCTGCCTCTGAAGACGTCTTTGGTGAGTGTCACTCCCTTGCTGTATTCTGTAGAAGAGGCAGGCACTCAGAATCCAGAGGTATAGAAAGCCATCGTTTGAGAGGCAGTTCCCCGGAGCGGGGAAGTCTGGAGTCACACTGCTTGGACTTGAATCCCACCTCTACCATCTACCACTTACTTTCATGACCTTTAGCTAGTGACTTAACCTTCCGTATTTCCATTACTTCCCCTGTACAAAGCGGGTGATAATGAATATGTATCCCTAAAATGAAATGGGGTGATTGTGGGGATTAAAATGAGTTAATACATGTACAATGCCTAGACCAATGCCTGGTCCCTAGTAACTGCTCAATGTATATCTACTACAATTATTATTATTATTATTATTATTTTTTTTTTTTTTTTGAGGCGGAGTCTCACTCTGTCGCCCAGGCTGGAGTGCAGTGGTGCGATCTCGGCTCACTGCAAGCTCCGCCTCCCGGGTTCCCGCCATTCTCCTGCCTCAGCCTCCCGAGTAGCTGGGACTACAGGCGCCCACCACCGCGCCCGGCTAATTTTTTCATATTTTTAGTGGAGACGGGGTTTCACTGTGTTAGCCAGGATGGTCTCGATCTCCTGACCTCGTGATCTGCCCGCCTCGGCCTTGCAAAGTGCAGGGATTACAGGCGTGAGCCACCGCGCCTGGCCTACAATTATTATTATTATTATAGCCCCCAAAATGAGCATGGGACTGGCCTACAGAGAGTTTTTGACTGAATTGATTATTATATAGGCCACAAGAAAGCCAGGTTTTCATATTCCTCAAAGTAGCTCTCTTCAGTCTGGCCATCTCATTTGGCAAAGAACGGGACACTAGAAGTGTCATTTCTGGTTTGTATTTCCCAAGTAGCCCATCGGCAAAGCTTTTCAAAATGATGGCACCCCTGCTGACTCTGGGAGACAGGCTTATACCCTGTTTGGACTCTGGGAGATAGGCCTGTTCACCATTTGGAGAGGTTAGGCTCTGAGGCCGTTCTCCCTTGGCCCACCAGAATCACTTGGGGGAGATTCATGCAACACAGATGCCAGGGCACAGCCTCTAGCAGTGCTGATTCTGATGCCCCGAATGGAGCCGGAGTAAAGCAGGCCCCCTGCTGAATCTCCTACAATGGCGGCATGACCGCACTTTGATATATATTACTCTAGAGCCATCTCTATCTTCAGGACATTTGTAGGAAAAATTTTTAAAAGGATTTCTGAAACCTCCATTGTCATTTAAACACAGCGGGGTGGGAAGGGACTACTAAGGGGGTAAGGAAGTAGGGAAGGGTTGGCAATTGTCCATACCTCCTTCATGTGCCCCTATACCCTGAATTATTCCCCCAGCAGCTGAGGGTCCCTGGAACTCTCCCTTTCCCGTACTCCTATAATACCATGTAATACAATATTGCTCTTGTTGGTACCTAGCTGATTGTTTAACAACTACCTAAAGGATTCGTTCTTGGCCCAGTGCTATCACAGATAACCTCTTGGCATTGGGAGTTAGCCTCCAACTTCATGGATAGTCAAGGGTTGTTTGTCCTGTTTCCTCTTCTTAGTGTCTTTGACTAGCAGTGGATTTAGTGAATATTTGATACCCCAAATTCCCTGGCTTCTCAGTGGACCCCTCTCCCTGGAATCAGTGAGTTCTAACTGGAAGGCGTCTCCACCACTCACTAGTTGTGTGATTTGGGCATGTGACTTAAGCTTTTTAAGCCCGTTTCTTCATCTGTAAAATGGAAATGTCATAGGTCTTGACTTTCAGGATTGCTGTGAGAATTAAATAAGGAACTATAAAGTTTGTAGCAAGTGGTCTGGCTATAATACATTTCAGCAATTTTATTAATATTTGAAGAGTCATCTGTGTGTGTTCATAGTTTTAGAATCTTAAATCAGAACATATGGTCCAGTGAAAGATATTTTTCTCCTTGATTTGTGAATGTATTTATATGAAAAGTCTTACATAGTCTAAAAATAAATTTGATTTAGTTATACTTAACAAATTGCCCTTTTGAAAATAATAGAATTACTTGAAATGAGATTTTTTTGGAAAGTCTAGAACCTGCGGTCATTGTAGACAAAGGTTAATTATTTATTGAAGCATATGGATAATTGGAAATGAGGATATTTGGGAGCTGGTGTTTTGGTTTTATTGTGCCAATGTCATCTAGTTTCATGGATTTAAATACATTTTCAGTGCTGTTGACACTAAATTCCTAATTCCAGCTCATAGCTGACCCTGAACTCTAGAATTTATATATGGGATTGCCTTCATGTCATCACCTTTCATTGTGCAAAGGGCATCTCAAACTCCATATGCCTAATATTGTATACCTACTTTCCCCTCTCCCCAGTCTAAGCCCTTCTTCCTCAGCTTAAGAAATAACAACTCCATCCTTCCAATTGCCCAGCCAAAAACCTTGAGGGGCCATCTTTGATGCCTCTAATTCTCAGGTGCCCTATATCTTATCTATCAGCAACATCTGCTGTTTCTGCCTTCAAAATATATCCCAAATCACATCTTTTCTGTACCTTTGCTGACCTCACTTGGGCCTAAGTCACTATTATCTCACACCTGGATTATTGCAACAGCCTATGAATTGGTTCCACCTGTCCTGGCTTCTCAGCTCCTGTCTCTGCTCACAGATCCCTCAGGTAAGATTATCCCTTGCCATAACTTACAAGACCAACAAAGTTAGGCCTTCTGCTGTGACCTCTCTGACCCCATCACCTGCTACTCTTCTCCTTGCTCATTCCTTTCTAGCTATCCTGACCCACTTGACATCCCTTAAATGCACTTACCATAATCCCGCCTCAGTCTTTATGCTTGCCATCCCATCTTTCTAGAATGCCCCTTTCCCAGATATCCACATGGCTCAAGTCTTCGCTCAGATGTTATGTTCTCAGTAAGACCTTTTCTGGCAATCCTATCTAAAAGTTCACCCTCTTATTTTATACTTCATATGCTCCTTTGCTGCTTTTTTTGTTGTTGTTGTTCTTTAGGTCTTATCTCTATCTTATACACTATTTAGTTTTCTTATTTATCTTTGTTGTTTACCTCTAATACCAGAACACCAGACGCTCTATAAATGTAGAGCTTTTTGTTCACCACTTTGTCTTGGCGCCTGAAACAGTGCCTGGCACTTTGTTGAATGAATGAATTGTTGAATGAATGAATGAATTTCTTGGCACATTGTTGAATGAATGAATGAATATACACAAAACAAGTGTGTATTATGGTCTAGCACTGTTGGTAGATATGGGGTTTGGTAACACAAAAGTTGTATATGCATAATTCCTGCCTCTGAGGAGCATGGCATCTCAATAGAAACCAGTTGAATGAGTTTCTTAAACAATCCTCCTGTACAGTTGAAAGAAGTGAGGAGGAGGAGGAGGAAGGAGAAAAGAATATTTTATTTTATAAAAATCTGTGAGATCCCTGAAGATGTTCTTATGAGAGAATGCTACATTATTTTCATGTAGTGATTTGCGTCAAGCTGAAGAATCTCTGTCAAGTCTGAAGTTCCTAAAAGTAGGAATTTTCTACCCTCTGGGTGCCCACGGCCCATTCCAGGTGCCATGGTGAGGGAAGAAGAATAAGGCCCACTTGTCCTCCATTTGCAGAGTTTAAATGAAATTTAAATTCTCATCAGGGCTTTAGATACAAAACCCTTTGTAGTTGGCAGCAACAAGAAATGAAATTTCAAATTCTGGCGCCTGAACTCATACAGCTGTTGAAGCATATTCAGACAAAGCTTCCAGGGGTTTCACTTAGGCTAAAAGAACTCCAGAGCAGGTCTGCAGTACTTTACATCAATACAAGCTACACTTGGCAAAACATTATATTTCTCTCCAAGTTCCTCCAGGTATATATGGGCTTGTTAAGTAATTACAATCTATTATAATGCTAATCAGCAGGATTGCACCTGTTTGAAATTTAGTTTTCTGGCAGAAACCATGTGAAGTGGCCAGAAGTCTGTACTGTGCTGGGAGAACTGGAAGGACGGGAACATACAGTTCATTGTAACTTACTGACATCTAAACAAAATTGAAACTCCAGAGGAAATATAACTGAAATCTGTAATACTGTGCTGGGGAAGAAGAGGAAAAACAGAAGCCTATCATGAAACCCAGATGCTGAAATGAGGATCTCCTCTCTCCCCACCATCCCCTCTATCTCACCTTGAAGTCTTAAAGAGGTAGTTTTAAGCTAGTGAAAAGTCACCTGTATTTGCCAGCAAGGAGTAGACTCACTGAGCTCCTGACCCCAAGAGGTAGATAAGACTAAAAATGTAATCAAGATTAAGAAGAGTTTTTTTAAAATTAGAGATGGAATCTTGCTCTGTTGCCCAGGCTGGAGTGCAGTGGCGCGATCTCAGATCACTGCAACCTCTACCTCCCGGGTTCAAGCGATTCTCCTGCCTCAGCCTCCCAAGTAGCTGGGATTACAAGCATGAGCCACCACACCTGACTAATTTCTGTATTTTTAGTGGAAACGGGGTTTCACCATGTTGGCCAGGGTGGTCTTAAACTCCTGAACCTAAGTGATCCACCCGCCTTAGCCTCCCAAAGTGCTGGGATTATAGAGAAGTGAGCCATTGCACCTGGCTTCAAGAAGAGTTTCAAAATTTTTATTTATTTATTTATTTATTTATTTGAGAAGGAGTCTCGCTCTTTCGCCCAGGCTGGAGTGCAGTGGCACGATCTCAACTCACTGCAAGCTCCTGCTTCCCAGGTTCACGCCATTCTCCTGCCTCAGCCTCCCGTGTAGCTGGGACTACAGGCGCCGGCCACTATGCCCAGCTAATTTTTTCGTATTTTTAGTAGAGACGGGGTTTCACCATGTTAGCCAGGATGATCTCAATCTCCTGACCTCGTGATCCGCCCGCCCCTGCCTCCCAAAGTGCTGGGATTACAGGTGTGAGCCACCGTGCCCGGCCAAGAAGAGTTTTAAAAAATCATGATGAGTGAATCTAGAATTAATTATTGAGGAGAAAAATAGTCTTTGATTTTGCTTATGTCCTTCTTGAATAGATTTGTTTTTTCAGACTATGGCATCTTTTGTTGCCAGTCTTCTTTCCCCAGGCAGATATAAGCATCTTGTGAGCAGGAAGTGTCCCCTTCTACCCCCCTTTAGCTCTCTGGGGTCTGTCTTGTAGAAGCTCAAATAGGCAGTATTCTTTCATCAGACTGACTGAGTTTGTGCTCTTAGAAGTTCATTTGGTACAGTGCTGAAAAAGAAAGAATTCACAAAAGATTCAAAGCAGTGGACAGAGTAGTGTATTCATTCATTGTTCTGGCCATCCTTTCATTCATTGAGCAAATATTTATTGAATATGCCAGGCACTATGCCCACTATGTCAAGAGCTGGTCATGGCTCTCAGAGAGCATATACTCTACTGGGAGATGTGATATTAATCAAAGAATAACACAAATATATGATTTGTAAAATTACAACTGAGAAGGACAGCTTACCACAATCCTTTCAGCACCTGGGGAAACCTAGACCTCACCTCTTCAGTACTAGACTGGCTAATAGTTTTTTCTCGCTCTAGGAAATGTATTGAACGGGGGAGTCATGTGACTCCTATTAATCCCCTAGCTGTGAAATCAGGAGTTAGGATAGTCTAGATGCTCTGTAAAGGAACCTGTTAACTAATGATCCTGACTCAGCGCTCTAGACCCTACATTCTGGGCCTTGGCTGCGGTTAACCTTCGCACTTGATAATATTTTGTCTTTATTTTTTTCCATGAAGTTTAGCCTTGTCTCCCCTAAAAAAGGGTCACCTCCTGCTTTTTTTCCCTTCTTGCCTTTCTTCTTTTTGTGATCAAAATCACAAAGCTATTTTTGATAGCTTGCTTCTTTACCTACCTTTGTTCAAGGCCCACAAAAAATAAATTTAATTCTTAAATGGAGCCCTCTCTCTGTATCATTAAGCCACTCAGAGTACTCTGGAAACAAGCAAGCAAGCAAGCAAGCAGAATTCCTAGAATGTGAGGTGTCTGAACCTATCTCCCTGCCTTCTGTACTGATGATTATCTCAACCAGTTTAGGTAGCTGAGAGAATCATCAATCAGCCATTAAAGATGGAGCATATAATTCACCAGTGTTTACCAGACTGACTTTCAAGGAGTGGGAGCCTTATGATATTTTCAGGTCTCTGTGATCAAAGAGGCTGGGAAATGTTACAGAGTCAGATGCACATTAGTGTATTAAAGACTCAAGATGGTCTATTGCAAAGCGAGTTGTACACCTCTGTTTAACCAGATATGTCCCCAAAATATTTCATCATAGAATGCTCTTATTTGGGAAACATTAAGAACTCATGTTTTGTGGACATATTTTGAAAAACATTATAATTAGAAAAAAGAAGAAATGGATGTTCTCAAGTGGGCCATTTGGAAAATCAAGATTAACACCCTTTTATAAAACAGTGAATTTGAAGAACTGTGGAAATTCAAGGGAGAGGGGAGTTAATGTGGATTCTGCTAGTTGGCAGAGGCTTCTTGGTAATATTTTGAGCCAAGACTTGAAGAAAATGGGATCTAAATAGACAGGGAAGGGAGACCCTTTAAATTGGAAGAAGAACATAGAAAATGTTGGACAGCTCACGCCTGTAATCTCAGCACTTTGGGAGGCCGAGGTGGGCGGATCACGAGGTCAGGAGATCAAGATCATCCTGGCTAACACGGTGAAACCACGTCTCTACTAAAAATAAAAAAAATTAGCTAGATGTGGTGGTGGGCACCTGTAGTCCCAGCTACTCGGGAGGCTGAGGCAGGAGAATGGTGTGAACCCAGGAGGCAGAGGTTGCAGTGAGCTGAGATCGTGCCACTGCACTCCAGCCTGGGTGACAGAGCGAGACTCCATCTCAAAAAAAAAAAAAAAGAAAAGAAAATGCTGGACAGGCAGTTTTTAGCATTTTGGATTATGAGGGTAGTCAGGAGACCAGTTAAGATTAAAGTAGGAATGCAATCCAAAAAAATTGCTTGATTAAAAAAACAAAAACAAAAACAAACTATCCAAAGAAATGAAACAGTAGCTAGAATGTATGTTCATTCATTAATCTATCCATTCATCTAGCCAGCCAGTCATTCAGCAAATATATATTGAGTACTTTCTATGTTCTAGGAACTTTGCTTGGAGCAAAAGTGTTGAACAAAATCACTCATGATATATTGAAGTCTTAATTATCCAGGAAATCTATGCTGACAATCTCACATGCTGCATTTCCAATTAATTTTCTTTTGTTTGTTTATTGATAGGTCTGATAGGGATGGAGAATAACTTTGTAGCATCCTTCACGTCATTGGATGGTGGTTTGTCCAAGTTCACGGATCTAAAACTAGTAGAATGGGCTTTGGAGTTAGTCCTGGGTTTGAATTCTAGTTTTGTCAGTTTTGGCTGAATATCATACAAATCATTTGACCTATCTGTACCAGTCTCCTCATCCATAAAATGGGAATAATAGCTACCTTATAGCAAGTTTACCATCAATGGTAACTACTTATTATTGGTAATTATCTGTAATTAATGTTTATTATTAGATGCAGGTAAAACTGTGCTTCTGTTTGGGGATTTTATCAGTAATAACCAACTGAAGGGTTGCCAGTAAAACGTTTTCCAGTCCTTATTCCCTCCCTCTTGGAAATGAATGAGCAACAGAAGTTGGGTTTGCTGAATTCCAAGTGTGCAGAACTAGAATTCCACACTTGGTCCTTTTTAAGCAGCTCCTAGGATGGGGAGGTGAAGGGGACATGGATTACCTTCTCTTGGACTGGCATCTGTTTTAGTGAGTGGGCGTGTCTGTCTGATTGCTCCCTCTTGTGTATTTGAAAAGCTGAGACATTGTTGCATTTTGACCTGAACATCCTTTGCATTAGCTTGTGGGCCTAGTGTGGTAACTGAGGCTTGAGGCTTTTTTTTTTTACATCCCATTTTCTGTGGTCCAGGTGTATATCCCATTTCTCTGGGCCAAAGCATCTGACTTCATTGTCCTACCATGTGAGTCTTATATATGCCCAACCTCTAATGCAATGCACATTGATTGTTCAGTTGTCCTGGGTCAAATTTGGGTAGTGCACAAGGGTGCTGCCTTTTGAGAGCAAGGCTTTGCTTTTGACCAGGATGTTGGAATTGCTAAGCAGTAACAAAAGTTGAAACATAGCCAGCCTTCTGAAAAGATTACTGTACTCTCAGTAAGGAATTATGCACTTACTTGTAATTGTTTGTTAAGAGCCTTGATCTTTAAGCTCAGATTTCATTTTACATAATTTACATTTAAGTAACAAAAATATATGTAGCACGTCGTTCACCTACCCTTCATTGAGGATCAGTTCTCAGAAATTGCTTTTTCTTCTTCTTTTCAATCATAGAAACCCTTTTCTTCCTTTAAAACGTTCAGAATTCACCCAGGAGCAGGAGATGTTGTTCTTCTGCTTTATAGCTTTGTGATTTTGAGAAAATTCACTTAACCTCCTCAAACTTCTGTTTTCTAATTTAAGAAAAGGGTTAATAACAGTCATCTTTTGCAGCTCGTCGAGTTGCTGTGAGGATTAAATAAGATAGATGTAGGTGAAGTGTTTGGGCATTTAAGCATCAACTCTCTGCCCCAGTTAGTGAGCAACTGTGAGCTTCTACAGAGTCACCATGTCTTGAAGTTGAAAATAAAGTTTCTCTTTGGTACCCATGCTCCTTTGTCTTCTTTGCTTCTTCATGACACCATCCTAATTCTCTTGCAGGTACACTGAGCCCAGAGTTGCCAGAGGAAATACAGGATGCTCAGTTAAATTTGAATTGCAGGTAAACAATGAATACTTTTTTTTTTCTATAGATATGTCCTAGGTATTGCATGGGACATTCTTATACTACAAAAGTATTTGTTATTTATCTGCAATTCAAATTTAGCTTGGCCTTCGATTTTTATTTGCTAAAGCTGGCAACCTAGGCTTCTGCTTCCCACTACCCCAATAATGAAACATGCCCAGGAATGGATCTGCTTGTCTTCTTGTCCCTGTGAGGGCAGAGGAGGGAAATGTAGCCTCTTGTTAAAATAATTCCAGCCTTAGTGTAAGTAGGTAACGTATTTTTGATGAGGGACTCCTTTCTAGGGCTTCTAGAGTCATGGAGAAGGCCTCCTACCTTAACGTTTGAAGTTCATTCCTAGCCATTAGCCTGCTACAGAACTGCTTCCCTCTCCTCCTCTGATGGTGAATATCAGGGCTCTGTTCATAGAAGGTACACAATTCCTGGCCATGACTACCTAGCTGGCTTTAAAAAATATTTCCTTCATTTTAGAAAAGAATATCCCATTTAAGCTCCAGGCGCCTGAGTACTAATTCATGGAGACAGCTATAGGAGGGGTTTTTGTATCTTTATTAGTCTGGTTCCTTGGAATCCAAGAGATTTGTGTATGAGTTGTGTGGGGATCATGGCACTAAATACCCTTCCGGGTGCTCAGAACCCACCATTGTCTCCTGCCAGGCCCAGTTGCCTACATAGTGAAGTCTGCTCATCCCTCTAGACATCCAGGGTCCTGTGTGGTTTGCACCTCCCCCGCTTCCATTTTCTGCCAGGTGGATCTCTTATCCTCTGGGGCAGGAACCTTCTGCTTGAGGGCTTGTTTCTGACTTTCATACCCAAACTCTTTCTATCCCTTCTTTGTGCTCTGCTCTCCCATATCCCCATCCCTGGAATACTCTAACCAGCCATCCACATCTCCTTCTCTTTGGGCGATCATTCCCAGAATTCTCTAGGCTACAGCTCTTTTGGCTCTGGGAATTGCGGTAACATTTACTGTTTGTGCCCTCCATTTAAAATTATTGATGCCTAGTGTTGATGCTTTCTGTCTGTTTTTTTTAGCAGAGACAGAAGAGGTCTGTTCCTGAGGGTAAAACTCCTGCCTTTTTGTGCTAATGCTTGGCATATTGCCCCACACATAACAGATGCTTGATTGGTTAAATTTAAAAACAAATTTATTTAAGTGGGGTCTTCCTCTGTCACTCAGGCTAGAATGCAGTGGTGTGATCATAGCTCACTGCAACCTCGAACTCATGGGGCCAAGGGATCCTCTTGCCTCAGCCTCCCAAGTAGCTGGGATTATAGGTGCATACTACCATGCCTGGCTAATTTTTAAAAGTTTTTTTATAGAGGCTGGGTGCAGTGGCTCACGCCTGTAATCCCAGCACTTTGGGAGGCCGTGGTGGGTGAATCACCTGAAGTCAGGAGTTCAAGACCAGCCTGGCCAAAATGGTGAAACCCCGTCTCTACTAAAAATACAAAAATTAGCCGGACATGGTGGCACATACCTGTAATTCCAGCTACTTAGGAGGCTGAGGCATGAGAATAGCTTGAACCTGGGAGGGGGAAGGTTGCAGTGAGCTGAGATCACACCACTGCACTCCAGCCTGGGTGACAGGTCGAGACTCTGTCTCAAAAAAAAAGTTGTTTTTTAAATTGAGATGGAGTCTCACTGTGTTGCCCAGGCTGGTCTCAAACTCCTGGCATCAAGTGATCCTCTCACTTCGGCCTCCCAAAGTGCTGGGATTATAGGTGTGAGCCACCATGCCCAGCCTGGTTAAGTAAAATTTTAACATGAAATTATAATATTGACCTAATAATAAATATCCTTTGGGTATTTGCACTAGGGTATTCTTTCTTCCATGACTGAGGGGAGTGTAGTATTGTAAAAAAAAAAATTACATGCACGCACACACCTGTATGAACTTTAAAAAAGGAAAAGGCCAACACACGAGGAGGATTTTTATCTTTTACTTCAGCATTATTGTTAAAAATTAGTTAACTTTATTTTTTAGAGCAGTTTTAGGTTTATGGAAAAATAGGGGCAGAAAGTACTGAGTTCCCATATACCCCCTCACCTCCACAGCTAGTTTTCCTTGTTATTATGTATGTCTTAACTTCAAAAAAAAAGTGAAAAAGGAGGCAGCACAACCACCAGATATGGAATCAGGTGGCACCGTGGTTAAGTGGAAGGGCTTTATATGACAGGGAGATGGATTCTAATCCTGGTCCCACCACTGAACCAGTTGTGTGACCTTTTGACAAGTTGTGTAACCTCTCTGAGGTTTCTTCATCTGTAAAACA
Source organism: Macaca thibetana thibetana (assembly GCF_024542745.1). NCBI lineage: Eukaryota > Metazoa > Chordata > Mammalia > Primates > Cercopithecidae > Macaca > Macaca thibetana. The sequence continues at coordinate 61,465,360 of NC_065590.1, read as the reverse complement.
AAGTCAGTATTATCTATCTAATTGTGTTTGAAATGAATAACATAACGCATAGAAAGTACATAGAAAAGTTCTTGTCACGGCTGGGCACGGTGGCTTATGCCTGGCATCCCAGCACTTTGAGAAGCCGAGGCAGGTGTGTCACTTGAGGTCAGGTGTTCGAGACCAGCCTAGCCAACATGGAGAAACCCCATCTGTACTAAAAATACAAAAATTAGCTGGGCATGGTGGAGAGCGCCTGTAGTCTCAGCTACTTAGGAGGCTGAGGCAGGAGAATCGCTTGAACCCAGGAGGTGGAAGTCGCAGTGACTGAGATGGCGCCACCGCACTCCACCCTGGGCGAGAAAAGTTCTTGTCACATGATAAGCACACAAAAATGTTTGCTATTGTTATTATAATAGTATTGTAAAATATAAATTGTGGACTATGTGGTTTGGGACTGATGATATTGTCAAAGAATCCATTTGGTTTATAGTTTTTTATGTCTGAGAGTCACTTGGGGTTAGGGGTTGCTTTTCATCTCAGGAGTGTGTCCTAGACAGATGGTCTTTCTCCTTATAATGAGTTACATAGGAAATGGCTGTGGTTTGCCAAATGTGTATTTGCTGCCCACTGTCAAGCATTTATAGGCTAGCATATATTCATAAAGTACTACATTCACAGTTTGCTAGTTCATTTTTCGCCATCTCAGCTCCACTGCTAATGAGCTGTGTGACCTTGATGAAGCTGAAACCTCTCTGAGCTTCAGTTTCCTCAGCTGTGAAATGGGAATAGTCACATTGACTCTGCTTACCTCACTGGGTTGTGAGACTCATTTAATATGCATCTGAAAAGAAAAACAGGTCACACATATAAGTAATAGTGATGAACCACTTTGGGATGCAGGGAGGGCATGGCCCTTTCATATACAGTTTACAAATGGGGAAACTGAGGATAAAGGGTGCCTCTTGGTAGGGACGAGAATGGGACTCAGTCCTTATTTCCCCAAGTCCCCGATCACACTAAGCAACATTTGGGTTTCTTAGCCAAATAGTCTGCCTCACTCTTTCACATTGTTGGGGCTGAAGATTTAAAATTAATCTGTGGGTTTTGTTTCTAGGAAACTTGTGTCTTAGAAGCCCACCCCCTCACACAAGAGAACGTGTTTCTTTCTCATTGCTTCCTTATCCCTACTTGGCTCTTTAAACATTCTTCTTTATCACTGCTTATCATATGACTGTGCACAGACAACCATAAAGCCAACTGTTTGAAGGGGAAAAAGGGAGGAAGACAGATAAGACAGTGATTCAGAAACAAGCAGGAAAATGGAGTCATGTGGTTGTCCCCTTGTGGGTGGGATTTACAGCAGTGTTTTAGACTGAGAAAGTCTCCTTTTCGCCTGGAGAATAAATTAGGTCCATCAGGAATGTGTGTTAGAACCCAGAGCGAGCACTCCTTCACAAGTCTCTCTGTGGCCAGCCTCAGTGCTGGGCTGTGTTCTCCTGCCCTGCAGCGTGGCTGAAGCTCTGCTTTGTGTCTGGGACTGGACTGAGCTTGATATAGTGGGGGTTCCAATAGAGAGGTCTTGGTGCTTGTCCCCAAGGAATAAAAAAGGGACAAATGCCGACTTGAAAAGACTGATCTGATCACATCAGTTTCAGGGAGAATAGGAAGAAACTAGGCCTTGTCCTACTGTGTTGGTAGAAATATAAATTAGCAGCACCTTTTTTGGAAAGCAAAAAGGTAGTATCTGTAAAAATTAAAATGTATATCGGCCGGGCGTGGTGGCTCATGCCTGTAATTCCAGAACTTAGGGAGGCCGAGGTGGGTGTATCACTTGATGTCAGGAGTTCGAGACCAGCCTGGCCAACATGGTAAAACCCCATCTCTACTAAAAATACAAAAATTAGCCAGGCCTGGAGACAGATGCCCGTAATCCCAGCTATTTGGGAGGCTGAGGCATGAGAATCACTTGAACCCGGGAGGCGGAGGTTGCAGTGAGCTGAGATTGCGCCACTGCACTCCAGCCTGGGTCACAGAGTGAGACTTGGTCTCAAAATAAAATAAAATAAAATGTATATAATCAAGACAATCAAATCTGTTATTAGTTATTAGTCATATACAGATGTGTGACATACTAATATTATTTAAGTAGCTTGTCTCTGCTAGCTGAAGGGGTGGCTGTATGGACACCCTCACCCAGTAAGTCGGCCATGTGCCTTCTCTAATGGGATTTGAATTTTAGAAAAGTAAGGCATCATCTGACTCTTTCCAAATTTAAATCTGTTAAGAACCTTTAGGGTTTAATATGCTTTTTGTACAGGCTCCATTTTTCTTTTTGAAGGAGAAAGACATGAGAAAAAGAGAATAAAGGCATATCCTGTCGAGGCTCTTGGTTTTCAAACTCTGGGTCAGGACCCTTCAATAAAAATGATGAAATCAATTGTGTAGATCTCTACAATAATTTTAAATATGAAAATTGAACAATATACACATTATCAGAATGCTTTGCATGCAATATGAATAAATATTGCCTTATAAAACTCCTATTTCAGTTTTATTTGTGTATGTATGATCTTAATTCTTACTGTAAGTCCCAGTTTAAGAAAACATTGAGAAATATTGCCCCAGAACACAGTTTCTCATTCAATCTAATTTTAATGAATACCAGTAACATGGAGAAAAGAAAGTAAAGAGGATAGGGTTCCCTGCACTCAATAAACTTACATTTTACTAACCCAAACAATTGCATGAAAGCAAATACGTTATCATTCCCCAGGGAAAGACTGACGAAGGCTTTGTAGAGGAGGTGGCTTTTGACCTAGGCCTTGAAGGATGGATCGGATAGACTGGTTCTGAGAAACCTGCCTGACTACTCCTCAGTAAACAAGTCTCTGACGACAAATAATGCTGCAGTGCCCTGATGAACGGAAATACCTTCTGTGGCCTGAGAGCCCCCATCTCTTGAAACCCCTGCAAGTGGTATTCAACATCAGATAGTGGTGCTTCAGGGTTCCTGGGTTGAATTGTTGGAAATTCAAGGTCAGAGAGCTTAGTTCATGCCTTGTTCTGAGGCGGGTTTCCTCAGCTCTAGCCATACTTCAGCTGGCACTGGAGAGTTTTGATCGGGAATGCAGTATCTTTGGAAGATAAGGTGTGTGTGGCCTCACCCCTCAGGAGACTGCACAATGGGAATACATTTATTCAATAATTTGTACTGTTTTCTTTTGATTCTCCCATCAGACTTGTATGGTAGTGAATATATTCAAAGCGGGAATGAAGATATTCCTCTTAATTTGACATTTCAGGACAAGATCCAGGGAAGTTAAATGATGAATTGGTGGCCACGGCAGATGAATGAACACCTGGGTGTCTTGCTTTTTAGGACAGAGGTTTTTTACTGCACATGCACAGGTATAGAGTCTCCCAAACACACTAGGTACAGGAGGCCTAGGGCCTGGCCTAGAAGGTATTGATATCAGTACCATTACACGTTTAATACCATTATCCATTTATGCATTTAAGCTCTATTTAAAAAGGCATTCAAATGAATCAAAATTTCTTCTTTTGTTATTTCCTTACTACCTTCTTCTTTTCCTTCCATTCCCCTCTGCCTCCCCGCACCAGCCTTCTCTCACTTTCTTTCTCTTAGAGAAGATTAGGTAGGGGAAAGATTCATAGACCATTTTACCTCCAATTGAAAAAATGTAAATCTGCTATCTAATAACAGATATTCATTAAATCTTCATTTCTACATAAAAATATAAGAGTTCAGAAGTTTAGTGACTTGATCAAAGTAAAAAGAAATCCAGTAGAGGACAGGTATGGTGGTTCACACCTGTAATCCAAGCACTTCGGGAGGCCGAAGCAGGGGGATTGCTTGAGGTCAAGACCAGCCTGGCCAACATGGCAAGACACTGTCTCTACAAAAACATTTTAAAAATTATCCAGGTATGATGGCATGCACCTGTGGCCCCAGCTACTTGGGAGGCTGAGGCAGGAGGATCACTTGAGCCTAGGAGGTCAAAGGTACAACGAGCCATGATTATGCCACTGTACTCTAGTCCAGGTGGCAGAGTGAGACCCCCGTCTCAAAAAAAAAAAAAAAAAAAAAAGAGAGGGAGAGAGAAAAGGAAAAAAATCCAATAGAGATAGAAAAAGTATGAGTAAACAGGTTTCCTGATTCCTAGTAAGGTACTTACCTTGCTATATCATGCTTCATCCAGTCACCATTCATCCATCATGCTTCTATCATTCATCCATCTCTACATCCATCCATCTGTCTATGCATCCATCCATCCATCCATCCATCCACCCACCCACCCACCCATCCATTCATCTATCTCTACATCCATCCATCCACCCATCAATTCGTCCATCCATCACTCCATTCATCCATCCATTCATCCATTCATTCATCCATCTCTATATGCATCCATCCATCCATCCATCCATCCATCCATCCATCCATCTATGCATGCATCCATCCATCCATTCACCCATCCACCTCTCCATCCATTCATTCATCTATCCATCCATCCATCCATCCATCCATCCATCCATCCATCCATCCAGCTGGACGGCCAGGCAGCCAGACAGCCTGTCAGTTTATTGGTCATATAGTTAATGCTAATGCCATGTGTCTAAAATTTTTAGCAAGGGAGTCTGATTTATTATTATTATTATTTTCAGTTTGGTTTTCAACTATTGACTGAGGTTGCGGCAATTGACCAGACTACCCTCTGGGCTGATAAAACCTGAAACTTGTCTATTTGGTTGAGATTACCATTTGTCTGTCCCTCAGTGGTTGGTCTTTACATGTGAAGAGGATGGTAAAAACTGCCATAAGGGGCTGAACACAGTGACTCATGCCTGTAATCCCAGCACTGTTAGAGGCTGAGGTGGGAGGATAGCTTGAGCCAGGAGTTTGAGACCAGCCTGGGCAACGTAGTGAGACCCGGTCTCTAAAAAAATTTTTAAAAATTAGCTGGGTGTGGTGGCATGCATTTGTAGTCTCAGCTGTTCCAGGAGGCTGAGGCAGGAGGACTGCATGAGCCCAGGAGTTTGAGGTTGTGATGAGCTGTGATGGCACCACTCTACTCCAGCCTTGGTAGCAGAGCAACAGAGTGAGTCCCTGTCTCTAATAAAAGCAAACAAACAAACCAAAGACCGGTGAGAGATTTTATTTTAAAGACTCCTCCACTCCTTTTTTTGGATTACATTGTTTTTGTTCCCCCTACTTTCTGAACTCTCTGGAGTATAAGGATACATTGACTTTTGTGATTCAATCAGCCTACTGCAATGGTAGATTCTTCCTTTTGAGTTGTAGCTCTTTCCTTGGAGTAGGGTTTCCCAAAATGTGTTCCAAACAATATAAGAAGTTAATAGGTCATTCACACTCAAAAATGAATGCCATAATCAAGTGAATTTGGAAAACCATAGAATAAATGAAGCTAAACATTTACTGCAGAACTTTTTTTTTGTTTTACAGCCTTCAGTAAGCTAATTTCCATCAGTTTTCTGGATGGCAATTGAGTGAGGCAGTGTTTCCAACTGGGTTTGATTGTTCAACATACGTTTAGGGACAGTACTTACATCTCTTGATGTCATTTGGGAAACACTATCTTAGAATCTGGCCCCTACTATTTAAAGTTAATACTGCATATTTGGGGCTGTTGGCCAAGAGAAGCTAACATGGTGAGGAGGAAATAATCATTATCTATTTATGTTAATATTTTTATCATGAAGACTAAAACTTTGTTTTTTAAACTAGGATACCAAGTGGTTTTGTTTTGTTTTGTTTTGAGACAGAGTCTTGCTCTGTCGCCCAGGCTGGAGTGCAGTGGCGTGATCTTGGCTTCCTGCAATCTCCGCCTCCGGGGTTCACGCCATTCTCCTGCCTCAGCCTCCTGAGTAGCTGGGACTACTGGCGCCCACCACCACGCCCAGCTAATTTTTTTTTTTTTTGTATTTTTTAATAGAGATGGGGTTTTGCCATGTTAGCCAGGATGGTCTCGATCTCCTGACCTCGTGATCCGCCTGTCTCGGCCTCCCAAAGTGCTGGGATTACAGGCTTGAGCCACTGCGCCCGGCCCCAATTGTTGTTTATAGGCACTTGACTAAAGAAGAGAGAAAAGCTTAGGTTGATGAAGTGTTTGTAGAGTATATGAAAATAGAAGTGCAAACAAGGCCCCTATTAGCCAGATTTTCTAAATGATATTCTAGGAGTTCATCCTTGTTCTGTCTTTAGTGAGTGACATTTATAAAGCAGTGGCAAAGCCAATGTTATGGTTCCAGGGATCGTTCCTATTGAATTACACTGGTTGAGGACAAAGACCCACGCTTCCTCCTCTTTCCTGAATCAGGTCAGGGTGATTATTATCCAAGTGCAATTGAACTCTTGCTCCTTCTCTTCACAAATCAATTGTTGCTTGATTGGACCCAGAATGTTTGCTGCTCATCAACTTTGTTTTGAAGGTGTATCTTAATATTTCATTTCTTTGTGTCTATTGGAATATATTTTTTAAAAGCTACTTGCAAAGATGTAAGTGTGATCATTGGGGTTGACTTGCGGCGAAAATGTGAGAGTCAAAGACTGATTTCAGGTTTTGCGCACGCTCCTTCCACTTTTGAGCCCCTCCAAGCCTGGGGCCCAGCCAGGATTCCTCAGTTCCTCTTGGCTGAGTATAAACTCATTTACACGAGGTAGATGGCCGTAATGAAATATATAAGACTGGCACTTTAGAAGAGTGCTGTGGAGGAGGCCTTCCTTTATCCAGAGGGTGACATTGCAACCTCTGGAATTTTCAGTTATCAGTGACGGGAAAAGATGGACTTTTGGGTCAAGAGGACTCTTTCAAACCAGGTACTCACTGGAGACCAGGCTATTTCTGAGACCATACTCTGTGTCAAGGGCTAGGGGTCTTTACGTGAGCCTTCAACTGTAAGTCAGGGCCCGACTCACTGTGGTCAGTGCATATATTTCTAGATTACCTCACATTGGAAACGCTTGTCTCTCCACTCTGTGAGGGATTAGTGCTTTTCCACTTTAAAGGAAAAACAGGCCATAAATTACTGAGGAATTTTATGGCACAGTCCAAAGCACAGATTGGAGGCCAAGGGAAAATAAAAGTCCAGCTTCTTTATGAAAGTTGAATGGAAAAGAGAGGTTGCTTCCTGAAAAGAGGTGGGCACTGCTTGAGGAAGAGGAGGGAAAGGACTCTGAGTGAGTCTACAGGAGCTCCTTTCTGTGTCCTTGAGGAATTTATGAGAATTCTCAGCCTCATCTTGATAAACTTGAAGGCAAAGTGAAGCAGGCGGTTGAACTGTTTGGGAAATGGATGAGAGACATGATTATTTTTGGTAGCAAGATTTTCTGTGTTTGGATTATGCATGTTATAAATCCAGCATCTTAATTTCCATTTGCCTTGGGTGATCCATATGCCTGATTTTAATTCAATGCTGATGAAATGTCAGAGAAGGAAAGGAAGGGATGAGGTGGGAGTTTCCAAGCCTGGCTGACCAGGAAGAAAGCAGGCAGATCCTGGAGACTGGACCTCATCAATTACAAAGAGAACAATCCCCTGTAAGTTACAAAACAAAATAGCACAAGAAAACACTTTGTAGATGTACACTAAGCAGTCTCCTTTCCAGAAAACATTTCCCCAGACCAGGAAGACCCAGCGTGCCCCTTAGCACCTTAGCCCAGGCCTTCAGCTCTTCTCAGTTCACCTTTTCCTACAGTGAATAAACACAATGCTGTTTTTAAGTCTCTGCTTTCTTGTTTTACTCCAGAGCAGTGAGGGCACTTGTGACCAGCTTTGGGGAGATGAATACACTGTCATTTATACATAAATGCACTGTCATTTATCATTTCAGAATTGGAGTGAATTCTAAATGAATCATAACAGTTGCATTTAATGAATTATTCTCCTGGGTATTGGCTAATTTTAAACCGGTCTGACGAGTTTTAAGGTCCATGTGGTTTGAGGAAACTCAGTGGTGCATTTCCCGGTTAGGTCCTCCTCATTTCCCTCCAGCTCTGCTCCTTTTCAACATGCCAGGCTGCTTGGCTGGGTTATCTTTAATCACTGTAGGTGGGAGGAGGGGAGGCGGGGAGGTACTAGGCCCAAGGTCATGCCAGAAGAGTTCAGGCCTCTGCTTGTCAGCTGGCACTGCTCGGAATTCTCAGGGGTCTCCGGGGGGCTGGCCCTCAGTTCACAGATGGGCCTGACCTCAGCGAGAGGCGGCCTTCCACCTGGAAGCCTCCAGCTGGCAGGATGGGTGGGTGGGGAGGGCTGAACTCTGACTGTGGAAGTGTCCCAGCATTTTGCTCCCCTTCCTCACAGTTGCTTCCTCACAGTTGCTGCCTCCACTCCAGGCTTTTATTCAAGCAGTACCGGTACTTGGCAGTAGCTCCTACAGTGTTTTCTACATTGGCTCTAAATCATGGCCCAGTAGACACCAGTGCTTGACTTTTTTGTTTGTTTGTTTGTTTGTTTTGAGAAGTTCTTTACCATTGGAGTGAGGGGATTTTCTTGGCCTTGTGAAGTACAGGGAGCCTCAGGATGGCTTCACTGGGCGTGTCATTACATGGTCATTATCAGTGGTAAGTTTCCCAGTCTCAAGAGGGAACCCTCTGTTGCTTCTCTGCCACACGTTTGGCTCTGTTGACCTTCCATTGCTCACCTGTGCTTGTTCCCCCAGCAGCCTGATTCTTGTAAATATTTGCCTCATAAAGCAAGTATTCTAGTGAGTGAAGTGTTGCTGTACAATAGAGATCTTTTAAACTGAAACCAGTGCAACAAAACAATTTAAAACATTTTAATACTTTCTTAAAGGATACAGAGCCTTTTCCTCTCTCAATACATGCAGGTCAGAATGACGTCAATAAGGGTTATATTTTTGCATTAACAGGAAAACTAAGTTTATAAGACTAGAGTATGGATGGAAAGGAAGATGGTTCTATTGGGATATAAACTCTGATCCATACAGGGAAGCGGCCCAGCCCGTACAAGCACCATTGCCTATTGCATTCTTGACCGGACACACATATTGCCCCATTGTGAAAGGTTGTGATAATGAAGAGAGTAATAGAAGGCTCAGCTCAGGTTCTAAGGAGGGGGTGAGTAAAGGCCGTGCTGGCCCATCCTTCTGTGGTCAGTCACTGCTGGTTGGGGAAGGAAGGAGGTATTAAGTGTCTCTATCGTTTCCTCTTTTCTTCATAGTTTCTAGATCGTTCATTCAGTAAATCATTAGGGAGCCCCTGCCATCAAGCTAGGTCTTGGGATATAACTAGGAACATGCCTAGATAGGGACCCTAATCTCAGAGGGCTCAAGCTCCAGTTGGGGGACAGATACTCAAACAGGCAATGATGACATAGTGTATAAAGCCCTGTGATGTATGCCACCAGAGTACCCAAAAGGGCCCCAAACTAGACATGGGGAGTTGGGGAAGGCTTTTGGGAGAAGGCGACATTTCAGCAGAGACCTGAAAGGAGAAACTGGAAATAATTTAATGTGACTACTGCGAAGTGCAGTGGGGGGTGGGAGTAGGTTGGGGGCATGGGGACAAGTAAGCTGTTTTTTGTCAGCTGCCCTCTATCTTCCTCCCTCTCCTCCTCCCTCCCTGCTTCCTTCCTTCTTTCTGATTTAACCCTGGAATCACGAGAGGTCACTTTAGGTGAATAGCAACCCTTGAGTTTGGGCTTTATTCTGAGGGAGATGGAGGAGCCAGTGAAGGTTTTTTAAGCAGGGAAATAACCTGATCAGATTCAAATTGTATCACCTGTGGCATGGACTAGATGTGGATTAGAACATTAGGAAACTGCTTTAGGTATTTAGCCTGATAAAGATACTCTGGCTTGTGGTCAGGTGTTATTTGCTGGGTGGGCTCTGGTTTAAAAGGCGATTGCTTTAGATCGCTGTGGGAAATTCTGTTTCAGAGACACAACCGCTTCAGATGGGCAGCGACAAGGACAATAGAAAGGCCAGGACACCATGGAAGGTCTGAAGAGGTAGTGGGAACTGGTAGGAGCACATCAGTAGCTTTCCCTGCCCTTTTCTCTGCCGCTGCAATGTAAACTTGATTTTACATGGAGCTGAGGAACCTTTTAGAACACAATTGAAAAAGTTGGTGGTTCTACACTGAGCTGGGGGGAATACTTTGTGGTCATAAGGGAATTTATACTCACTTGGCTTCTCTGCCTTTCTCACCAATGCCTTTTTGGTTTTCTTTGGAACTGGATGTGTGCGTATGTGAATACATATTGCATATTGAAATTTTGGGTTTTCTTTTTTAGACCTTTAATGTTCTACCCATGTTCAAATGTGTTCAGGATGTTTGACACTGTTTTTATATAACGTAAACTATTCTTAAAATGTCTTTTTTTTAATTAAAAGAATAAAAGAAACCGAAGTTAATATTTTAAATTTTATTTTGTCATTTGCTACTGGTTGTGATATATAATTTTGGTAACATTAGTGAGGGATCAGGTTTAAAAAATTTCTCCAATGTTGTTGCCTTCTGCAGATTGCAAATGTTTTGCAACTACTATTGGCAAACTACAAATGCTTTTGCTAGTTAAGGTAACGAGTCATTTCCAAACTTTTTTTCAGTTGTAAGGGCATAGAATGAACATGCACGCATGATTCAGTGTATTAAAACTAATATCATGTGGGGACATTTTATAGATAAGAGGTTAGAAGGCAAACGACTCTATTTTGAGAAAAATTTGGAGGGAACCTTTATTTCAAGATAACTAAATTATTTACTGTCCAGAAATTTATTATGAAATTATCTGGATTTTTTTTTTTTCATTTCCCCGAGCTTTAACTCAGCCTTGATGGACTTTGACTTCATAAATACGGTATATTTTTCCATTTTAGAAGTCATGGGAAGAGGCACACAACTTTGGGAATTTGTGAAACTTAAAGCAAGTATAATGAAGAGAAACGTATTCATTTTGTTTGTGTTCTGTTTCCATCCCATTATCTTCTACTATCACCCAGGTTCATCCTTGGCGAGGCCTAGATGAGTGGAAAGTTTCTCATTTTGAAGTTAGTTGTTTTTTAATTGGTCACGCAAAAGAAAGGCTTACATTGATTTTGAAAGACAAAACATGTCATTGTTTTTTTCACTAATGCCCAACTTCTACATGGCTGACTGGATATTGTTCAAATTTTCCAAAAGAATAAAAAAGAGAGAGAAACACCCTTCTTTTGGATCTGAAGCTAGTCATGGAAAATTTCATCCTGAAAGGATAATTTTTCATAAATATGCAAGCAGCAGAATGGCAGTGTGGCTGCAATAGAATCTGTCCCTGGACTTCCATGCATAGTACTTTGCTGTAAACATGGAATTACAGGCACACATATACTCATAGTATTGGAAGCCTAATTATTTCCACTAAGATTGAGATTTTTCCCTCTAAAAGCTATACTGGAGAAAGAGATGTGTCTTACTTCACTTTATTACACATCAATTCAGAAATTTTTATAGCATATATACTCTGTGAAAGGTGGTACTGGGCTAAGGAAAATAATTCTGCCCTCCGTGTGCAATCTAATAGGGAAAATAAAGTCCGCATATATTAAAATTTAAGTCTGTTTGTAATGAGTGCCAAGTAGACAATATGAACAGGAAGTACTGTAGATCTAAGGAGGTCAGGCTCATGGGTGTACAGGTTGTAATAGTCATGAAGTCTTTTCAGGAGCAGTAGAACTTGAATGATGGGCTGGATGGGGATAATGCACAGAGTGGGTGCATGTGGAACACTTATAAGAAAAGGGGGTATGGGGAGCTGATGACCACCAAGAACGGGGAGCCTCTAGTCTGCGGGTGTATGTGGGGCCCTGCTGTGGGGGTGTTGATTGACCTCTGTAGGCACTATGCCTTCCTTCTTCTGTGTTCCCTCCAGCTAGGGTGGAGAGGAGTGGCTCAGCTTGGCTCTTCCGGGCCTGCCCAGAGGACCATGCAACATGAAGGTCAAGTGCTTGTAGGGCAAAGGGCATGAGAAGTCTCTCTTCTAAACCTAGGCTCTGCCCTGTCTCCATACTTTTATTTCATGCTGTTAGATCTGGGAAGAGATTTAGCATGTTTTTGTGTTAGTAGAGCATTTGAGGGAGATGATAACTATTACACAAGAGAGTTAAAGAGAAACATTCAGAGATAAACAGGTGTATTAGGATAAAGGGTGAGGGTACAGATTTGAGGCTACCATTCACAGACTAGGGCTGGCTATTCTAGAAACAATATATGTCATTAGACAAATAATGAAATGATGGTTTGGTATTGATGTTATAAACCTCCAGAGGTTAATAACTTTGTTGGATTTCAGTGGTGGACACCAGCAATCTTGGGAGGTCTGGCAGCAAGACTGGTTCTTGCCAAGTTAGGAGATGTTAGTGCTGATTGGATGGAATAAGCATACTACCGCTCTGTGTGCCCCCTTCTCTCCCCTCTGCAGGGTGTGAGAATGGAAAAAGAGAATTACACTCCTGATAACCCAAATATTCGCTAACCTGTGGTGGGGATGCTTATTCTGGCCTTTTAGGCTCAAACTTGTTTCTTTAACTGTTAGTTTTATGGTTCCCAGGGTTAAACTTTAAAGTTGAACTGTTTACATGCTTGGGACATGGTGAACCAAACTGGGAAAGTAAGATAAAAACAGGCTGATAAAGCCCAGCCAACTTCTGCCAGTAGGCTAAAACTCACACACTCTCAGATGTATACATACATATATGGCCAAGATGTCTTGCTGTTGAATGATCTTTAAGAGAGCAGAAAAGCCTTTTTAACAAATGCACATATTATAAAGTCTTTCCAATCGCCTATACCTTTCAACTTGTGAAGATAAATAAGAACATATGGTTTGTCTCAACATGCTTTTAACAAAAACCAGATGAACATATGTAAAACAATTAGAGAGTTGTCTTAGGTACCCTGAAGTTCTTATACAGGAGATTTGTTCTTCATTCAACATTTATTGACTACCTGCTGTGTTCCAGGCCACCAGGCCCTGTGTTAGAGGTTAGAGATTTAAAACTCTAGTCACTTATGTATTATAATCTATACATGTCATTTAAAGACATAGCATTTTTGGGCCAGGTGCAGTGGCTTATGCCTGTAATCCCAGCACTTTGGGAGGCCGAGTCGGGTGGATCATGAGATAAGGAGTTCAAGACCAGCCTGGCCAAGATGCCGAAACCCCGACTCTACTAAAAATACAGAAATTAGCTGGGTGTGGTGGCATGCGTCTATAATCCCACTTACTCAGGAGGCTGAGGCAGGAGAATCACTTGAACCCAGGCAGCAGAGGTCGCAGTGAGCCGAGATCGCCCCACTGCACTCCAGCCTGGGTGACAGAGCAAGACTCCATCTCAAAAAAAAAAAAAAAAAAAAAAAAAAGACATAGCATTTTCTTAATATAATTAGCTTCCTGGTGGGAATTAATTGTGATTGAGTGTCTAGGGCAATGTAGTTATCCTAAACTTTAACCAGGTGATTTTAAAATCGCCATTTGGAAAATGGTCCCATTATATCTATTTGTAAACTGAGTCATGAAGGAAGTTTTCAGAGTACCCAGGTAGGCGTTTATGATACACCTAAGTAGAAGTCAGCCAAAACTGTTTTGGTTTTAGTGCTTCTGCCTGTGATTAATGTCCCGCTTGACTCCTTGAGCCGTTTCATCTGAAATTATATTTCTGAAATTCATCTAGCTTTGCTGATTATCCCTACCTGGGCCGGTGGATGAGATCAGAGAGACCAGAGCTGGGGCTCTTTCTTGGTGATGCGTGGACACAAATAGACAATGCCTGTGGGAATCCAAATCCCAAGGACTGTGAGAGGCACGCATGCCCTGTGTTAAAGCGGGAGTCTGGTTTGGCGCTCGCTAAGTGCATGGTCAGCAGTCACTACTCCTGTGACATGTATTGTCTGAGTCACTCATTTGGCACTTATTACATCCTGTCTTGGGTTATTAGTAACCTTTGCATGCATTTGTTTGTCCTCCCCAGCCGCTCCTCCCCAGTGGTGCAGACTCAGGGTTCTCCTTGCCATTCAAATTCTTCACCGGTGCTCTTTCTGGGCAGTAAACTTGATTTTTGTTTTAATTATGAAATGGTAGTGTTTAAGCTTATTAAAATGTAAGTATTGTTTATCCAAATAATTATAAATGGACTTACTAAACTTTTTACAAACAGCTTTACTGAGACATCTCTTGACACATAAACTGCCCATATTTAAAGTGTAGAATATGGTAAGTTTGAACTTTATAACATGATTTCTTATTCTTTTTTTTCAGCTAACATGATTTCTAACTCACTTTTTACAGATAAATGATTTCTTACTCATTTTCTTTTTCAAAATGATGTTTGATGAGAACTGATTTTACAAAGGGTGCCTATCTGAGAGTACGAGGTAGGAACTTTTGAAATAACACATTGGTGGTAAGGGGGTAATATGGTTCCCAGATAACTTTGAGAGTCTAGTTTTTTCTTTTTTTTTTTTTTTTGAGACAGAGTCTTGCTCTGTTGACCAGGCTGGAGTGCAGTGGCACGATCTTGGCTCACTCCAACCCTTGCCTCCTGGGTTCAAGTGATTCTTGTGCCTCAGTCTTGCAAGTAGCTGGGATTATAGGCATGTGCCACCATGCCTGGCTAATTTTGGTATTTTTAGTAGAAACGGGGTTTCATCATGTGTTGGCCAGGAGGGTCTCGAACTCCTGACCTCCGGTGATTCGCCCACCTCGGCCTCGCAAAGTGTTGAGATTACAGGTGTGAGCCACCGCGCCCAGCCAAGATTCTAGTTTTCTGCCGTGGTAAATTGAGGTACTCCTGACATGCAGTAGGCATGAAATAAAGCCTGTTTATTGAAGGCTATGTGTACGTAGTTGTAAAGTCACCTCAGTGCTCTTTACAAAAAAAGAATATGGCACATCTTTTATTTATTTTTTAATGGGGGAATAGTTTGTAATGGCCTTAGTAACTTTGAGCATTTTATCCTCTTGACAAATCCAGCAGAGATTTTACTTCCTGAATGAAAGGATACTGGCTAGCCAAGGGTTGGTTGAAAGGTTCAGTGGGGAAAGTAAGTTGATATTCCTGTCGCTGCAGAATCTCTTTGTCTCTGGATTTCCCTTTGATTTTCATGAGGACTGAGCAAGTCCTGCAGGTAATTCAGTGCCAGGGCAGGCTAGCTGAGTTTTAATTGATGCTAATTAGCACCCCCATAGACTGTGACAATTTTTCCCCTCAAGCAGTCAGCCAAGTGGCATTAGGAAATGTGAGACATCTTTCTTTGGAATCGTCATAGGAACAGAACTATTTTCAGGCCCAGTCTCCTCAGCAGGTCCTGCCCTTCTCAGAAATAGTGAGGAAATGAGATAAGGAAAGTAATACCCCGAGGAGTAAGGTACCAGGTAGTGTGCATTCTAGACCCAACTGTGGGCTTAGGACAGCAGGGAGAAGATGCTGAAGGATTTTGCTCTCAAGTACTTTTGCTTCTAGTTGGAAAGAATGAGAGGTGGGATGGAATGAAATCTGACTGTTGCATGGGAGATGGGGAAATGCTTTGCGGGAGCAGTATTTATGGCAAGTTCAGAAGATATCTTCTTACCTTGAACAAGTCGTTAGAGCTGGAACTGTGTACTGATGCCAAAAGAATAAAATCCAACAAAATAAATGGTCCCCAGACAGTCTTGTGTGCTCCATCCTTCCAGCTATATACTCCATTTTATCCTCTTGACAATCCAGTGTCTGCCTTTGGTGGTAGATGTTCCTGTTTCTCCATCCCTTGGCTAGATATGTGTTTTCCATTGATGGGCAGCTAAGTTTGCAGCCAATTCTCAATCATTTCTGGTGGGGGGCATGGGGGGGGGAACAGAAATAATGTGGGAAGCTAAATTCACCATCAACCCAGGGACTTATTAGCGAGAAGTTTCAATCTTCCTTGCCACTGAACACCATAAACAACTTCAGACCACAGCTGGCTTGGTGTTTACAGGTAGGAGGGAGTGAGGAATTACGCCAGAGGTGGGAAAAATTGTCAAGTCAAGGGGGATCTCTTTATTCTTCCCCTCTCCATTCAGAGAGGTGATGGTGTCTCTCTACCTCATTGAAACCTGCTCCCAGGAGCATCTGAAGTTGGCCATTTAGAGCCCGGTGTGAATATAAGGCAGTGGGTTCCCTTTTTCAGGAAGTTTGCATTTGAATCTAGACCTCTTTGATTAACCAGAAGGCCTTGGCTCCTGGTGAAGAAACCATAAGGATATAGGGGAATAGGCAGGCTTGATTCTGAAATGATGCTGGGGAGGATAAGGCCTATTTCATCGGTGTTCACATGAACACCACAGTCAAGCCTGAGGCTGGATTTTCAGATATCTGACCTAGACTCGCTGTAGAAAATATATTCTGCCTTGTGGCATAGCATGCACCGTAAGGAGCAGTGGAACAACACTTAACCTCACTACATGAGAGGCATTTGATCTATGTTAATAACCTATTATTTTACTCAAAAAAAAATGTTGGTTGGACCTACAACATTGTTTTTACAGCCCCCTGGTGGCATGTGACCCACAGGGCTAGGCTGAGTTGCTCTTTCTGGTTTCCTGCATCTGGGCGCCTAGTCAGGGGGCAAGTTGGGACTGCACCTCGACTCTCATTTTTTTTGCCAAATGGGCACCCAGACTCGGGGTTGGGTGTGCCAGAGGTGGCAGCGCCTTTTATGATGTGTGTAAGGGGCAGTGTGCACATCCAAGGAAGGAATGCATGGGACTTGTGTGTCCCCAGTTAACCCCATTTGTAATTTGCAAATAGGATCTGTGTGACTGGCAGGGGGCTGGCAGTGTGCACCAGGCGGAGGAAACAGAAGGTAGACTCTCAGGTGAGGAAGAGCTAGATCCAGAGGGGGAAATGACACCCGCCCCGGCTTTGGCACTGGTTAGAGAGTCTGTTCCAGGCTTTTTCCTCATGGCCTTTCTTTCACTTTGTGGTCTGAAAATTGGCCAAAAGATCAGGAAGGTGCTGAACCAAGACAAGAAGAAAAGAGCACTTGAAACCTCAACACTGGCCAATGACTCCTAGATAACCAAGATTTGGCTGAAGGGAAGAGCTAACATTCTATCTGCATGGAGAAGTAAAGAAAGATCAGTTCTCTGATGAAAATGAGAAGTATTATTATTAAGTTGATCGACAGTTTGTTGAAAACTTTCTCTGTACCCGGTACTAAAATACCCTGTTGTTTAAATAGCTTCTTATAGTCACTGTGGATTACAGTAATTTCTTTTTATAAGATATAAGATTTGCCCATCTGAACGAATACCTGTATTTTAATTCTATGATTTGTCTTTACTTCTAGCTACTTACTAAACATACATTTCCTGAAAGCAGAAGAGATTCAACTGCTGTTATTCACATAATGACTATCGTGCCAGGAGGGAGTGTCAGGGAAGTTAACAAAACAGGTGTGGTGGCTCACAACTGTAATCCCAGCACTTTGGGAGGCCGAGGTGGGCTGATTGCTTGAGGCCAGCAGTTTGAGACCAGCCTGAGCGACGTGGTGAGACCCTGGCTCCAAAAAAATACAAAAATTAGCCAGGCATTGTGGTATGTGCCTGTAGTCTCTTGACTGTAGGCAACCAGCAGTCTTTCCCCAAGTACGGGGGGCAGTGGTGTAGGACAGCTTTTAAGGGGGAGGAATGTGACTCAGGCTTTCATGGATGAACCTGGTGACAGTCTGCACACCGTAGACTAGAGCACTCTGCTGTGACAGGTATGCCTGAATAGAACTTGCACAGCTCCTACTCTGGCAATTTAGTCACTACCTATCCACGGATAGAACCCTGACTACTCAGTAGTCCCAATAGACAAATGATAGCTTAGCAGGTTTTGGTTATTATTACTATTTTAAAATTTAAGTATAGGAGATTTTGCATCAATCATATAGAGAATCACATATGGATGTTCTTAGAATGGGCTCTTAGTACCTTATCTTGTGTGTGTCCTGTAAAAAACACACAGCTGATCCTATGAAGCCCAGGCAAGTTTTAAAGGGAAGGGGTAGGGCTTTAGCAGGGGAAATGCAGTTGGAGAGGAGAGAAAAACTTTTCCTTCTTTATAATTTTCCTGCTTCTGCTCTGTTTCACCTAAATCCCAGAGCTGAAATCAGCAATTTAATTGTCTTCCTTTCTCTTCTTCTGTAAGGGTTTGCAGAATACAGAGCCAACGGGATTGCATGGGGCTTCAGGGGGTCATGCTGCCAACAAGATAAGGAGGTCTACTACTGCTGCCTTTATTCACCATTTTTCTGTGGGCACTAGCTGATGTACTTGGACAAAAGAGAAAAAGGTATACATGTAGAAAGAGAGATTGACTTATGTCCGTATGATATGCTTATATGCTATACAATATGCTATTTATTACAAACAATAAGGTAATACAGTGAGGTGACTTGACATAGAATTAATATACAAAAATAACCTTAGAGAACAACGAGGTAGAAAATAGAGTGGAAGCAAATGCTTCATTCATAGTCAGGATAAGTGAGAATAATAAAGATGAACTAGCTCTGCCAGATATTACATATTTTAAATATGTAACCATATTATGGCTTAAACTATATTTAATGTACTAAATATAGTTTAATATATTTAAATATACTAGTATATTAGTAGATGTATAGTATATTAATATACTAAATATAGTTTAGTATATTTAAACTGTATTTAAGTAGTATAGAATTGACACTGTGTAGACAGAGAAATCAGTAGTACAGAATAGAAATGGAAAATTGGTGTCCAGAGCTAGACACCAATATACACTGAAAATTTGTCTTTGGTGACATTTTGTATCAGTGAAGAATGATAGATTATTCAATAGTTTGGGACAACTGGGTGGCCTTCTGGAAAAACAAAAATTGGATCTATACCTAGTTTCTTCTGCCAACATAAATGCCAGATGAATGAAATATTTAAATATTAAAAGTAATAGAACAAAAAAGAGAAATTTAAAAAATCTTGTGGTGGTACAGTCTTCCTAGGTATAACACAAACCATGGAAATAAAAAAGAGAGAGATTGATATATTAAATTTCTGAAAACAAAACAAAACAAAACAAAACAAACAGGTTTCATGGAGCCCGAGTCCCTGAAAGCTTCATGGACCAACATAAACAAAGTCAAAAGACAAACAATGAATTGAAAATCACACATAAAAACCAAAGGACTAATATCCTTAATTTATAAAGAACTCTAATAAATTAATAAGAAAAGATCAATAGCATAATGAAAAAATGGAAGAAAGTTGTAAACAGACAATTGACAAAAAAGGAGTACAGATGGCTCTTAAATATACAGAAAGATATCCAACTTACAATAGGTTACCATTTTTATTAACTGTTAGAATGATAAACATAAAAACATTTATCGTTGAAGGTGGAGGGAACCAGACATCCATGCATGATGGGAACATAAATTGGAATAACTTCCACAGTGGATGTTTTGATAATCTTTATCCAAAAATGCACATACCCATGAACTCAGTAATTCCACTTCCAGAAATGTTATCCCACAGAAATATTTCTGTGTGAAGATATGTTTAAGAATATTTATTGCAACATTTTGCTCATCTGTAAGGTGGCAATAGGGATTCTAGTTTTCTGACACTTGAAATGGCTGGTATAGGAGCACCTCAGAAACAAGCTAGGCTACTAGAAAGAAGAAAGATATTCTTTAAATTTAGAACATTATTCTGATATTTCAGAAAAGGGGAGAGTCCTAATTATAAGGTAGTTGCGCTGTGCTTTGTAATGCCAGGGCAGAGATAGCTTAGTTGTACTAGGTTCTCGCTTGCTTTTGTGCTCTGTTTGGAAGCATGTTGGAGACCAGTGTGAGGGAGGTGGCTGGTGGCCTTTATGGTATGGGGTCCTCAGAGTTGGAGCGTTAGCACCCAGAATATGGGCTCCTCCCCACTAGGAATCCAGCTCTGGCCCTCTGGCAGTATCTCAAGGGAGAAGTTTCTCTAGGGCCATTTACTTGATGCCCAGCAAGTAAGAAGCCCTTATATTTGACAACATTATATTCACACCAACATTAATTTGACTCAGATAATGATGCCACCTGTTACACAGTCCATCAGCATAATTATAGGTGAGGAAATTGCTAAGAGAGGTCCCTGAGCAGTTGGAGGCCAGAAGAAAATATTTTCAATTAATTAATGGCTGGGCAGGTAATTTTTTTTAAATATTAAAAAAATTAAGAATTCCCTAGCATAAGATGTCATGGCTGCTAACTGTCTAGAAAGGGGGTATATATTAGAAGAGGGTAAGCTGAGATTCAGGATGTTCAAACTTTGGTTGTAAGCTCTTTTCTTCTTTAAAATATTATTTTAAAGATACTGTGTTAGGTTTTCTTATTTTTTTACCCCTTAACCCCCAAACCAACTCTAATAAAATAACCATTCTGTGAGTTTATAAGTGGCAGAGGCTAGAATTCAGCAAAATGAAAGGAATTTAACTTGGATGAATATATTATGCATAAGAAATTGAGCATCAGTCTGGGCTTTGTTAATGGTGAATGCCTAAACCACCAAATGATTCTGTTGTTTTTGTGGGTTTCTTGAAAGAGACCAAGTATTTAGACTCTCCCTGACTTATGTAACATTTCAGCTATTGCACTGGTAAGTCAAGAAAAATAAGGAACAGAGAACAGGATTTGAAATAAAGCTTCCTATCTGGCTTGGAAGAATATGCTTTCTAATTATTTGTTATGATAATTTTATCAATTGCACCTACTGCAAATGCTCCTTGTCCTTGGATCAATGTGCATTAGCCGGAGACTGTCTTATCAGTAAGCTTCTGAATTGCCTGTATGAGGCACAAATCATTGGTTGCTCATCGACAACTTAAGAGACTTGA
Organism: Macaca thibetana thibetana; assembly: GCF_024542745.1. Classification (NCBI taxonomy): domain Eukaryota; kingdom Metazoa; phylum Chordata; class Mammalia; order Primates; family Cercopithecidae; genus Macaca; species Macaca thibetana. Next base: position 61,444,474 of record NC_065590.1, on the reverse strand, counting down.
TGTTGGCCTTTTGGGAGCTCATGTTTCAAATCAGATTAGAGCGAATGTGACCAGAACATAAGAACACAAGGAAAAATGAACAAAATGTTGTAGGTATGAATGTGCGATGGGGCGTGCTTTGTTTAAAGCAAACCTCATAAAAGAAGAGCAGGGTTAAAGAAGCCTATTACGTTAGGGATCACTTATTTGCTTTACAAGAAGGGAGTGACTTAAGCACAGCTCTGTGGCACATTGGGAATAGAATTTGACTTACAAAAAAATCTAGATCCCAGATTCTGCGTTGAAAGCATGTCATATACGTGAGATAAAGAACAGTGATGCCTCATTTAACTGGGGAACAGATTTCAGGTAATCTTGGGCTACCAGGACATGATCATGAATCAGAAAATGCTGTGGAAGGATAGAAAGAACGGAACTGAACTGAACGGCCGGGGGTCCGGCCTCCCACGACCCCCAATCCCACTCTCTAGACCTTGTTTCCTATTGGTGAAAAGAAGGTATTAGACAGTTTCAAGGTCTCTCCCCTTGTTAAAAATTGATAATGTAACTTATCCTTTATTTGTTTTTATCTATTTTATCTATTTATATATTTGTAATATTTAAGAAAAGATTTAATTTAATAAATATACATAGTAAAGCATTCATACAGTGAAAAGGTAAATGCTTGAAAGTTTGTTTTCCGGCCAGGTGCAGTGGCTCACTCCTGTAATTCCAGCGCTTCGGGAGGCCGAGGTCAGGTGTTTGAGACCAGCCTGGGCAACGTGGTAAAACCCCATCTCTACTTGAAATACAAAAATTAGCCAGGTGTGGTGGTGTGTGCCTGTAGTCCCAGCTACTTGGGAGGTGGAGGCAGGAGAATCACTTGAACCCGGGAGGCGGAGGTTGCAGTGAGCAGAAGTTACATTGATGCACTGGTGTGACAGGTTGGGTGACAGAGCGAGACTGCATCTCAAAAAAAAAAAAAAAAAACCAAAAAAAAAACTTGTCTTCCCCTTATCACAGACTCCCACTTCCCTCTCTAGAGACTAGTTCCTTGGATATCCTTCCAGCAATTATTCTATGCATTCTGTAAACTTATGCATATGTCTTTTGGAAACAAACAGGAAAAGCATCATACACACTGTCCTGCTTCTTGCTTTTGTTACTTACCAATTTTGGAAATTGTTATGATAGGCTCATATTGATCTGCTTTCTTCTTCTGAAAGACTCTACAGTGTAGTAATCCATAGTTCAATACTTAGTTTAACTAGAATCTTGGTAAATATTTCATTTGTTTTATAAATCTAATCTTCAGTTCCCTGCAGCTCTAAATTTCTATGACTGTAACATCTAAGTTAAAAAGATGTCTGAGATGTCTGAGTAAGAAAAAAAATAGTTGTTGCAAATCACATGTGCTGCTTCTCTTGGGGGATAAAGGCCCATTTGTTCTTGGTCCCTGACCACTGACATGTATGGTGCAAAGAAAGGGCTGAAAATACTGGTCCATATGTCAGCAGGGGCAGGGGGGCGAAGGAAGCACATTTATTCACGGTGGGGACAGGCCTCTTGCATTGTCAATTTTACCCATGTGAGAACTGCTGTTCCTGTTGGTGACTGGGTCACTGATAAAAGATTAAATCGGATTGAAGACAAAAACTGCACTGCCTTTTAAAGCAATATATACATGTAAGAGGTTTTTTATGTTTAAATGTGAAAAAGTCATTTGGGGTTACAGATGAACCCCTTAAAGAGAGGGCTGTGTGTATCGTGTGGGGCCTGGAAATAAAGGAGTTGTAGAATTTGGGAGGTAGAAGGTTTGAATGATTTTCCCTCTCTGTATAATGATCTGAAGTGAAGAGACCAATGTACTTTTTTAGGGCTGGACTGGGGCACAAGTGGAAAGGCAATCATAGACCATCCAGGTGCTCCCAGAGTTCCCAGAGTTTAGGAACAACTTGGCATGGGCCACGCTGGCTCACTCTGAGGCAGATACAGCACATACCTCAGGGTGCCAGCAAAGTCGGGGCACTGCAGATTTATTTTCGAAATAGTTTTATGTTTTACCAAAAAGCTTCAAAATAGCCTTCATGGGAAAAGCCTGAACTTTACTGGATTTCTTTCTCTTATGGCTTAGGATTAGATTTATTTAAAATTACATACATGGGGAGCATTAAGTTTCAGGACTAAGGTTCTGAAAGCTGTAGCCGGGCCAGAGTGGGGCCTGTAGAAACCAGTGAGCTGTGTCCATCAGTGGGTTGGGCGGGTCTCCGTTACAATCTGTGCAGGGAAGAAGGAGCCGTTTGCATTTCCGTGGCAGGAATAGTCATTTTGCCACCCTCAGATTTGATTTCCTCAGAGGAACAGGCTGGGTGCACCTGTTGCTGGTCTGCAGTGTCTCCAGAGAGACTGTGGATTTTCACTGTGACTCATGAGAATTATTTATGGCCACCAAGCTGGTGGACACCAGCAGACTGAGTGACGCAGGCTCAGAGAGTGTCTCCCCTCTGTCCATCAGAGGTTTTTCTGGAATGCCTTCAGTATATGGGTTTTTAGCATTTGTGCAAGAAAGAAAAAAGAGAAGAACTAACTGTCTGGCACATTCAGTAGTGTTCTCTCCAGCCCATTCATTCCTAAAAGGCTTTCAGTTCAGGCATCCACTTTGTTGAACTGAAAGTGCATCAGTATCAGTATTGGCATCTTATTATACTCTACTTCGTGTGTGAAGAGAGACCGTTTTTATCAGCCTTCCTTCCCCAAACCCCCTTTAATGAATCTAATTTCTGCTGCTTGGATTTGATATTTGAGGTCATTAGCTCAGTGGAACAGAGCCCTGTGCTAATGAGTACAAGGTCACAGCTTTGCATGGAGGAGGCACTCTTTCCTGTAGCGGACACCTGCAGGCCCAGCCAACTGCTTTGCCAGTGTTTCCATGAGGCATGGGGAAGCCAGGTGAAGAAGGTACAGGTAGCTTAGAACTCAGCCCATCTCTGTCCTTCTCTGGACACAACACACTGCTCTGAGGTTCTACTGATTGTGTGTCCATCGTTTTATCTTAGGAAAATGATAGTTTCGGTGTTAATAATAACAGTCAAGCCTCAGAGGTTATTTTTTCAAAAACCTTCACTCATGAAAATAAGTTTCTTGGTGTGGATGGTTCATTTTTGTTCATGAATTCACCGAGAAGTTATTGAGTTTTAAGGACTCTATGGACAGTGAGGAGTCACTCAAAGGTAAATAAGATGCAGCTCCCACCTGTCTTAGTTTCCCAGGACTGCTGTAACAAAGCACCACAAACTGGGTGGATTACAAGCACAGAAATTTATTACTCTTACTTCTGGAAACTAGAAGTCCTAAATCAAGGTGTTGGCAGGACCGTGTTCCCTCTGAAACTTGTCTGGGAGTTTTTTCTCGTCATTTCCACCTTCTGGTAGCCCCAGGCGCTCCTTGGCTTGTGTTAGCACTGCTCCGCTCCCTGTTCTGCCTTTACAGGGCCCTTTTCCTCTCCTTGTCTTCTCCTCTTCTTAGAAGGACAGTCGTTGGATTAGGGCCCACCCTAATGACCTCATCTGAACTTGATTATTCTGCAAAGGCCATATTTCCAAATCAGGTCACATTCATCAGTACTGAGGGTTAGGACTTCAACATATATTTTTGGGGAACACAGTTCAACCCATAAAACTATTTGTCCTCAAGATGCTTCCAATTCAGTGAGGGAGACTGATGGAAAAAATGATGGAATCAATGCTACAAGGGGCCCAAGCACTGTGCTGAAGAGTCCAAGGGAGGACACACACACACACACCCATGCACACACACAACCCCCACACACGCCACTCTGCCCCACACTAAACACACATCTATCATATGATGTAGAATCGGTCCTTTCTAAAGGCTCTGTGGGTGAGTTTGCCCTGGCATGTGGGCTTGAGGGATGAGTGGAATTTTAGTTGTAGAGACGTGAGCCGTGCAGGGCGTTTCAAGCTAAACCTGAGCAATGTCATGAATGCACTTTTGGTTTGGCCTGGGAAGGAAGATGCTTCTGGTAACAATGTAAGGGAAGGGCTGGAGGCTAGAGACTAGAGACTTGAGGTTGACTGAGAGATTCTGCAGGGGGCCAAGGTGGCTCAGGAGGCCTGAACTTGGAAGTGGTGGTGGGATGAGAAGTCAGGGACAGATCCTGAGGAGTGTGGGGTGGGGGAGTGAAGTAGGTGGGAGGTGGCAATGGATGGGTGGGTGGGAGAAGGTCAGAGGCCACCCTCAGACTTCCTGAAAGGGTCGATTGGGAGAATGGTGAAGACTTTAGGCAAGATAGGGGGTTCAGGGGGACAGTAAACTTGAAAGGAAGGTAAGTTTTCTTGTAAAGATGTTGAATCTGAGACAATTAAAGCTCCAGTGTAGGTGCCGAGCACCAAGTGAGAAACTCGAGATTAGCATTCTGGAGGAGAGGCCAGGGCTGGAGGTGAGAATGCCAGTGTGATGGTTGGAACCATGGGGGTGGCTGAGGTGACCTGGAGAGAAAGTGGACAGAAGAGAAGCAGGGCAAGGCCCAGGTTTGGGAAATGCCCCGCGGCATGGGTAGGAGATGGTGCAGGCCGGAAGGGCGGGGAGGAGAGTCAAGAGGAGACAGCCACCCAACAGGGCTGGGTCCTGCCTTGAGCTAGCTGAAAAGAATGGAAAATGAGGAGGCTGTCAGATCTGACAGCTGATGTTCCGTGTGAGAGGCTGATCTCAAGAAAACTCTGTCCACAAAGTGACTGGGGCAGAATCCAAATTGCAAGAGGTTAAGGAGAGGTGGAGTAAGGCAGTTGGGGTGGACCGTCGCCCCCGAGAAATTTGGCAAGGAGAAGTGAGAAGGTATGGACATCTGAAGAAGCAGGGTAAAGAGAAGGAATTTTTAGTTAGGGAGGAAGATAGAGAGGATAGTACACTGAAAGGTGAGTTCTAGAAAAGATGGCAGGTGCTGGGATCCATAGCAGGGAGAGAAGTTTGACTGAGACTTAAAGGAAGTTAGGGAACATATAGGGAGTTGCGGTGTGAAAGAAGTCTGACTGGTGTGGAAATGTTTAATCCGTGAGGGTCACTTTTCCAGCCACCTGAATCCTGGGGGATGGAATTATTGACCCGTGGACACAGATTTTGTGGTTATTGATCCCTGCTGTATCCTAACAATATGAGGATGAGAGGCTTACACCTCAGCTCCACGAGCTTCCCATAGCTTCTTGTGGCCATTTCCAGAACTAAGGGGAGCTCTGGCATTCCAGATAGGCTTTCTCTAGCCCCAAGTAGTAAAGCCAGGTGAAATGTCTAATCTGGGAAACAACAGTAGGAGCCTGAGCTGGAAATAGCAATTATTTTCCCTTCATCACCATCCAGGGGAACAACTATGCTTTCCCCTCGCCCCTGCCTCTCTCTAGATCTGAATTTTGGGATCTGGATGTGGACAATGGGCAGAAAAGTGAGGATGGGGTCAGGGAGCATGGAGTGTATGACTTCAACCCCATGCCACGCTTATCGGGTGCCAAAGGTTTCACTCCAGGCCTTCCCCATCTAAGTACTAACAGATACAAGAGGAACGGGTTTCCTGTCTTCATGGGACTTATGTGGGACTAACAGCCTGTCCTATGCTAGTGGGCAAGACAGGAGTTCCCTGGGAAATGCATATGAATGAGTTGTGTGGTTGAGGAAGGAGAGGCAAAGCCAATGTTGGGTAGAGTGGCTGAGAAAGGTTCAGGGAGGACATGAGTGAGACTTTGAATGGTGGGTGGATTGGATAGATGGGTAAGACATGGAATAGCATCGTGGGTGGATGGCCAACATGCTGGAAGCAATGTGGTGCATCCCTGAGAGAGTAAGACCGGCAGACTACAGGGGAGTGTATCTGGGGGTGAACGGTGATCAGGTAGGACAAACCTGAAATGTGGAGGGTTTTAAATATCAGGCTGAATAGTGTGGGCTTTTTCCTGAGAATGGCTGAGAGCTACTGGAAGTTCAAGAGAAGAGGTCACATGAGGAGATCGGTGTTTTGGAAAGAGACCTGCCTCTCCCTTCTCCTTCAGTTTGGCTATAAAGAGCCAGCTGCCTCATGTAAGATGCACTGGCCCTGCCCTCTGCCCCTGTGAGACACATACGAGAAGGCAGTTCCTTCTCTCTGTTTTTCCTGAGTCAGGGAACTTTCTCCCAGCAGCTTGGATGTATTCCTTCAAACTGTATAGAAGGTTATTGTAAAGTTCGAGGAGGAAAACCTGCTTTTCAGCGTTTCTCCTTTTTTCTCTTCTTCTTGACTTTGGTCGCTTCCCCTTAGCCTCTAAGGATCTTGGTAACATTCCTTTTTGGATTTTCCCTGTTCCCACGATGATTTTAATGAAACCATCACTACCCACAGAAAAGAAGCCAGAGTCAGGCTGGAGTTAGAGAGGTCAACTGCGTTACAGTCTTTCTTTCCTTTTCTGCAGGGAGATGGTGTATGCGTTAGATAAACGTACCACCACTTCACAAAATAACTGCCCATCACAGAGGTCCTTGAAGAAATCCTAAAGTAACAATAATAGAATATGTATAATAGGGCAGGTGCAGTGGCTCACGCCTACAATCCCAACACTCTGGGAGGCTCAGGTGGGTGGATCATTTGAGGTCAGGAGTTCGAAACCAGCCTGAGCAATATGGTGAAACCTTATTGCAACTAAAAATACAAAAATTACCTGGGTGTGGTGGTATGTGCCTGTAATCCCAGCTACTTAGGAGGCTGAGGCAGGAGAATTCTTGAACCCGGAGGCAGAGGTTGCAGTGAGCGGAGATCGCACCACTGAACTCCATCCTGGGCAATGGAATGGGACTCCATCTCAAAAACAAAACAAAACAAAACAAAACAAAATACAATAATAGAATATGTACCATGCTTGTAGGTACATATTCTACATGTAGGCGAAGAGGGTGGAGAGCAGAAAAAAGAAAGAGAGTTTAATGTCAGGCTGACAAGAGTTTATTGTACACATCAGTGGTTAGAATAATTACTTAAAATTTTTCTTTTTAGAAATTGTTTTATAGAACAGGGGTCTCACTGTATTGCCCAGGCTGGTCTTGAACTCCTGGTCTCAAGTGATCCTTTCACCTCAACCTCCCAAAGCAATGGGACTATAGGTGTGAGCCACCACATCTGGCCAAAATAACTACTTTTTTAAATTATGAAAGAAAGGCTTTATTCCTGTTAAATACATATTTGCAGTCTTTACCTATTTAACAGGAATAAACCCTTTTTTATAATTTAAAAATTTACATTGCCGAGGCCCCAAAAGAGCCACCTTGTTTTCCAGGTCCCTGGGGCATTTGGCAACAGGCAGTGGAAGTGCGCCCCTCTCCTGGCCTGCTCACTTCAAGCTTCCCTCAAAGAATTTTGTGTGTCTTTGCCTGATCTCTCCATTGTACATTTTGGGTTTGGTGTTGGCCTCACCACGGGGCTGCGTGGTAGGTAAAGCCGCTACTCAGGTTCATCTTTTCACTGGGTTCAAAACAGGCTTTTCTGAATAAGCAAAATGTATGATGGGTAGCTTTGGAGTCTGTGGGGGTAAGTGGAGGCCCAAAAACCTGATTTTCAGTTTTCCCACCCGGCTAGAATCTTCTCATGGGAAGCTGAGAATGCTGATGATCACTTTGTTCCACGAGTGAAATCTGGCCACCATGCAGCCTTTCGTCCCAATAGCAAGCCGTTCATTAGACTTTTAGACTCATTGCGGACCTCACAGAGGCTCCGAAGCCCTGGTGAGGACCTAGAAGTGACTGCTGGGGACTCCGTTGATCATGTGACTGGTCTCATGACCAGAGCCGCTGGTCACAGACCTGCTTTCCTCCCAGGGCCCCACACGCCACTTCCTTTTTATTCCAGACCTCCTTTCCCCCTTGGCTTTTGTACTTGCCACCAAGGCCCATGTTTGGTGCAGAGCTGAAAGCAACTCCTTTTGTGACTACGTTAATGTCCATGGTAATATTAAAGATTATCCCCTGATTGGAAAAGGTGGATGTTGTTCTAATACTTAGGGGAACATGCCTTCAAATAAGATGAAATGCTCTAGTGTAGCTGACAGTGACTGCATCGTCCTCTCAACGAGTCCGTGCTCTACCTGGGAGGGCCTGCGTAGGTGAGAAGAGGGCGCACCCCGCTGGCTGGCCTGGCCCTCCTGGCTGCCCACATTCTGCTTGGCTCTGGTCCGGAGGTTTTATGGGGGATCTGGAGAGCTCTGGTCTGGCTGACGCTCTTGCCCTCTCTGCCTCTTAATGGCACTCTGACCTCCTATTGTTCTTGGCCAAAATATGGGTGAAAATCCATTTTATTTATTTAGCCAGGACAGATAAGGACTAACAAAACCAAACCAGAGTGGACATGGCAACCTGAACCTCCCCAGCAAAACCAAAGAATTGGAGGGACAGAGAACAGGCTCTGCTCTTCACTCAGGGTAGACTGGTTGGCATCTGTATGTGGGTGGCATCTCCAGCTCTTTCTTTTGTTCCGGCCCTCATTACCTCCCTCCTTAGGTGACATCCCTGCAGGTGCCATCTTCACCTGAAGACCTTTGGCTCCCACCTGCCTCTGTTCCCAGGTGCTTCCTAGAAGTTACTTCCTGTTTCACAGCCCCTCTCTTACTTTGAGGCTCCCATTTCCAGACTGAAAGGACAGACTAGCTCTGCTGACCACCCCAATTTCCAGCAAGCTTTTTTAAATGGATCAGCGCCTAGGGATTCCTGCAGGTGGGTGGAATTTATCCCCAGATTCTTTAATTGGATGTGTTTATTTTTTACACTGGAAGAAATTGAGAATATTAAAACTCTTGCACACATCTTCCTAGACAGGGTGAATGGAAAGCAGCCCTTTGACAGAAGAAAGACAGAGACCAGTTTTCAGTGAGCTCCTGAGGGTACGTCAACGCCATGTAGATTTATTTTCAATTTCCAAGCAGCTAAGATTCTAGTGGACGTCAGTTTGTGCTGGCTGTATTTTCACAAATGCTCCATTGGGTGCCACATGCAGATGTGGCTGTTGGCTGCAGGTCTGGCGGCACACGCTCATTTTGTGGGCAGGTTCTGGAAAAGTGGTTAGAATAGGGTTTTGTAATGTAGTGATCTACGTTATGGATTTATATGTAAGTACCCAGATTGGTGGTAGGTGAATTTGGTGGAATCATTTTCCACCAGCATCCTAAAACCATATTTTAGAATTGTATTTTAGCAAAATGAATGTAATCTGCCTGGATATAAAACAAAATCTCCAGTTGGGGGTGCAAGTGAAGGGAAGGGCTATTTAGAGGGAGTATCCCCAGCCAGTGGGGACCTGGCTCCCCGGGGGCTGGGGGTGGGGGTGAGAGGCTTGATTTTGCCCATCTCTGCTAATGATGTGGAGCTCCAGTAAACAGCAAGTTAATGGACTTCCCAGATATGTGAATTTCAACAGCTGTTGCAAACAGCAGTGAGCACAGAAAAAAAAATATATAAAGGAAGAGAGAAAGGAAGAGGAAAGAGAGGAAGAGGGGGGAGGGAGGTCAGCAGTGGAAGTAGGAAACAACATGGATGAGATCCAGTTTTTAAAATCCAGATTTTTGTATCTGGGCCTGATTGCAAATGCCGTGTATCCTAGGAAGTCATCTGGAAAAACAGCCAATCTGAGAATGCCCTGAGGGTGGCCAAGGACAGCCTTGTGGAGGGAGTTGTCTGGGTTTCCTAGGGCTTGGTGTGCCTATAGAGGGGAGGAGAACAGGCATTCCATACAGAAAGTGTATGTGGTTACCCCTCCCTTTTGAGAGAATTAACATCCATGGACTTAGAAATTCACCATCAGTAGTAGGTTAAAATTTACGTATTGTCAAGCAGTGGTAAGAGATTACATCTTGTCATCTTGTTTTAAGACTCTTTATAAACTAGCCCCAGTTTTTATCTTTTCTAGCTTCATCTATTTCTATTTTTAATAGACACCTTATACCTCAGGCGGGTGGGGTGGTTTGCTGTTCCCATATTTTTTTTTCCTTCTGCTTAGAAGCTCTGTCTTGTGCCACCAACTCCTTCCTGTCCTCCTCCCTGTCTGCTGTCCATCCTTAGCAGGCAAAGGAGAGGCTTCCCCTGATCCCCAGAGGTGTCACCCCCTGCAGGGCCCAGCAGCCTTTTGCATGGACCTCTACTGGGACACTGACCCCGCTGCCTTCTTGTTATGTGCTTCTTTGTCTGTAGCTTCTCAGAGTTAAGATGCTGGAATATTGCAGTGAAATAGGCCTTTTTCTTTCTCTCTCTCTCAAGTGACTCAAATGGTTTCGCTGACCTCAGTAAAGAGCTCAGTAAAGGTTGGCTGAGTCCGAGTGAGTGAGTTAACCATGAGTTACAAAGTGATAGAATAGCCAGATTGCTTCCTCCGTGACACCACGCAGAGCCCCTCTGTGTGGTTGAGGGGCCTCTGGTGAGGGATGAGGGGCACCAGCCCCCATGCTGGGTGGGTCACTGTGGACATGGCTCTGCTGTCATCTGTACACAGGCCAAACTTGTTTTAGCCTCAGTAAGTGTTTAAAGCTGACCCCAAGGAAGCCAGTCTTGTTTTTTTTTTGGTCCTGGAGGATTTCAGAAGCAGATCTGGAGATGTGTGTGCACAGGGTAGGATGGTAAAGATATACAGTTGGGTCCTCAGAGAGCAGTGGCTTAGAGGAGACTGTGCTCTTGCTGCGGGCTGCTGCGGGAGGTGTGATCCTCTTGGGATCCCAGAGGGCACCAGTGTGGATGCCACCCCTTGTGTTTGATGAGAGTGGAGACACAGACGCTCGTTTCGCACACTGATGAGATTGAGGCAGTGTGGGGAGCCGAGGGGTGCAGGGGGTAGCAGGTGGGGTGATAGCTCTCTGGTTTTCCTGTGATTTCTAGGCCATAAATTGGGCTGTTGAGGGGAGGCAGTGGCCAGGTCCAGCCCACCTGTGGAAGGCAGAAGGCATGAGCCACAAGATAAATGGGGGCAGTTAACTAACCAGGCCACCTGGGGCTGAGGATGAACTAGCTACCTGAGTTTTCCTTTTAAGTAGCAGAGCGCTAACATCTGAGGCCCTGACGGGGCGCCAGGGTCTCTGTGGAGCGGTGAGAACACACTTGTGAATAATATAGAGCGGTCTTTTTTCTTTGCGGGGCTCGCAGTCTGATGGCAAAGAGAGACATCTATGAAGTAACCCCCAAAGAAACGGAAAACTAAGGGTGGTGAGGAGGGCAATGAGAGAGACATAAATGGTGAGCAGAGGTCCTGCGTAGGGGTTTTTGAGCTGGTCTGGGAGGTCAGAGAAGGCTCCTTGGTCGGTATGCTTGAGCTGAGAGGCCAAGGAGGACAGGATAGGTTCGGTGAAGAAGGGAGAGAAGTCTGAAGCAGAAGGAACAGTAGAAGCAGCCTGGCACTGTCATTCTTTGATGTGATAAATTTCCTCCAGATAGTCAAGTCTGTGCTTCTGCCTGACTGAGGATCATCTAGGAAATGAAACTAAACTTTGACCTAGACCTTGTGTGACCTTGAGGTCGTCACCCTCTCACAGGTGGGTGCTATGAGTTGAAGTGTGTCCTAGCAGAAGAGACATATTGAAATCTGAACCCCCCCCCCCCGTACTTCAGAATGTGACCTTATTTGGAAGTAGGGTCTTTGCAGATGTAATGAAGTTAAGATGAGGTCTCTGGGGTAGGCTCTAATCCAATATGACTGGTGTCCTTATAAGAAGGGGAAATTCAGATGCAGAGGCAGATGCAGGGAGAGGGTGGCCCCGTGAGGACAGACACAGAGATTGGAACTGTGCTGCCGTAAACCAAGGAATGCCTGGGGCTCCCAGAAGCTGGGGGAAGCAGGGAAGGATCCTCCTTTAGATGCCTTGGAGCGAGTGTGGCCCTGCTAACACCTTGATTTCGGACTTCTGGCCTTAACAACTTGGAAAGAATGCATTTCTATTGTTTTAAGCCACCTGGTTAGTGGTTCCTTTTTGTGGCAGCCCTAGGAAACTAAGACAGTAGAGGAAGGAAGGACAAAGAAGGATTGTGTTGAAGATTAAGTAGAATATATTTATACCTAGAACAAGGCCAGGCACATAATAGGTGCTCAATGAACAGTAGCTACTCTTGTCTCACTGGGTAGAAAACGGGTGCATTTTATTTTTGTATGTGTGTGATGGGGTAGGGTTTTTTTGTTTGTTTTTGGACAAATTGGAAATACTCAAAGGTTAAATTGGGCTGCTACCTATCTATCTATCGATCGATCTACCGATCTATCTATCTATCTATCTATCTCTATCAAATTTGCAGTCACCCTAGAGAATCATTTACTTACCTATGCTGAAGAAACTGCTCCCATCAGTTACCCTATGATGAGGTCTCCAGCCCTTTCATCAGAAGACAGAGCTTTAAAATGCAGGTGGTTAACAGTGACCTGAAGACGTACTAACAGGTAAATGATGCATCTCCAGATTCTTCTTTGAGGGCAGTTTTGATTTTGATACCAAGGTGGGAGAGCACAGAGCTTACCAAGGCAATAAAGGCCTGAAGTACAGAGGAGGGCACCCCAGATGAGATAATGCAGTGAAGAAACCTCGTTTTGCCCACCTCCTAGGTTCACCCAGGCACGGCCCCAGATGGAGACAGAATATTTTCTAGTTCTCCAGGCTGCTTCCCGTTCCCATGTAAATTCTGATAAAGCCTCACCTTTTACACAGGTGTTGTAGAAAACATCTAGATTCTTAGAGACATGACGAGTCTAGATTATTTTCTTCCTTCTTCTCTTAGTATCTGAAATTTAGGACTCACTGTCACAACACAAATACAAAGCACGAATACAAAGATGGGCCAGGTGCGGTGGCTCACACCTGTAATCTCAGCATTTTGGAAGGCTGAGGCGGGTGGATCGCCTGAGGTCAGAAGTTCGAGACCAGCCTGACTGACATGGTGAAACCTCGTCTCTACTCAAAATACAAAAATTAGCCGGACTTGGTGGCACGCATCTGTAATCCCAGCTACTTAGGAGGCTGAGGATTTCTTGAACCACTTGAACCTGGGAGGCGGAGGTTGCAGTGAGCTGAGATTGCACCCCTCCAGCCTGGGTGACAGAGTGAGACTCTGTCTCAAAAAACAATGACAACAACAAAAAAACAAATACAAAGATGACTTATGCACTTGAAAATGGGAGTTCTCCGCTCAGATACAGATGTGGAGATCTACCTGGTTTTAGTGGCTGGTAAGGAGGCTTTGGCGTTGGGCAGCCCAAGATACTCATCCCAGCTCTTGGGCAAGCTATTTGCCTTTCTGCACCTGTAAAATGGGGATGCTAATGCCTACCCACTACAAGCAGTTTTCATAGTGGTGATCAGCTGAGAGAGCATCTGTAAACTATCTGTCTATTGTGTGCGATATAGAAGGAGCTTGGTCAACATGGTCAGTTTTACTTGCATGTGTTTATCCTGAGCGATGGACTTTGTGCCCCCGAAGGTTGATTGTTGGGATTACTTCGAGCATCTAGTGCTGTACCTGGTTCCATACACATTTGTTGAATAACTATTGATTGAGATGTAGTCACTGTTTTACTATAGTGATATCTAAATCACTATTATTTCTTTAGTAGGAGAACCCTTCTTTTTTTGTTGTTTTTTTCAAAATAAAGCTCTAGGGGTACCCCAGCATATATAGTGAATCTAAGAAGAGCTTCTGCTGTTGCAAGCAGGACATGAACCACCTTTCTTTTCCATTTCTTTCCTTCACCATTCCTCAAATGCAAGGAGCCATTTGAACACCTTACTCTGGGAGTAGAAGGGCTAAAAGCTCTACTAGAACCAAAGTTTGAAAGGAGTCGTTCCACAGAAAGACTTCTGGGCTTAGTCTTCCTGAGATCAGCTGCTAAGGCCGTAGCTAACAGCCTCGGCAGATAAGAGCCTCTCCTATTATCAAGTTTTCTTGAGAAAGCATTTTTTTCTTCTTCTTTTTTTTTTTTTTTTTTTTTTTTTTTTTTTGCCCTCAGGAAGTCAGTCCTTATTCCTAACTAAAAGTTGTAAAATTTAGCTGTCCTTAGTGAAGGTGGAACATGTCAGGCCTCAGCTTCTGTTTTATTTTTATTTTTTTGTATTTCTGATGGCTGTTGTTATGTCACTCCTACCTGAGTTAGAGGCCACAGTGCTGTTCGCTTTCCTCCTATATTTTATTCTCTAGCCCTTAAAGGAATAATAATCAGAACTTCTTGGGCTGGGTGTGGTGGCTCACATCTGTATTCCTAGCACTTTGGGAGGCTGAGGCAGGAGGATCACTTGAGGCCAGGAGTTCAAGACCAGACTGGTCAACATAGTAAGACCCCATCTCTAAAAAGAATTTGAAAAAATTTAGCCAGACATGGTGCCATGCACTTGTAGTCCCAGCTACTCGGGAGGCCAAAGTGAGAGGATTGTTTGAACCCCCAGGTTTGAGGCTGCAGTGAGCTATGATTGCAACACTGCACTCTAGCCTGAGTGACAGAGTGAGGGCCTGTTTCTAAAAAAAAAAAAAAAAAAAAAAAACAAAGCAATAAAAGAAAAAAAGAAAAGAAGCTCGTTGAAGGTAGAGGCACCTTTTTTTGGAGTCTCCAGAGAACCTTCCACCTGAAGGACAAACATGGGCTATCTGCGTGGAACTCATTCTTTTTTGGATTTTCCTTTATTGTCCTAAATAGAAATCATCATTTGTTCTTGTGAAGGTTCTTTCCTAGAACATTTATTTTGTTTTGGTTTTTAAAAGACAATAATTGGGCTTCTGTCACATTCTTTGGAAAACTATCTTTATGCAGCCTGTTCACTCATAACAAAAAAAATTCCTATTCTCTCATCCATATGCTTGCAGAAGATAAAGCTAAAATAGCTTGTTTTATATTACTGGTATTAAAATGACAAATATGTCTCCAAATAGCGAATGGGTAGAGTAATACAGATTTAAATTTCACCTGGGTTAGGAGGCATTATTTCTGACAACATTGTTATTTCACCCATTCATCCATCTATTAACCAAACATTCATTGAGCATTTACTTAGTGCCAGGCCCAGAGACACATGGGTGATGCATAGCTGAATAGAAAAGGGTCAAGGAAGGCATGGTGGGGAGCAGCATATAGTGGAATTATTAGCATTTTACCTCCATTTACTCCTTTGTTTTTAGGATTAAACATAGGGAAAAAAAAACTGTATATGCCTCTTCAAGGTAGTGTATCTCAAGGAAACTATTGGTTTAGTATGTTGGGGTTGGTTTTTCTGTTTTGTAGATTGTTCATTTTTCATTCCTTCTCTCGTCCCCTGAATATTCTGTACCTTCTGTGTCCCTCCCTCTATGTCCCTGTCCAGGGACTGGGCAATCAGAGTGGGAAAGAGAAAGAGGGGTGAACCCATAGTTTTGCTTTTTGTTAGCTACTCCAGGTAAAGACCAGCTCAGAACTCAAATCCTAAAGTGACTTTCCTGTATGAAATGTGACTTGGGAGTGTTGGGGGTTTCCTTAGCCCAGTGTTAAAGTGTCGTGACTTGGCCTTTGTTAGCAGAGTCACTGGATTCTTAATATTAACTCTGTCAGTTATTCTCTGGGTCCCTCCTCTACCTCATCTGAAAAGTGAGCATCGCTACGCCAGTCTTTCAGAAGTATTGTGAGAATGAAATGCCTGTGTGGTGCTGGCATGTACAGGTGCCCAGCAAGTGTCCATCTCTTCCTTCCCCCTCTAGTATTTCAAGGGGAGAGGCAGCAGTTTTCACCTAAATGTTATGCCTAAGAAATGATAATAACACTGTTCACTGCCGTATTTTAAGTTTAACCCCTGTGCTTATTAAAGGGCTATCACATTTGGTTGAGGAAGACCAGAGGTCATGAGAATAGTCTTGACCTTGCCAACTACTGTATAGTGTGACCTTAAGTAATTCTCAGTCCCTTTGTCCCTCCCATCTTACCCCATCTATCAGGTGGGAGCCTGAATGGTCCCCTCTTCCTTGCAGGGGAGCTGTGGGGCACAGATGAGATAAGGTGGGTGGAGTACTTCAAGAAGTTTAAAACTTACAAATACCAGAGACTTACTATCATCAGTGTTTGGACATGGAATTCACTTTCAATTCCTTATAGTATCTCTATTGTGGGCATGTCTTTTACCACCATATTTCATGCATACTTGTGCCCGGTTCTGTGGAGCTTGGCTCTGTGCAGCACTAGGGGCCTGAACTATTATTGTTGCTCTCTTAGGACACAATTTTATGTGGGGAGAAGCAGCAGGCTTTATTTCACCTGCTTAAAACTCTAGTTGCAGAGAAATTTGGCTCAGACTTTCCAAAATAAACTCACCTTTGGGCTGAATCCAGGAGTGGAAAATTTTAGCTGAAAATGATGGTTTGTCAGAAAACATAGGAGTGACTGCCAGTTGGGGGTATATGTACTCCAGAGGAGACTGGGTGTAAACCCAGCTGTACCATTCTCTGCACGGCATGCTCCAACCAGACCGACCCAGCCCTCTGTGAGTTGAGGTTATAGGCTTATTGGAAGGAGGGAGGCGTGACAAATCTTAGGGATTGTCTGTTTTTTTTTCCACTGTCAGATAAACCTCCAGGCTTTGGCTTCTAGAGTGATGGGTGGGCTTGCTTTCCTTTTGTGGGTTTGATGGCATTTGACTGTATAATTATTCTTCTCAGCTGAATATCCCTGAGTATCCTTTGACATGATGGTGGTATAGGTAGCTTTACCAGGCGTAATTCCTATAATCCATAGAGTGTCAGGAAGGTACTTATTTTCCTATCAAATGCTGCTGACCTGATTAAGTCTTCTGCCTGGCTTTGTAGCTGAAGATAATGAGTTTGTCCAGTGCAGTGGCTGTTGGGACCTGGGGGCTTTTTGAAGATGACTGTAGCCTGGGTGTTGAGTGGGGCTTTGTGTCAGTTGCTTTAAGTTAGATATCTGCTTTGGAGCTCTGGTCTGATTCTGTTCCCCAGATCATAGTAGCCAATAAAGGGACCTGGTCCCCTGCAGTTGGCCCTTGAATTTTTCCTGTTGTTTGAGAACTAGAAACTATTTCTGCCAGAGATTTCACCTGAGCAGAATATATCCAGGTGAGTGCTTGAGGGTATGGTAGGATGAGAAGCAGTGGAAGCCCTGGGGGAAAAGAATTCTGAGTTGATGCTAGGGTAGGAATGCCATGGGACTGGCCAGGAGAAAAGCTTCACAGCTGCTATTGTAGTTGGCAAAAGAAAGAGGCTATGAAGTGAAATATTACACAGGATTGCCCTAGACACTCAACGGAAAACTTTTTTCCCTCCTTCCACCAGAGGAAATGATTGCATGCTGATGGTAATGAGAAAATGAGGCTCTTGCCTGCTTTTCCTTCATTTTCATCTTTCCCTTCTTTTCTCTGAATCCTCCCTGCCCTTGTGTCAAGCTTCATTCCTGGTTCTGCTAGGTCAGAGGAACTTGAAGCAGTGTCTGTCAAGCAGTCTTGACTGAGAGGTGTCTGAGAAGACTGGGATCTACCCTTGCAGGAGTCAGACTGGATTCCAGAATGACCTCTGCTCTTGTTTCTGCTTTGAATGAATGAATAGTTTGCACATGTCTTCATCTCTGGTATCACATCCCAGCAGTATCTCCTCTCCTGTTCATCCTGAGGCAGGATTTTGTATTGGCCGCCTGACAGTTTGGTCCCCCACAATGAATTAAATTCCAGGAGAAGGAAAATGGGAACCCCTGTCTTCTGTGTGTAAGAGAATCTGAGAATACTGCAGGTGACTCATAGTAAGAGATTTGATCATCAATAGCAAGAAATACCTTTCATTTGAACTGTGTCTTTTAGTTACCAGAGTCCTTTCTCATTCGTTATTCCTGTGAGAGGGAAACTGGGGCAGAGGGTGGTTAAGTGATTTACTCAAGATCCCAAACTGAATAAGTGATGATAGACATGAACCAGTTTTGCTTTTCACAGGTCAGTGGAAATTGAGTCGATTTTCCACTTTCACTCGGGAACTAGCTTTCTCCCCGAGGATGGGGGTCTTGGCCAACTTTGGAATTCTGTGATTTTATGACTGTTATATTCCTCAGTCCAACAAATACCACATCTGAGTCTGCAAGAGCTGGCGGTTGATGAGTGCAGTGGAAGTCCCTCGTGGCTCGCAGTTCATTACTTCACAGGCAGATATTCCTCGTGTGTCCCAGAACTTACCAGGTCTGCTTGCAGCCGAGGCCTGTGCATCAGTCCCCGTCTCTTAAATGTGGAGACTGCTGCCTTTCTTCTACTCATCAAGAGTGAGTCCTAGCCAAGATTGTAATTGTTACCAAACATCTGAATTCATTGGAGAGGCAGGAAGGGTGAGTGGATAATAACACCTTATATTCCCATAGAAAGCTTTATACTTCCCAGAGCCATTTAAACATTGATTATCTCATTCTAACTTCAGAACAGCCTTTATTATCTTCATTTGACAGATGGGGAAGAAATGGAGGCACAGAGGATTTGTCACTTGGCCAAGGTCACAAAGCAAACTCATAGCTCGTCCTGTGACTTGCTCTTGCCCCTGTGCTGGTCCTTTTGGGAGAGGCTTTATCTGTTCATGGAAGTCAAGGGTGTTTCCTTCAAATATTTTCCCCTGAGCCCCTGCTTTTGAGGATCTGCATTGGGGGAGGGAGAACATTTCTTCTGTGGCTTCTCATGTCTGTGGGACACACAGTTCGTGACGAATATGAAATAAAATGGAAATAGCTCCTGCATCCTCCCACACAGACGAGCTGAGAGTCTGCCTCTGATGTGAGAGCCAGCATGGAAGGAGTGATGGCTCTGGCTGTCCCCTTCTCCTTAGTTCACAACTGCCAAGCCAGGAAGCAGACCTGGGAGTACAGGCATGAAGCCCCAGTTAGGCAGGCCACAGCCTTCCTGCAGCATGACTTATGTCTGTCTGGTACCCCCGTGGGTTGCCTTCCTGCTGCTTCTCATAAGGTAGACACAAATTGGAGGTCTCCTTGATGGCAGGCAGTGCATGAGGAATGCTGGGATGCTGCAGGACGCTGCACATGTTTCTTGCCTTCAAGTGAGCTCCTGATCTACTACCAAAGTCTGTCTCTGTCACTCCTCCCTGCACATCATAGGTTGGACTTGAGAGCCGGCAGATTTCCTTTAATGTCTTCCTGGGCAGAGCAAGTTGCTAGTTTAAGCTGGGGCTCCAGTCCAGGATCATCAAGTACCACAGAACAAAGCTGTGAGGTCAGCTGTAGCAGAGATGGCTTATGTGTCCACCAAAGCCTACATCATGGGAAAACAGCTAGACTACACCTCTCATTCCCTTATGACCAGGTGATATGGCTTGGCTGTGTCCCCACCCAAATCTCATCTTGAATTCCCACATGTTGTGGGAAGAACCTGGTGGGAGGTAATTGAATCATGGGGGCAGGTCTTTCCTGTGCTGTTCTCATGATAGTGAATAAGTCTCCTGAGATCTGATAATTTTATAAGGGGGAGTTTCCCTGCACAAGCTCTCTCTCTTTGCCTGCTGCCATCCATGTAAGACGTGACTTGCTCCTCCTTGCCTTCCACCATGATGGTGAGGCCTCCCCAACCACATGGAACTGTAAGTCCATTAAGCCTCTTTCTTTTGTTAATTGCCCGGTCTTGGGTATGTCTTTATCAGTAGTGTGAAAATGGACTATTACACCAGGTATGGCCAGGAGTGGTCATGTGGCTCAATTCTGGCTAGTGGAATGTGAGTGAAAGGAGTAAGTGCTTCTTCTAGGCCAGCCCACGAAAACCTCCTGGGTCAATGTCCCAGGTGCCTTCTCCCTCTGTTGACTTGGAGCAGTCAGTCATAGTGGTCTTGGGGGCCATGTGTTGAAGGTGGCAGAGTCAGAAGAGGGAAGGAACCTGGCTCTCCAAATTGCTGCTTGGCAGAGAGCCACTCCTGTGTGGATAGTAGCACACAGTTTCACCTTGAATGGCATTGAGCCACTCTTTGGGAATTTACCTGTTACTCTAATATACCAGTTTCAGGGGCAAAGACAATGGCTTGAGTCAGGATCATGGATTCACTGTGGATGAGACAAGTGGGATTTGTGAAACTTACTGGGGCTGCTGCCTCTGGAATAATGTCCTGGCCTGGAGCTGCCTCTGGGTGTGAAAGAGTAGGAGGTGAGGACTCCCAGTTCCCTTCTGGAAGAGGTTAGTAGGTCCTGCCAGAGCTTGGTGGCAGGTGCTGGTCAGGAGCACCCTGGGCTGGAGCCAGCATACCTGGCAGACCCAGCCAGGCCAGAGTGGCAGCTGCTCCAACCAGGCCAAGACCCATGCACTGAGCTCTCAGCCTTCCTGGGTCAAGGCCAGAGGGCTGCTGTGATGGAATATGCCCCAGTTCTAGCAGATCTTGGCTCTTGCTTCATGCCCCACATCAGCCAGCTACGTGACCTTGGACAAGGCCCTTCTCTGGCCCTCTGCATGATTCCTTTTCTTTGCAGCAGCCAGGTGTGGGCTAGATGATCTTGGATGTCTATGAATGTGAATTTGAAAACTTCAGTACAGACTATGCTCTAGGAGTTTGTAGAGTTCCTGGGCCACCCCACCCCCATTCTGGATTCCAAGGCTGTGGTTCTGCCTTAGTGTGGTTGCTGCAGCATGTTGTCAAACAGCACTTTGACTTTCCCTGTGACCCTAAGTCAGGGACTTCCAGATCTAAACTCTTTCAAACTCTTTTGAATGAAATGGAAAGCATCTCCTCTCCAGTCCCCATCTCTATTCACCTGGATATTATGATATCCCCCACTGGGACAGATGTCTCCTGTCTCCCCTGTGACCATTTTTTTTTTTTTTTTTTTTTTTTTTGAGGCAGTCTCACTTTGTCACCCAGGCTGGAGTGCAGTGGCATGATCTCGGCTCACTGCAACCTCCACCTCCCAGGTTCAAGTGATTCTCATGCCTCAGCCTCCTGGGTAGCTGGGATTACAGGCACATGCCACCACACCTGGCTAATTTTTGTATTATTTAGTAGAGACGGGGTTTCACCATGTTGACCAGGCTGGTCTCAAACTCCTGACCTCAAGTGATCCGGAAAGTTCTGGGATTACAGACTTAAGCCACTGCTCCTGGCCCATTTATCTTATTTAATTAACATATCCATAGCACTGGCTAGGTGCTGGGCACTATTCTTGGAGTTTTCTATATATTAACTCACTTAACCCTGTAACAACCTGATGATGTCGGTACTATCATTATCCTCATATGATGGGTAAGAACACTGAGGCCCAGCCTGAGAGATTAAGGAGTATGCCCCCAGTTTTTCGGCAGTAAGAGGCCAAGCTGGGGTTTGAACCCAAATAGTCTGGCTTCAAAGTCCATACCTCTGCCCACTGAGGTACACAGCCTGTCGTAAGTACTCCTTGAAAGTCCATACATCTTCCAGGGTCTCTAACATGTCCTCCTGAGAGCTTTGCTCTCCTGCTTCCGAATCTCAGTCCTAGATGGTCTGGTCTCAGTGGAACCCTGGTGTGTTTTTTGGCTGTATTTTCTTCTGTATATTTTCCTGCATGTTTTTCTCTTTGTGAAGCCTGTCCATAGATTAATGATTCCATTGCCAGGCCCCAGGCCAGGATTCCCAGTCCCAAGAAGTGGCAGGAGAAGGCTCTGGACGTTGCGGCTCCGGCATGGTCCAGTGTGCGCCTAGGGCCTGGGGACTGGCTGTCATAGGGATTTACAGCTGTTACTCACTGACATCTTGTTTTTGCCAGGGCCAATCAGAGACACCCAGGCCTGATTGAGATACCATTGTTTGCCACCCTGCTGTTCCCGGAGCTGAGGCCTGCAGACCCTCACCCCCAAGGGATCAGGGTGTTTTACTGCCTGGCAGGCCAGATGACACAACCCGACTTGTCTGGAGGCTGAACCAGGGGTGCTGGGAGACAGGGGGACCTTGCCTTCTCTTGCTTAACATGGGCTGGGAAAATTCAGCCAGGCAGAAACATATTCCATCTGATCTCTCACTATTCTAAGTGTTCAGTCTTTTTTCAGGTTGCTGCTCGCTCCCTGTCCCCTGTCCCCTGTCCTCTCCCTGTGGTTTTTGGGCTTTTAGATTGAAGGGAGTACAGCTAAGAGCATGAACTTTGCAGTCCCAGAGATTGATGTGCAACTCAACCACTTACTTACTCTATGTGCAACCATGGGCAAGGTACTTATCCCCTTTGTGCCTCAGTTTCCTTAGCTATAAAGTAGGGAGAAAAAAGAGTGCCTACCTCACAGAATTGTTGTGAGGACCAGAGTAACAGACAACAGCTGCCAGGTACTTTCTACAGTGCTGGGCATATAACAAGAGATCATGGACATCGTGACCAAGAGAGAGGATTCAGGCCAGACTGCCTGGCTGCAAATCACAGCTCTACTACTTACGACCTGGTGACCTGGTGTAAGTTACTTAATGTCTCTGTGTCTCAATTGCCTCATCTGCAAAATGGGGATAATGAAAGTCCTTATTTCACAAGATCATTGCAATGATTAAATGAATTAGCATTTGTAAAGCACTTAGCATGCCTGGTGCCTAGCAAATATTCAGTATTTGTTAAATTAACTATATAAGTGTTCAAGACAAGTTGGCTATTACTTCTATTATGTTTCCATTATTGTTATTATTTATGTATTTTCTTTGAGACAGAGTCTCGCTCTGTCACCAGGCTGGAGTGCAATGGCATGATCTTGGCTCACTGCAACCTCTGCCTCTCTGGTTCAAGCAATTCTCCTGCCTCAGCCTCCCGACTAGCTGGGACTACAGGCATGCACCACCATGCCCAGCTAATTTTTGTATTTGTAGTAGAGATGGGGTTTCACCATGTTGGCCAGGATGATCTTGATCTCCTGACCTTGTGATCTGCCCGCCTTGGCCTCCCAAAGTGCTGGGATTACAGGCATGAACCACCACACCCGGCCTCCATTATTGTTAATAACTTTATATTTTGTCCTATAAAGGAGGCAGGACAAATACTGTTATTTCACTCTGCAGATGAAAGGTTATGTGACAGGGGCAGATCCTCAGTTTAGCCCCCACTGTCACTTGAGTAAAGAATTACATCTTCTCCACACTGTCTGTGTGCCCCCAGGTGTTCCTGTTGACTGACCTCTTGCCACTCTATGGCCTGTCCTTTTTTTTTTTTTTTTTGAGACAAAGTTTCGCTCTTGTTGCCCAGGCTGGAGTGCAGTGGCGCGATCTCGGCTTACTGCAACCTCTGCCTCCCAGGTTCAAGCGATTCTCCTGCCTCATCCTCCCGAGTAGCTGGGATTACAGGTGCATACCACCACGCCCAACGATAGCTAATTTTTTGTATTTTTAGTAGAGATGAGGTTTCACCATATTGGCCAGGCTGGCCTTGAACTTTTGACCTCAAGTGGTTCACTCCCCTTGGCCTCCCAAAGTGCTGGGATTACAGGCATGAGCCACTGCGCCCAGCCTGTCCTGTCTTTTTGACACCCAAATCTGATCATGCTATTCCCCCTGCTTAAAGCCCCTGATGGGAGACCTATACTGTTGGTGGCCTCCAGGAACATCTCTCCTCCTTGGCAAGGCCTATGAAGCTCTGGGCCAATTGGCCCTGGCTGATCTCACTGACAGTTGCATTCTCTCAATGATCTGCTACACCTCTGGGGCCTGGACATGCCGTTCCCTGTGCCTGGAAGGGCCTTTTGCCTCTTCTCCATCCAGCTCAAGTGTCAGCTCCTCCCTGTACCTACAGGGAGAGTCTGGCTCCCTCCTCTGGGCTTCCATCTGCTTGGCGCCAGTGTTCTATTGTGTGGTCCTCGTTTGTTTAGGAGGTGTTCAACTCCTCCAGCATACTTCCCCGTCCTTGGAGGGCAGGGACCATGTGTCATTTATCTTCATATTCGCCCCATACTTCTACCTCTTTGAGTCTGAGAGTATACCTAGCATATGTTAAATGCTCAGAGATTGTGACTAGATGAATAATAATGATAATTGCAACACTGTCGCCTTGCATCTGTCATGTGCATCGTGATTCAAAAGCTCTCACACCTTTGTGTTTTCTTCTTGGTCCCAGTCTGGTGCTGACTTGCAGTGCTGTCCTCCATCAGCTATAGCTTATTTCCCTGGGCCTCAGTTTCTCTCCCTGTAAATGATCTGTAGTCACTGTCACCTCGAGGCTCTGGTAAAGGTGAAGTGGATGCTTATTTAAGAATGCGTTTGGAATCAAGTTCTAGACATACAGAGGCTGTCATTGTTTTTCTCATCTTGCCCTTGGACTCCGCAGCGGATCACCTTGCCAGATGGGAAGAGCCACGGGAGAGCATAAGCCTGAGGGTGGCTAATAATGTGTATTTTTCTTTGCCCTACATATTTGTGTGACACCTGATGGTAATGGATAGCCGTAAAGACTCATTATGTCCCGTGTAGCTGCAGGGATATGCATCTTCCTTCTGTGTTACTGATTGGGAGGCCCCCCCCCCCCCCCCCCCCCCCCCCCCCCCCCCCCCCCCCCCCCCCCCCCCCCCCCCCCCCCCCCCCCCCCCCCCCCCCCCCCCCCCCCCCACCCCCCCCCCCCCCCCCCCCCCACCCCCCCCCCCCCCCCCCCCCCCCACACCCCCCCCCCCCCCCCCCCCCCCCCCCCCCCCCCCCCCCCCCCCCCTCTGAGCCCACAGAGAACCATCCAGGGCACACAGGCGAACGCTGCTGTAAGAAACTCAGTATATGAACATCCGGACCAACAACATAGTGGATGGTGTTAAAGCAATTTTTAAAAATCATTCTTCATTTGAAGAAGGGATCCACTGGCATTTCTTTAAATAGAAACCCATGGCTGTTTTTAGGTTGAAGAGTTAAAACCTACCTAATAATGAATGTGGTGGGCCAAGAAGGGGGAGGGCAGAGAAGCCTGAAGCTGTGGTATCAGTTTCCACTGATGGTAAATGAGAAGTGAAGATAAAACACCTCTGAAAAAGTGCGTCTCTCTAGAAATAGATCTGGATTCGCAGGCATTCCATTTATGGGCGCCTGTTTTAGAAGTAGGTCTGTGGTTATAACAGAGAGATCCCCATAACAATCTTCATTTACACAAAGGACTTTTATTCTATAAAGCACTGGTTTGCAAACTTTTGTATTTCTTGAGACAGTAAAATGTCTCTTCCTTCAACCCCCACACCTCCAAAAGGGAAGGGCGTTGACCTAAAGTTATGTTCTTTTAATTTTACCAAGAATTTGAGCAATACATTTACTGTCATAATTATTTCATGAACAGAGCATTTTACTTAAATAATTAAATAAGCATTTTTTGAGAGCCAGTAGCCCCAAACACTGTGCTAAGTAGTGGCTGTTTAATGGCAGACACGATAGGCATGGCCCCTACTCTGATGGGACTTAGAGTTGGATGGAGGAGGGGCACGAAACAAGCCAATACATAAGGAAACATGGAAAGGGGGCTCTGAAGAGAGACACGGAGCTAAGATCAAGGTGAGGGGAGACGGCTTGCCTTTTGGTGGCATGGTCAGGGAAGGACTCTCCTATAAAGATGCAATAAACAGGGACAATGACATTGAGACACAGAGGGAGAGAAGGAGCTGAATAAGGAAAGGAAAATAAGTGTTCCAGGAAGAGGAAACTGCACGTGCAAAGGCCATGAGGTGGGAAAAGAACTTGATGTGCTCAAGGTCAGAAAGCAGAAAAAGCAGGACAGATACATCTCAGGATACAGAATGGCTCTTTAAATGAAATACATTCAGCTTTATGAAAACTTATGACAGTGATTGTCTTTCTGTCTTGCTTTCTGCTTTCCTTCCTTCCTTGCTTTCCTCCTTCCTTATTTGGCTGTGGCCTCGTGAAAGGTCTTCTTGGCCCAGCACTACAATCCTGTTAAAGAGGTCATGTCTAGGGTGTATAGACCGTGTGCTGAGGGGAATGGGGAGCTGGAGGTGTGACTCGCTGAGTGTCTTCCCTGACTCGGGGGATGATGAGCCTTGAGCCTGTCCAGCTTGTCCTGGAATCTCCTTAGCATTCTTGGAGTCTAGTGTCTGTGTCCCTCGGAACCAAGGTGGACGTGAGGCATTGGCCACTGGCCTGAGAGTATCAGTCACTTTCATGAATGTGGGTAAGCTGGTTGCAGCCTCATGGTTTGGGTTTTTGGACGAGCACACAACCACAAGGTGTTTTACCTCCTGGCCTTCAGGTTTCCGGCATCTGCAGGTTCCTCCTTAGGATTTGTTGTTTTCCCTGAAATAGGCTGGAATTGTTTCCTGGCAGAAAATAAGACCGGGCTGCACAAAGCTCTTCCACAGGCAGGCAACTTGGAGCTGTGGATTGAATGCATAACTCATTCACTCACTTAACAAATATTTCTTGAGTGCCAACGGCGTGCAACTGTGTGCATGACGCTGTGCAGGACACTGCAGGAAGCAGAGGAGTGCCCACCACCAGATGCTCCTGGTCCACACAATGGCATCTTTTGCCTTGAACTCTATGTGTATTGATCTTGTCACCTCTGCCGGGCTTACACTCCTTGTAGGAGGAAGCTTCTTGTCTCCTTCTGTTTTGACCCCTTGACACCCCTGATAGATGCTAGTGTATCTTGAATCATGTCTCTGACTTTTGCAGTCTTAGGGAACTCAGAGTCCTTAAAGATATGGTTGGGTTTTTTTTCTTTGACCAATTTTGGCTTCTCCTGTTGGAGGATATCCCTCCCCTCTTGCTTCCGTCTATCCAGTGTCCTTTGTTGTCACAGGGTTTCTAAGGAGTAAGGGACTCCTGCTCATCTCTCCTAAAGACTTGGCTTCTTCTGGAATTTTCTACAAGTGTCAGTCTACAAGGTAGTCTATTCTAAGGTGTCAAGTCCCTTTTAAAAACAAAATCTGCATGGTAAGATATAAAGAAGAGGTGAGCAGGCAAAGCAGGGATTATCTATGGGTGGATTCTGAGAGCCCTCTGTCTTCTTTGCACTACACGAACTGCCTTTCCTTGGTGACTCAGCTATTTTTGGGGGTGAGGATGGGGTCTGATGGTTTGGGACAGGTTGAGCAGTGTTGGCTGAAGGCAAACTGAAGTCCACAAAGCCTGTCTTGATTCCTCTTCTTCCCTTTTCTGCACTCCCCCCATGATGCCTCTCATCTCAAAGCACCCCTGAACTCTCCCTCCTGGTTGGAGGCCTAAAAGTCTCTGCTCCCTGTGTGTGCTGGGCCCACATTCTCAGCAGAGTCTTTCCTATTAAAATCCTGCTTCAGTTTTAGCTTCTAAAGTGCTTTTGAAACCTACAAGCCCCTCTTTTCCCTCCCTTATCTTTCTGCCCTTGTCTCTTACTCACCTTCAATTGAATAGGGGCCCAGGCAGAACTGGAATCCCTGGGAGAGTTGTTTCTCTAGCTTTCAAATGTCAAGGCTGGTGCCATGGTGTATTACTTCATTCTCACGCTGCTATAAAGAACTGCCCTGAGGCCAGGTGCAGTGGCCCATGCCTGTAATCCCCACCATTTGGGAGGCCAAGGTGGGCAGATCACTTGAGGTCAGGAGTTCAAGACCAGCCTGGCCAACGTGGTGAAACCCTGTCTCTACTAAAAATAAAAAATTAACCAGGCGTGGTGTCGCATGCTTGTAGTCCTAGCTACTTGGGAGGCTGAGGCACAGAATCACTTGGACTCAGGAAGCAGAAGTTGTAGTGAGCCAAATTTGTGCCACTGCAACTCCAGCCTGAGAAAGAGAGCAAGACTCTGTCTCAAAAAAAAAAAAAAAAAAAAAAAAGAAAGAAAGGAAAAAAGCTTCCTGAGACTGCATAATTTATAAAGAAAAGTGGTTTGAGGTTTAATTGATACATAGTTCAGCATGGCTGGGGAAGCCTCAGGAAACTTACAATCATGGTGGAAGAGGAAGCAAACACATCCTTCTTCACATGGCAGCAGAAAGGATAAGAATGAGAGCAGAGTGAAGGGAGAAGCTCCTTATAAAACCATCAGACCTCGTGAGAACTCACTTAGTATCATGAGAATAGCATGGGTGAAACTGCCACAATGATTCAGTTACCTCCTATGGGTCTCTCCCACCACATGTGGGGATTATGGGTACTGCAGGATGAGATTTGGGTGGGGACACAGCCAAACCATATCACATGGTGATGCCCCTGCTGTCCTGAGCCTGTCCAAGGTCCCTGAGTGAAAAGATGAGGATCCCACTGTTTGCCTCCCACAACAGGCTAGGCCCAGATTAGGATGACAATTACTGTGAAGGAGGAGGAGCCCAGTTCTCCCATTTGCCGCCCACAGTACAGCTTCTACTGCATCCAGGTTTGTGTGTCTGTCACGTCTGTTTGGACCTGTGGGTTAAAGAGCAGCACTTAGATAACAACTGGTTTGTTCTCTCTTTCTCTCTTCTTACCCCCCTCTCTCAATCAATCATCTGTCTCCCTACCCAATCACCTGTCTTTTTCTATCTATTTATCTATACATGGGCACATGCATGTTAACATAGATAAGTATGTATTTTGTAAAGTTTTACTTGCAAAGGAATCCTACATTGGGTTCTCCCTAAAGCATATTGCATGCTTTGTGCATATCTGCGTGTACCCTGGAGCAAAATACGTTCCTTCTAAGTTCTGTAATCTGTCTTGACTGCAAGAAGAGGATCCTGAGACTTTTTTTCCTAATAATTGTTGTATTTAATGGTGATGATGGTATTTAATTTAGCCCGCCATAGTAGTCTGCAAGGGATGTCCAGACTTTTTCTTCTGCCCCTGTTTTGGGGGCTCCTGAGGGTCCCATACCCACTGGTCTGGCTACTTCCACAAGCTGGTCATTAATTTTTGAGCAAATGAGAGTCAAACTGCATAACTGGCCTCATGTGGCTGTTAGCTATGGGCAGAGGATGGGGGTAGAGGATGCTCCAGTATCACAGGTCTGCTGGGTAACTGGCATTTGTGCCCCAGCCCCATATTGTATCTCTTGTGGACGTTAAAGGAAAGTATCCTTTTATATGTAAGCAAAGATGGGCCCCCTCAAGAAGCTGGTGGCTGGTTCTAGAAGAATCCTTGTAGATACATCGTTTTGGTGAATTTACCAGGATTCTCAGCTTTGCGGATCAAGACCATGGGTTTTTGGCACTCAGCACTATTGACATTTGGGCCAGATAACTCTTTATTGGGGGAGGCTGTCTTATGCATTTTAAGGTGTTTAGTTGCATCCCTGGCCTCTGCCCACTAAATGCCAGTAGCACTTTCCTCTCAATTGTGACAACCACAAATGTCATTAGACATTACCAAATGTCCCCCGCAGGGCAAAATTGCCCCCAGTTGAGAATCACTGGGTTAGCATACAAGGGAGGCTCCAGCAATTTGGGGCGAGCCAATAAACCAAGTGCTTACAATTTTTTTTTTTTTGAGACGGAGTCTTGCTGTGTTGCCAGGCTGGAGCGCAGTGGTGTGATCTCAGCTCACTGCAGTTTCCACCTCCCGGGTTAGCTGGGATGACAGGCACGCGCCACCACAGCTAATTTGTATTTTTAATAGAGACGGGGTCTCACCATGCTGCCCAGGATGGTCTCGATCTCCTTACCTAGTGATCTGCCCACCTCGGCCTTCCAAAGTGCTGGGATTATAGGTGTGAGCCACCGTGCCCAGCCAAGAGCTTACAATTGTTATATAAAGTTGATATACTAGTTCAAGTTAGGAGAATTGTGTGTTACGTCACCTGGGATTCTAGGATAAGTTTGCTAACCCGTTAAGCTCTGGAGGCAGGCTCTGCAGAAAACCCAACTCTACGCTGGAACCAGAGTCACAAAAATAAATTGAGTAATTTCATGGTTTAATCTGGAGTGCCAAGGAACACTGGTTTTGGAATTATGAATGGTGATTCCATGTAGAAAGAGTTCTTATGGTCAAATGAATTGGGGAAATATTTAATTAAAAACAAACAGATTTCTTTATATCAGAATTTATCAGAGCCTTTAATATGCCAATATGTGCTAACAGTCTCCTAAAGAATTGATATTCAGTGTTGGCCAAATTTATTAAAACTTGTGGAGTAATTCTTGAGACTATACTTCACAACGTAAAGTGTGGAAAAATGATTTATGAGCAGCAGCTCGAGAAGGCTCGAGGCATCTATCCTTGCCACCTGTAGGCGGTGCTAGGATGGGCACTGGCATCCTATGCTTGGGGACTTCCCTCTTCCTTGGCACTCTTGGCTGGTCCTGGCTACTCCCCAACCCTACCCCAGCTTCTGGCTTCTTGGAGATGATGTTAATGTGTTTCATCTGATTGACATCTAATCTAAAGTGATTGGTTTTGCTTCTCTCTGCACTGATTCATCATTGGATTAATCTTACAGTTTTATTCTGAGAGGGCAAACTGTGTTTCTTAACTTTTTTTCCCCCTAATGAGAATATCAGTGGAGGCCCACATGCTGACATCCTTTGGTCTATATTCCCAGGGTGTCCTGTGGGCCACGGGAAGGACCGTTTGGGCTTCCTTCCCTCATTAGGGAAAGCAATGGCACGCAGTTGGCACTTGGGAAATAGGTACTGAGTGACTGGATGGATGGTGGGTCACATCTGAAAGTCAGGACCAGGACTGTATCTAATACGTATTTCAAGGTGTGGCACATCTGAAATCTATGCACATAATACATGCTATGTAGCCATGAAACACACATGGCATATGGATATGGCTTGGAAGAAATTTTCTCTCCTCCTTTTACAATCTAGATCAAACAAAATCATAACCCTCCTGCCCACAAAAACAATTAAAATACCCAGATTGGCCAGGTGCCATGGCTCTTGCCTGTAATCCTAGCACTTTGGGAGGCCAAGGCAGGAGGATCACTTGAGCCCAGGAGTTAGAGGTTACAGTGAGCTATGATCTAGCCACTGCACCTAGTTCAGGTAAGAGAAAAAGACCCTGTCTCCTAAAAACAACAACAACAAAATAACAACAACAGAACTCTCAGATTGTTAGTAGGGAGTTCACAGACAGCTTGTTTGCTGGAGTCCCTTCCCATGGATCACGGTTCGAGCAGCAGAATCTAGATTAACAAGGAAACAGCATTTCTTGGCTGCATCCTTCTTCTCTGATGGAGCTGTGAGCTGCTTGCCAGGGACAGAGAGGGAGGGAGAGGGCTGGAGGGGTAAGAGGAACTGTAGCGAGGTGTGGTAGGTGAGGGAAACAAGCCCCCAAAGCTGAGAGCAGCCACTGTCCCACCCTTCTGGGAGTTACCATAAAGTGGGGGAGTTGAGATAAAGTAAAGTGAGTGCACTATCGTTTCCACCTATTGGTTGGTAAGAGAACTACCTGGGAGGTTGGTGGCAGGGGTCGGGGGGGTGCTGGCATGGCTCCTAGGGATTTGAGGGCTCCCCAGTACCCCCTAGGGGTGGCTTAGGAAGTTTTCTATGAGCAAGTGAGAGGAACAACATGTGGCCTCACAATACTGAAATCATAAAGTTCATGTCTGAGATGGAAATCTGTGACATTTGGGTAGGGACTCTGAGATATGTCCCTGCCCACCAACGCCAGTAATTCATGGTCACTAAAAGCTGGTATCCCTCTTTGCCCACATTCATTTCCAAATGTTCCCCTGGGAGGGCAGTACTGTCCTCTGGTGAGATCCAAACTTAGTGTATTGGTTCATGCCTCATTCAGTCATTCACCTAATTATTCATGCAGGCGATGGTTAAGGTCATTCCTGCCTGTCATGGCTGTGAATTTGGAAAGAAGATTGGTCTGTTTCTAATATGCCAGCACTGTGCTTGGGGCTGGCTCAAGAGCGTTACTACTTTTAGTTCTCAGAAAAATCCTGAACTGGCCAGGCGCAGTGGCTCATGCCTGTAATTCCAGCACTTTGGGAGGCCAAGGTGAGCAGATCACAAGATCAGGAGTTTGAGACCAGCCTGGCCAATATGGTGAAACGCTGTCTCTACTAAAAATACAAAAATTAGCCGGGTGTGGTGGTGTACACCTGTAGTCCCAGCTAGGTGGGAGGCTGAGGCAAAAGAATCACTTGAATCTGGGAGGCGAAGGTTGCAGTGAGCTGAGATTGTGCCACTGCACTCCAGCCTGGGCACCAGAGTGAGACTCCATCTCAAAAAAAAAAAAAAAAAAAAAAAAAAAAAAAAATCCTAAGCTAGGTGCTGTTGGAAAAGCAGATAATTCCCTGGGTTTCACAGAAAGTCTGCCTGGTCTGCATTTTATAAATAAGGAAACTGAGGCTCTGTAACTTGCCCAAGGTCAGCCTGCTAGTTAAGAGGCAGAGCTGGGATTCAGACCCATTTTCACAGTTCCACATTGCCTTGGGGAAGCAAGACACACCCACGGAGAGAGTTAAATAACAACACAAGTTACATAACCCAGACAATAGTGCAGGGGATGTCACCAGGCAGTGTCTGATGAAATGCTAGGTGGCATCGAAAAACTAGTTGTCAGGAGAGTGCAGAAGGTAGAATTCTCAGAGGGATGGGGCTAGGTCAAGATTTGGTGGAAGACATGGGGGTCGTGCCAGATCCTGAACGATAGATAGGGTCTGATGGACAGAAAAGCAACAGAGTAGTCCCAATTTAGTTTCTCAAAACACATAGACGGGAGTTGGGCATGGTGGCTCATGCCTGTCATCCTAGCGACTCTGGAGGCTGAGGCAAGAGGATCACTTGAGACCAGTAGTTAGAGACCACCTGGGCAACATAGCTAGACCCCATCTCCACAAAAAAATTAAATTAGCCAGGCATGGAGGTGTGTGCCTGCAGTTCTAGCTACTTGGGAGGTTGAGGCAGGAGGCTTGTTTGAACCTAGAAGTTCAAAGCTGCAGTGAGCTGTGACCATGCCACTATGCTGCAGCTGGGGTGATAGAGACCCTGACTCTTAAAAAAAAAAAAGAAACACGAATGGGATTTGAACATCTTTCTTTCTTATGAACTACTGTTTTTCACACTCTTGGGTCTCAACATCAAAATTTAAATTATTTAAATTTAAATATTTTAAAATTATTAAAGATTCCAGAGAGTTTCTGTTTATTTGGGCTACACCTATCCATGTTTATCACATTAAAATTGAAACAGATACATTTTAAAATTACTTGATTAAAACATGAGCCCATTACATGTTAACACGAAGGGCGTATTTTTATGAAATAAATGACATTTTCCAAAACAAAAGTCTTGGAGACATTGCACTGTTGTATATTTTTTGCAAATCTCTTTTTTATTTTTTAATTATTTTATTTTATTTTTATTATACTTTAAGTTCTAGGGTACATGGGCATCTCTGTGATGTCTGGCTTCATAGAAGTCAGCTGGATTCTATATTTGCTTCTGCATTCAGGCTATTTTCTTATCACATGTCATGTAGCCTCTGGTCTCTCCTGAGAGTAAGAGAGTGAAAGAGACAAAAAAAAAAGTGTTAGTATTATTGTAAGACTAATTATGACCTTGCAGACCAAACGAAAAGGCCGCAGGGACCCCCCACAGGTACCCAGACCACACTTTGGGAACCACTGCTTACATTTAAACCTAGGCAGAAGAGGGTGCTGAACTTGGGCAGCAATTCAGGTCTTGGATCTCCCTTGGGAAACGGGAAGATGAGGGAAAGCAGATGGGTCACCATCCTTTCACTTCCTGGAGCCACTGTGTGGCCCGTCTCTCTGCGTCTGAGGGTACTAAGCAGGTGTGATTCAGGAGTGGTGACAGGTTTGGCCTATTTCCACTTGGAGTCCTAATCTCACCTTGTGTATGTAATAAAAGCACCTCATGGCTTTCTTCATAGAAACCTAGGAATGCATTGTCGTCAGTTAAAAGATAAGTTAACAGGGCCGGGTGTGGTGGCTCACGCCTGTAATCTCAGCTCTTTGGGAGGCCGAGGTGGGCAGATCACTTGAGGTCAGGGGTTCGAGACCAGCTTGGCCAACATGGTGAAACCC
The DNA here is from genome assembly GCF_024542745.1 of Macaca thibetana thibetana. Taxonomy (NCBI): domain Eukaryota; kingdom Metazoa; phylum Chordata; class Mammalia; order Primates; family Cercopithecidae; genus Macaca; species Macaca thibetana. Next base: position 61,410,648 of record NC_065590.1, on the reverse strand, counting down.
TGCCTCTACTAAAAATACAAAAATTAGCCAGGTGTTGTGGCGAGCACCTTAATCCCAGCTACTCGGGAGGCTGAGGAAGGAGAATCACTTGAACCCAGGAGTCAGAGGTTGCAGTGAGCTGAGATCACACCACTGCACTCCAGCCTGGGTGACAGAATGAGACTGTCTCAAAATAAATAAATAAATAAATACGATAAAAAAATAAGTTAGCAGTGTATTTATTCTCTGCTGACTGTGGAAAAAAGAATATGGAAGGCCACTTCGGCCTTCTTGGGGCTTTCAGTCCGCATGGTTTACACATGTGGTTATTCTTCCCCTAGAGATTCTTGTAGAAAATGCTGTGACTCCTCCCTGTTAAAATATGCAAGGTAGGAGGAGAGGCCCCAATTGAGCCAGCATCCAGTTCACATGTGTTTCCAAGGTAGTCATTATTGGTAATGTGCTGGTAATGATGTACGTACCAACATATAGTGCTGGTAATGAGCCTCAGGCGGCTTCCAGGGCCTGAGGTTGAAGTGTTAATTTTCAATACAGATATGCTTCTAGGCTTCTGGACATTAGGTTAAGTGTGTCCTCTTGGAGCTGATCTGGGACAGTGTTGCCCTGTTTTCTAGCCTGTTTGCTCTGTTGATGGTCACGATTTACCGTTCCTTCTGCCTAGTGTGGATTCTCTGCTACTCAGGACAGCTCACTGGTTTAACATTCCAATACATGTTCTTTTGTTTGGTTTTGTTTTTTTGGGACAGAGTTTCGCTCTTTTGCCCCGGCTGGAGTGCAGTGGCGCAATCTCAGCTCACTGCAACCTCCGCCTTCGAGTTTCAAGCGATTCTCCTGCCTTAGCCTCCTGGATAGCTGGGATTACAGGCACCCACCACCACACCCGGGAAATTTTTGTATTTTTGGTAGTAATAGGGTTTCACCATGTTGTCCAGGCTGGTCTCAAACTCCTGACCTCATGATCTGCCTGCCTTAGCCTCCCAAAATGCTGAGATTGCGAAGGTGAGCCACCGCCCTCGGCCCCAATACATGTTCTTTTAATTTGTTCATTCTGTGATGACACAGTCTGTTCTTACATTCTTTTACGAGACCCTACTTTCAGCTCTCATTTTGAGCAGCTAGCGGTCTAGAACCCCCACTTATCACTTCCTGGCTTCAGACTCTGGGCAGTGTGCTGGCATTTTGCTACATGCAGGCACACCTTGTTTTATTGCACTTCGCAGATGTTGTGCTTTTTACAGAATGGAAGTTTGTGGCAAGCCTGTGTCAATCAAGCTTATGGCACCATTTTTCTAATAGCATATGTTCACTTCATGTCTCTGTGTCACATTCTGGTAATTTTTGCAATATTTCACACTTTTTGGTACAATTTGTTTGATGTTACTATTATAACTGTTTTGGAGTGGCATGAATTGCACCCATATGAGATGGTGAACTTAATTGATAAATGTTGTGTGTGTCCTTTCTGCTCCTCCAACTAGCCATTTCCCTCTCTCCCTCCCTCTCCTTCAGCCTCTAATTCTCTGAGACACAATGATATTGAAATCAGGCCAATTAATAACCCTACAATGGCCTCTAAGTGTTCCAGTGAAAGAAAGCCTCAGAGCTCTCACTTGAAATCAAAACTAGAAATGATGAAGCTTAGTGAGGAAGGCATGTTGAAAGCTGAGACAGCTGAAAGCTAGGCCTCTTGCTCCAGATGGCCAAGTTGTGAATGCAAAGGAAAAGTTCTTGAAGGAAATTAAAAGTGTTGCTCCAGTAAATACACAATTAAGAAAGTGAAACAGCCTTATTGCTGATACAGAGAAAGTTTGAGTGGTCTGGATAGAAGATCAAACCAGCCACAACATTCCCTTAAGCCAAAGCCTGCTCCAGAGCAACTCCCTAACTCTCTTTAATTCTATGAAGGTTAACAGGTGAGGAAGCTGCAGAAGAAAAATTGTAAGCTAGCAGAGGCTAGTTTATGACATTTAAGGAAGGAAGCCGTCTCTGTAACATAAAAGTGCAAGGTGAAGCAGCAAGTGCTGATGTGGAAGCTGCAGCAGGTTGCCCAGAAGATCTAACTAAGACCACTGATGAAGGTGATTACAATAAACAACAGATTTCCAATGTAGATAAAACAGCCTTCTATTACAAGAAGTTGCTATCTGGGACTTTCATAGCTAAAGAGAAATCAATACTTGGCTTCAAGGTTTCAAAGGCCAGCCTGTCTCTCTTATTAGGGGCTAACACAGCTGGTGACTTTAAGTTGAAGCCAGTGCTCATTTACCGTTCTTTACATTCTTAAGAATTATGCTGATTCTACTCTGCTCCTGCTCTGTCAATGGAATAACAAAGCCTGGATGGCAGCACATCTGTTTACAGCATGGCTCACTGAATATTTTAAGCCCACCATTGAGACCTACTGCTCAGAAAAAGATTTCTTTCAAAATGTTACTGTTCACTGACAGTGCACCTAGTCAACCAGGAGCTCTGATGGAGATGTACAAGGAGATTAATGTTGTTTTCATGCCTGCTAATACAACATTTATTCTGCAGCCCATGGATCAAGGAGTAATTTTGACTTTCAAGTCTTATTGTTTAAGAAATACATTTCATAAGGCTTTAGCTGCCATAGATATTGATTTCTCTGATGGATTGGGGCAAAGCCAATTGAAAACCTTCTGAAAAGGATTCACCATTCTAGATGCCATTAAGAACACTCACATCTGTAATCCCAGCACTTTGGGAGGCCGAGGCGGGTGGATCATGAGGTCAAGAGATCAAGACCATCCTGGCCAACATGGTGAAATTCCATCTCCACTAAAAATATAAATATTAGCTGGGCGTGGTGGCGCGCACCTGTAGTCTCCACTACTTGGGAGGCTGAGGCAGGAGAATCGCTTGAACCTGGGAGGCGGAGGTTGCAGTGAACCGAGATCACATCACTGCACTCCAGCCTGGCGACAGAGTGAGACTCCATCTAAAAAAAAACAAAAACAAAAACAAAAACAAAAAAACACATGGGATGCATGGGAGGAGGTGAAAATTTCAACATTATCAAAAATTTGGAAGAAGTTAATTCCAACTCTATGAATGACTTTGAGGGATTCAGTACTTCATTTGGGAAAGTCACTGCAGATGTGGTAGAAATAGCAAGAGAACTAGAATTAGAAATGGAGCCTGGCGATGTGACTAGATTGCTGCAGTCTCATGACCAAACTTGAACGGATGAGGAGTTGCCTCTTAGGGAAAAACAAAGAAAGTAGTTTCTTGAGATGGAATCTATTCCTGGTGAAGATTCTGTGAATAGCGTTGAAATGACAACAAAGGATTTAGAATATGACATAAACTGATAAAGCAGCAGCGAGGTTTAAGAGGATTGACTCCAATTTTGACAGAATATACATTGTAGATAAAATGCATCAAACAGTGTCACATGCTACAGAGAAATCTTTAGTGAAAGGAAGAGTTCATCATGTGGCAAACTTCATTGTTGTCTTATTTTAAGAAACTGACACAGCAATTTCTTGCTGTGGGGTTGCCACAGCCACCCCAACCTTCAGCAATCACCACCCTGATCAGTCAGCAGCCATCAGCATCGACGCAGGATCCCCCAACAGCAAAAAGATCACAATGTGTGCTGAAGGCTCAGATGGACGTTAGCATTTTTCTTAGCAATAAGGCACTTTTCAATTAAAGTATGTACATTTTTAGACATAATTACATCGCACACGCAATAGACTACATACAGCGTAAACGTAAATTTCACATGCACTGGGAAACAAAATACTTTTATTACTTGTTTTATTATGGTTATCTGGAACTGAACCTTCAATATCTCTGATGTATACCTGCACTTTTGATTCTCAGGATACATTCTTCTAAAAAATTCTGCTGATTTAAGGGGTCAGATATGTCTTGGGAGCCTGTGGCTACTGATCCTATTGCCTCGATCATCAGCCCTCCTGTTTTCCTAGGTGACATAGAGGGCTTGTAGGGTGGCTGTAGGGTGGTGGAAAAAGAAGCAGAACTGAATTCCAGGGCTGACTTTGCTGCTTGTTAGCTGGGTGACCTTGGGAAAGCCACTTAACCTTTCTGGCCCTTACTTTCCTCATGGGAAATAAGATTAAAAATGTATGCAAAGGCTTAATATTGACAAGCTCTATTGGGTTTAATATTTGACCTTGGAGTTTTTATTAATAGACCTGCCATTTGCTAAGCAAATTTTCTAGGTAAAGATGTATACCTGGATGCATGTCATTGTATAGTCCCTGTTTGCCCGAGATGAAGTTAATTTTATGTGATGGGGCATAATCTTTGGAAGGCAAATGATGCAGTCTTCTCTGGAGTAGAAAATTATGCGTAGACAAGAACAGCTTACCTACCTCTTAAGGCCATAGTTATTTGTTTAGCATAAGCCAAATACATGGTGATAAGGGAGATACAGTAAGATCCTTTGGAAGTCTTTTTATGGAAACCGATGTGTATTGAAGGTAGAAGACAAGCAATGGTAAAATGTTGTGTATGTCCAACCAGTGCGCAAAAATGGGAGTGGGTACCTCTAATGGGAGAGATCAGTGGGAGCTTCCCGGAGGACAGGGCTCAAACTCTACCTAAAGGATAAGGATAAGAGGATTTGGACTAGGAGGGAGGGCATTCCAGGTAGCTTAGAGGATTTGACCAAGCTTTTTTACAACATCTGTCATTCCACCCAGATGTGCTGCTGGCCATCATTTGCTCCCTGATGCCTTTAGTTTCTTGCCATTGCATTGGTTGGACTTTGCTTCTTGACTTCACATTGGGGCATGTATTTTTTTTTTTTTTTTGAGACGGAGTCTTGCTCTGTCACCCAGGCTGGAGTGCAGTGGTGCGATCTTGGCTCACCGCAACCGCTGACTCCTGGGTTCAAGTGATTCTCCTGCCTCAGCCTCCTGAGGAGCTGGGATTACAGACGTGAGCCACTGTGACCAGCCGGGGCATGTATTTTTATAGTAAACTCTGGGAAGCCAAGATGGAAGATCTTACTGGCTTAACCCAGGCTGAGGGAGATGGTCTCTTGAATAAACACCATGCCTCACTTTCTGTTTAAGCGTATCTTTTTTTCAAGCCTGCTTCTTCTGTGTAAGTATATTTTTTAGAGTGTGACTCCATATCCTTTTGAAAGTCCTTTGTATCCCATCAAGGGAGTAAGATGATGGCTGAGAAGCTACTCTAAATAAATTAAGGGTAGTATCTGTTTTGGCTTCAAAGGGCAAAGGATCAAGGTTAGGGCAAGTAGAAATTTCTCCCTCTTGATTTTAAGTGAAAATTTTTTTTATAAGACCTTAATTGCCTGCCTCATACCTAGAGGGCCAGGAACATTCCTGGAGGCTGGACTAGCAAGCCAGAGAACAATCTAAGCAATGCCATTTCACCGGCCCCTTCTTCACCGGAACCCTTCCCCCAATACTCCCATGCCCAAAACACACGCTGTCTTCACAGTATTCTCTTGTGCACGCTGCTTGCTTTGAGGGTGGTGCATGTGCTATTGGGTGTCATTTTATATTACAGTTGTTATGCTCACATGTCACTGGAATCTTCGTATCTTAGTCACAGACTTCTAGAGTGTCTGAACTGGAAGGAACCTTCATTCTCAGCCCCTTGTTTTACAAATGGGGAACTGAAAGCCCAGGTTGCCTGACTGTAAGTTGAAGTCTGTCTTCACCAGTCCATGGTTTGTTTTCAGTATCTGAGCAATAACAGCTGCTACTTATTGAGGCCCTGTGCTGAGTGCTTTTCATGCATCATGTCACTTATTTTTCATAACTGTATGGGGAAGGTATGACTATCATCAATCCTTTAAGTTTAGAGAGGTTGAGTAATGTGTTTAGAGTTGGGTGTTGGTGTTAGCAAAGATTTGAACTCAGTACAGGGTGGCACTGGGGCACTGGCTCCTAACCGGTAGGCTGTGCTGCACTGTGTTTGCCAAGTGAGGCTTCTTCTATTCCCACTTCTTCCCTCACTTCCCATCCTCTTTCTTTTTCACTGCCCCACCAGGGATCTTGCTCTCGACTTGCCAAGATAGGATTCTGACCATGGTTACCATGATGACTTGGAAGCCTGGACTCCAAAGGAAGGAGCTCCAAAGCCTTGATCAGTGGTTCAGAAGCATTGTCTTTGGGACCTAAAGGAGCTGATACCACATCACTTATACCAGGATCCTTGCTGGTTAATTCAGATAGGGCAGTGGAGGACACAGTGCAGTCTCTGTTTGCACTGGCTTATGGGAGACTGAGAAAGATAGAGAGAAAGTAGATGAAAGATGCCATGAAAGCCATCCTCAGCTCAAGCCTGTGTCCTCTTAGCAGGGGTCATTGCATCCTCTTTATTATCAAAGGGTGTGATCCTAATACTCTTCTGAGACAGCCAGTGTAGATGTGATATCAAGCCAGCTAGGCCCTCCCTGGAGCCTCCACTGTATGCATCTGTGTCTCCCCCTTCATTACTTTCCTGAGTCCTTTTCCCCCTCTTATAGCAGTAGCCTGAAGGATATTTTTCAGGCCCCCGTGAGGCTGTGATCACTGACCCTTGGCTTATGAGAATTTTTACACCGTTTTGAAGGGATGTGCATACTCAGGAATACAGCTATTTTTGAATCTGTACGAGAGATTCTAGGCTGTATCCTCCATGGGGACTTATTTTTTAAGTTTGAGCAGAAAATATTCCAAGGGACATTAGTAGTGTAATGGATGAGCCTGCATGCTGATGCTGATTAGGCCAGAGTGGAGCTGGACTGCTCTGGCCATCCTTGACCGGAGGAAGAACTAGTCCCTCCACCTTGCCTCAAGGGGAGCAGATTTGTCAATGGCTCAAAGCCTGGAGTGCAGGTCCTACTAGCTCCACCTGGAGTCTTAAGAGAGGAACAGGTAACCATGGAAGAGATCTTTGGGTCCTGGGCATTTTGCATTTTTCAAGGGTATAGGGTAATAATTTTATAGTTCAACAACATTGACAAGAATGGATGTTTTGTGTCCCTTGGTTAACCTTGGATTCGAAAAGAGGAAGAAAAACAGAAACCACACATTAGCAGGGCAGCACTGAGGTTATAGTCATGTTACCAAAGACGCCAGGCTTGAAGAGCTGTTTGGTGTTAACTGAGCACAACATTTGAAAAAAATTTTTTTCAGAGACAGGGTTCCACTCTGTCACCCAGACTTGAGTGCAGTGGTGCTCACTGTAACCTCAAGTTTTTGGGCTCAAACAATCCACCCATCTCAGCCTCCTGGGTAGCTAGGACTACAGGTGTGGGCCACCACACCCAGCTAATTTTTTACTTTTTATTTTTGTAGAGATGGAGTCTTGCTGTGTTGCTCAGGCTGGTCTCAAACTCCTGGCCTCAAGTGATCCTCCTGTCTTGGCCTCCCAAAGCTCTGGGATTACAGCTGTAAGCCACCATACCCAGCCAGAGCAATTTATTTTTTTAATTTTTATTTTTTTCTGAGACAGAGTCTCACTCTGTTGCCCAGGCTGGAGTGCAATGGCACAATCTCAGCTCACTGTGACTTCTGCCTCCTGGGTTCAGGCAATTCTTGTGCCTCAGCCACCTTAGTGGGTGGGATTACAGGTGTGCACCACCACACCTGGCTAATTTTTGTATTTTTAGTAGAGATGGGGTTTCACCCCATTGGCCAGGCTGATCTCAAACTCCTGGCCTCAAGCTGTCTGCCCGCCTCAGCCTCCCAAAGTGCTGGGATTATAGGTGTGAGCTACCATGGCTGGCAAGCACAACATTTTTAATTTTCAAGAGCTACCAGTTTCTTTTCTGTCTCTGAAGAGACATTTCTTCCAAGGAAATTTCCATTAAAAAATTATTATGTGTGTCTGCCTGACAGATCATGGGAGACAGAGTGCTGTTTTTAAAATGTTTGTAAAACATTTAAAAAATACATTTCTATATTTATGGAACATGATAATGATATTCCTGGATTTATCTAAAAGGAAAATCCAACTGGTGTGGAAGAACAAGTGGAAGCTGTTAATGAAAATTTTGAAGTAAAGGAAATAGGAATGTGGGAATAGTGGGAGCCTGGGTACTCTAACCAGGGAGAACTCTCAGGCAGAAGGTGGCTACTGTGGACAGTTTAGAGACTGGTGAGTTTTAGGGCCAGTTGATTTCTGTTATTAGTTAGCATTGGCCTTTGTGTTTAGAGAGGAAGATGGTTATTACAACTAGTGTCAGGAGAGCAAGGGGTGTCTTAATGGAGGGATGCATGGGTTTTGCCTATGACAGCTCAGCCTCTAGAGCTCAGAGCATTCACTTAGAAAGAGCAGCTCCATTCCTTGTGGTTTTCTGGTCAGTATTTTAGGACCATCAGTTCCGTGGCTTATGCAGGTTTGATGTATAAATGTCTGGCCTGGGAGAGATGCCAAAAAAGAAGTGGGGAGATGGAGTAAAAATTATTTGTGTGGAGGTTTTTCATTTACTGAGTCTCTTCAGGAAACTGGGAGAAGTTGAGTTTCCTTCCTTAATTCTCAAGTTCATTTTAGACATAAGAGAAAGAGACTCAGAGACATTAAGTGTCTTGGATATTGTAGTTGCTAATGGGAAGATCTAAGCCTGAAAATAAAGAATTTTCTGAATTCCTGGATTTTTTTTTTTTTTTTTTTTTTTTTTAAGGCAGGTCTCACTCTGTTGCCCAGGATGAAGTGCAGTGGCACAAACATGGCTCCCTGCAGCCTTGACCTCCTGGGCTCAAGTGATCCTCCTACCTCCGCCTCCCAAGTAGCTGGGACCATGGGTGTGTGCCACCACACTGGGCTAAAATTTTTTGTAGAGACAAGGTCTCACTGTGTTATCCAGGCTGGTCTTGAACTCCTGGACTCAAGGTATCCTCCCAAAGTGCTAGGTTTACAGGCATGAACCAGTGTACCTGGCCAATTCCTGGAGCTTTTTACTGCTGCAGACTGCCATCAGTAATGCAAATTGGGATTTGAGAATGACCTCCTACTCCACAGAACTCCATTTTCACTGTCAGCCACAATCCTAGAAATTCAAACCTTAGAAAGTCTTTCCTGTAACTTAAACCTTGTTATGAGTAGTTAAAATACAGATGTCCTAGAGAAGGGCCATACCGTCTTATCAGTCATGTGAACCTCAGTATAAATGAAATTTATGAGAGCGTTTTTTGGAACAGGCTGTCATCACAGAGGGAGGAAAGAATATGGGGGCTCAGGACATCCCAGGGCAGGCAAAGGGCTCCATGTGGGGAGGCTAAGGACAGATATGTCTCAGGGACTCAGGTTTTTCTATAGGTGAGCCTTGAATGCCATTTTAAGTACATTCTACCCAGGTTGTTAATGTTAAAATATGTGGATATGTTGAGGTTCTTCGTATGTTAGTATCAACTTACAGGGCAGATTTACGTTTCAGAGTACCTATCATATAACCAGGAGATTACTAAATAATGAAATACAGTATTGTTGGTCATTACCTGTATTAAATAGGTTTATTCATCCATTGATATCCACCTTTTTGAAAAAAGGTTTGAAGTCAGTCTATAACATATTGTTGTATGTTTTACTTATAGCTTACTTTGGGCAATAGTAGTGGTGGTAACAATAATCATTATAATATCTTAGATGCTGCTTCCTCCAGGAAGTCTTCCTGGATCCTCCAAATCCAGCTACACGTAGCTTTCTATGTGCATCTGTAACGTCTTGCCTGCACCTTCCTCAGCCAGCACCTACCACACTATTTGGTATTTTCCTATTTGTTTATCTGTCTCTTCCACTATCTTTCTCAAATAAGATTCCTCATCTGGACCACAGAACAACATCAACAACAACAACAACAAAAAACTGACATGAGTGAACTGTTTTCTCAGTTCTCCTAAAGATGGTACATGATTGGTAATTTCAAATTAACAGGAGAGAAGTTAAATCGTTATAATTAATGGATGTCCTAGATCAAGGGTCAACAACTTTCTTCTCTAAAGGATCAGAGGGTAAATATTTTTAGCTTTGTGGGCCACACAGTCTCTGTGAAAACAACTTGGCCCTACCATTGTAGTGCAAAAGCAGCCATAGACAATACAAATAAATGAATTTATTTACAAACAAAGGCAGTGACTAAGATTTGGCCCTGGGGCTGTGGTTTACTGGTGATCCCTGTGGCATAGGGCTTGAGAGTTTACTCTTCTCTCAGAAGCTGGCTGAGGAGGTAGCAGACTGACTGAATGTGAGCTTGATGCAGGCAGAGATTCTGACTTGCTTCCCACCTTTTCCCTGGTGGCTGGCCCTGTCCTGGTACACAGTAACTGCTCAACAAATATTAGCTCTTATTCATTCATTCATTAATTCATTCATTCAACAAGAATTTGTTAAGTGCCTGTTGTGATCCAGGCATGATTAGAGGAGATTGGGATATGTGAGAATAGAAAACAAATAAGGTCTCTGTCCTCCTGGAGCTCACATTTTAGCAAGGGAAGACAAATAATACACAAGAAACAGTAAATCACAAATGATGGGGTATGTGATAAGATGACATAGGCCATGGAAAAAGAAAAATTACCAAGCAAGGTAAGAGGCGTTGGAATTCCCTGGGGAGGTACGGGTTGGCCAGGTTGGGGTGTTATATAGGCTGGTCAGCACTGGCCTCATTGAGAGGGTGAGGTTTGAGCAAAGACTTGAAGGAGGTCATGGAGTCAGCCAAGTGGCTGGCCTGAAATGCCCTCTCTCCTCCCTCTCACCATCTCCACTCTCAACCTTCTTTCTACACAGGTAAGAGTCTCTCTTCCCCCAAAGTCGTTTAGTAGGAAGAGCTCAGGGCTTCAAGGGACATGGATTCTAGGCATGACTCTGCTGGTCATAAGCCCACTTGGGGCCTGCAGGCCCCTGCCTTCTCAGAACAATGATTTTGCTTTGAGCCTGTGCACATGGCATTCATTGTGTAGCAGTTTCGTGGGGTGGTCTTAGCTTCAAGGAAAACCTCCTTGAAGGCAGGGGCCATTCCATACTTTTTATATCTGCCGTATAGCACGTGGAACCACATGGGTTGTGCAGTTGAGGCTGGGTAATCATGAAATGCAATCCAGTGGAAAACATTAAACTCTGGGCTGGGTGTGGTGGCTCACGCCTGTAATCCCAGCACTTTGTGAGGCCGAGGCAGGTGGATCATGAGGTCAATAGATTGAGACCATTCTGGCCAACATGGTGAAACCCCGTCTCTACTAAAAATACAAAAATTAGCTGGGCATGGTGGCGTGTACTTGTAGTCCCAGCTACTCGGGAGGCTGAGGCAGAAGAATTGCTTGAACCCGGGAGGCAGAGGTTGCAGTGAGCTGAGATGGTACCACTGCACTCCAGCCTGGCAACAGAGCAAGACTCCATCTAGGAAAAAAAAAAAAATTAAACTCTCAAATTCAGTTCCATGTCTATAGTTGAGCCTGATTTTATGCTTGCAGTCCTGAAAGACAATATTTTATCCGTGTCAACGGGGGGTTGTCTGCATTCAGTGGTGTGAGCACTGGAAGTTAGCAAATGCCAGTGAGAGAAGAAGAAGCGGCTTGATGGTGTGACTGGGAATCTGGCAAACTCAGAAGGAGATGAGGTTACACAGGTCTGTGTGTTCTCCGCCTTCCTGGAGCAACAGGACTTTTGGCCTGGGCCTCTGTTGTGTGTTAAGAGAATCCTAAGCTTGAGTGTAGGGGTGGATTTTTTGATGCACAGATCCCCCCTGCAGGCCTGAAGTACTCACTTTCCAACTGCTGGGAGTGTGGGCTGCTGACAGCATGCAGCTGTGCCCCTCCTCCCTAGGACTATTGCCTCAGCAGAAGAGAAGCCCCTTCCTGAGGGCAGCCCTTGTGGAAAGACTGATTTATGGGCAAGGTCTAGCCTCCTTTCCCCAAACTGAGACAGTTCTCCAAGTCCATCCTCGCTGTAGAGCTCCCCTGGGATTGCCTAGGACTTTTCTTACAGCTGCATCACAGCCTGCCTGTTCCCTCTGCCCAGTCCTGCTTCTGTCACCCCTTCCACCTATATCAATTCTGAGAACAGTCTTCAATAAACCTCCTACATGCTAATCTCCCTCTCAGAGTCACTGGGCCAGGCCAGCATCTGGTGGAAACAGTGGCCTGTGATGTGGGCAGGTCCCTTGGAGCCCTGTGCACATGATGTGATTGCAACACCACATGTGGTCCATCACCCCTGCAGGCTGGTTTGGTTCCTTGCATGGCAAGGTTGCCATATCTCCCACCACTAGAGGTTTCCATCTTGAGTTAGACATCGTCCTCCTGATGCAGGGTCTCCTTTGGCTCACAGAGTCCTCAGAGACTATCACTTCCATATGAACAAATAATCAAAGCAGCTATAAGACAGCTTATAGTACAGTTTGAGGTACTTTGGGTTTGAATTTTGCCTCCTCCATGGATTAGCTTTGGTCACCATAGGCAAGTCATTTGACTTGTCTGTATCCAGGCTCCATCACCTGAAATGACAGCATTCACCTCATAGCGTTGTTTTGCAGATTAAGCGAAGTAGTGCCGAGGTGCCTGGCACATGCCTGTGTGAGTGTTGGCTCTTAGCAGATTTGTAGGAAGGGAAAGGAGCTCAGGGAGATGGGAAGTGGCAGGAAAGCAAAGTGTTGGAGGAACCAAAGAGAAAATAACTCTTAGAACATGAACATTTTGTGCATTTGTCTGAAGGTGCACATGGGCATGAATGAGGAAGGCAAGCTGGATCCTTATTCTGAGGAGCATAGATGCCAGGCAGGAGGTAAGGATAAGAGATGCCGTCATAAAGGCCAAGGCTTTCATTCTTGAGTTGTGGAGGGTTGGGGAGGAAGGAAATTAATGCGAATTTGACAACTACTACGTGCTAGGCACTGTGTCAAGTCTTCCTATATATCGTCCCATTTATTTCTTACCATCTGACATACACATTTTCTTTTTCTTTTTTTGAGACAGAGTCTCACTGTCACCCAGGCTGGAGTGCAGTGGTGTGATCTCAGCTCACTGAAACCTCTGCCTCCTGGGTTTAAGCAATCCTCCCACCTCAGCCACCAGAGTAGCTGGGATTACAGGCGTGTGCCACCACACTCAGCTAATTTTTGTATTTTTAGTAGAGACAGGTTTTCAACATGTTGGCCGGGCTGGCCTTGAACTCCTGGCTCCAGGTGATCCGCCCACCTCTGCCTCCCAAAGTTTCGGGATTACAGGTGTGAGCCACTGTGCCTGGCCGACATACACATTTTTATTCTTATTTCTGAGATGGCAAACTGAGGCTGTGAAAGATTAAATCACTTGCCCAAGGTCAGAGAGCTATTACATGGTAGGTGGGAGCTGGAAGGTTGCTCTGGTGACAGAGCCTGTGTTCCTGTGACTAGATCATACTGCCTAAAGCATTTTTTCTTCACTACTGTTGTGTGCCAGGGCTTGAAGGGCAGTTGCTTACAGAAAAATCAGTCTATTAGGCAAATTAGACACGGAGAGGTCACCTCTTCTAGGAAGCCTTCCCTAAGTTCCCCCGCCCTGGAGTCTACTCCTCCCTCTGACTTCTTGACACTGCCTGCCTTTCCATCAACTTTAAAACTCCTCTCACTTTCTACCATGTGTTGTGGTTTGCAGTGGGGCTATCCTCATTCCTCTTACAGTCAAGTTTCTGGAGAACAGGAAGGGCTGAACCTCTTTCCTCTCATTGTCCTGCATGTGCGCCTTCCTCGAGCATCCTCCAGTAGGTGTGAAGGACGTTTTGTGGGAAGAATTTATGGATAGGAACACTAGGCAGTGATGGTAAGCGACTGTGGATTCTGCATCCTCAGAGGCCTCAGAAATCCGATGGAGGTAAGGATCATTTTGGTTTAGGGTGATCGGGGAGACTTGACTGAGTGGATAAAGCCCAAATCCTGGTCCCAGAAAATGGGAATGACTGGGGGGCTGGTTGAGCAGATGGAAGAGGGGCCTGGCCATGCTCAAAGGGAGCTGCTGCCTTCAGGAGATAGACAGTCGTCGGTCACCATGCATCTCTCTGCCTGTGTGCTGCCAGGCCCCACACCTGGTCACTGGCATCTCCCCTGCAGGACGGGGTTGGGGGCTGGACGACTCTCTCCAAGGAAGTATGGTTATGCTAGCCTTGCCAACTTGAGACCGAATGTTTCTCCCACGCAGCTGTCTTCAAAATGAAATCCTGAGAAGGAGGTGGGTGAGCGAGCGAGCAAGCATGAATTACCCCTGGCCCACGACTTGGCTCGCTTACAGATTCCTCTCATCTTCTGGATAAATCAGGAACTCCCAAACACTCTTCAAGGAGTCATCCCTCACTCCCCACCCTGCCTGGAGCCAGGCAGAATCAGGCCTGCCAGTCCTGGAACACGCTGTGCTCTTCGGAGCACTCAGACATCCACTACCTGTCCAGCCTTTGTGCGGGTGGGGACAGTGTCCCCATTCATGTAGCGGGAGACCCCAAGTGGGGCTGATTTGCGCACAGCCCGGGACTCCTCCTCTCAACTGTCCAGCAGAGGACCTCTCAGCTCCTTTTCTGCCTCTTTCCAGGTGTCTCTCCTCTCGCCTGTGATGTGGAGATGTTCCCCCAGCATCTGCCCTGCCTGGCCCCCTTCTCCCCTGGAACCTTAAGACACAGAATGTCAGGGTGGAGTCAGGCCAATCATGTGCTCTCTGCATCTCCCCCTGCCCTCGGGCGTGCTGTCCTTGCTCTGTCTGCAGAGTTCATCTTGCCCATGGCCCTCCCTCACCTCCACCTGGGGCCTGAGACTCACCCGCTCTGCTGACTTGTATACATTGCCAAGTGCTTCTTGAACATTTCAACCTGGACATTGCCCCAAGTTCAACAAAACAGGAATGAATTTACATCCCTCACCCAACCTTAGCACCCCTTCCTGATTATACAGCACCTCCATTCTTCCGTCTTCCTGGCTTGAACCCTTTGTTTCATTCCTTTTCTCTGTGTGCTCAACACCTCCTGGCAGGTCCTGACAGCCTCCTATGCCAGCGTCCTCCTCTCCACAGTCCTGCTGCAGGCGACGCAAACCTTTTGTCTGGGCTCTTGGAATTTTCTCCTAACTAGCCTCCCTGCTGCCAGTCTCACCCACCTCTAGCTTCATCCTGCAACTATTACCAGATTTACAGTTTTAATTATGTTAATTAAAATCATTAATTAACATAGTTTTAATGATGTTATTTTTCAGGGTTTTCTCTTTGCTTTAGCATTAAGCAATGACTTCTTGCATAGCAACTAGAGCCTTTTATGGCATTTACTCAGTCTTTCTGACTTAATTTCTTTACACCTGTAGATAAAGTACACTTCAGCCAGAAGAGTTGATTTGCTGTTTTCTTCTTAAGCTGTGTATTTCCTTCCTCTCTGCCTTTGCTCATGCCTTGCCTTCTCCCAAATGCCCTTCCTCCTCTCCTCCACTGTTGAAATCCCACTGTTTTCAGATAACCTGTCTTCGAGGGTCCTTTTCTGATTTTTGCAACCAGATGCGTTTTCTCTTTCTTTTGGATTGCCTTTATGAAGGAGATTATATCTTGTCATTCTTTATATAACCACAGATCTTAGCCTTGGACGTTGTTCTCAGTATTGACTGAATTGTACTGAATTTGAGCATCTTAGGAAGGATCAGTGTGAGTTTCTATGAGGGCCTAAGGTGTGAATAACTCTGAGATGTTTGATTGTCATATGGGGCCTAAGTGTTTTGCTTTTAGCCTTACAGTTATTGGGCATTAAGCTATGATAGCTCTTAAAGGTACAGGATTGGAAATCATGTTTCTAGAGACTGAAATAGATGAATTTTAATATCCAACAGCTATGTAGTTTTTACATGGCTTGATCACAGGTGTTATTTTGTGATCTTTGCCACACTTCAAAGTAATAGGTAATTTGTGCATTATTTTTATTAAGCTAATTAAGGGGCAGTATTGGTTCATGTACCAGTCCAAGGATAGATGGAAGCAAAGTAGGATGACTGTGCTCATATGATGTCATCATATTGCTATCATTGTCCCTCCAGGCTGCTGTCTTCTGGCTGGCTGTATTCTCAGGATCTTCCCAAGTGGTGGGACAAATGGCCACCAGCCTCTCCAGGCTTAAATTCAACTAGTAATATTTTAGGGACCTACAGAATGGTACCAGAGCACATCTTTCCTGGTAGCTTTAGCACAAGCCACTGGGAAGGCCCATCTTTGGTCCACTGCTGTGGCCAGGGACACATAGTGCTCTGATTGGCTGGGTCTGGACATCACTGGACAGAGGAGAAAATTATGAGCTTTGGAAAGGCTAAGTAGCTTTTCTAAGATCACACAGAAGACTGAATTGCCTGTCTTGTGACCAAGAGTGTCTCTGTGTAAGCCCTTTTTTTGAGTTTAGGGGCAGCTGTTGTCTCAGTTGCAAAGGTAACAGATTGTATATTTGGGGTTTCAACTTTAATTTTTCCATACCCTTTTACAGCCTGCAGAGGACTCAGCTAATTCTGAAGACTCATCTAATGTTCAGTCTCTTAAAATTCTGTTTCTTCTCAACCTTTTTAAAAAGCCTGATGTTTATATAAAAAAAAATTATGTTAAGTGAAAGAAGCCAGACTGAAAAGGCTATATACCGCATTATCTCATGTATGTGGTTCTCTGGAAAAGACAAAACTCTAGGGTTAGGAAATAGATCAGTGGCTGCCAGGAGTGGGGTGGGGGGACGAGATTGAGTACAAAGGGCACAGGGAATTTTTTGAGGCATGAACTGTTTTAGATCTTGATGGCGGTGGTGGTTACAAGATTGTATATATTTGTCAAAATCCACAGAACTCTACACTAAAAAGGAAAATTTTACAGTATGTAAATTATACTTGAATAAAAACAACAAAAAACCTTAAATCCTTTTCAGGCCTGTGTGACAATGGGATTTGCATCTTAATGAGCATCAGAACTGTAGCTGTGATGAACTAAGTAGCTTTGAGACATACCATAATCTAATATCAAGAACAAGAAACCACAAAGTATTAGATTCATTTGAGAATAATTGACTGTCAGCCAGGCATGGTGGCTTGTGCCTGTAGTCCCAACTACTTGGGAGGCTGAGGCTGGGGGATCACTTGAGCCCCAGAGTTTAAGACCAGCCTGGGCAACATGAGACCCCATCTCAAAACAAAAAAAAAAAGGACTTATTCACTGGAAAGTGAAAAAGTTGTTCCTGAGCTGAGTACACCAGCGGCCCTTATGCTGCTGCCACTATGTGACTGGAGCAGTGAAGCTGTGCCCCCAACTCTCCTTCCTTGAGCTCAGTCAGGAGGCCCTAGGGAATGTGGGAATCTGGGATGGAGGCAGAGGGCCTAGGGTAATATTCAGGTGGAAGCATCATTATCTCCACTCCAATTCTGTAGCAAGAATGATCCTTCCTAGCCAGTTGATAGGCTGGAAGGGGAGTGGAAAAGTCTGACATTCGGGGTTTGGCATTGTTTCTCCTTTACACTCCTTTCCCCTCACTCCTCCCCCTCCACCACCACCTGGCACATTCTTTAGGCCCTACTTGGATGCACCCTTCCCTGTGCCCATTGCAAGCCCTCCTCGAACAGCGCATCCTCAGCTCCAGGAGTCTCCCCAGGGGCCTGACTTCTCAGTCTTTTCCATGCCAGTTGTTATATTCCCTATTCTCTCAAACTCCTCCCTAGTCACTTCTAGCTCATCTCATTACAATCTGAGCATTTTCCTTTTTCATTCATGTCTGGTTATTCACTTCGAGCACTACCCTCCCAAATGTTTCAGTCTCTCCCTGCCTCATTCTGATTCTACCTGGGTTCATCTCAGACCACAATTGTTTGAAAGTGCAGTATTACAAGGAGATACCATATAACATGCAAATTACATAGTGGTTTGTGGAGTTTTAGTAGCCTTCTGCTCAGTGAAAGTCTTTACTGACATGGAGGTAATAAATACTTTCCATTGTAGATATCACATTTTCTGATATAAAACATCCGACTAAAAAATATGTGTAAGATGCAAACCCTTTTATTTTTTCTGAAATGATCTTTTTGTGAAAAATAAAAAAGGTTGCTCACCAGTTGCTAAAATTAAATGAGGAAAGTTCCATGGTGGAATTGATGCATCTGAATGCTGGTTTCAGGGATCCCAAATGTGATTGCTTCTATCTGTGCCTGTAAAGGAGTCTTTAATTATGAAAGCAGTCTTAGGCTGTAGGTAAGATCTAGAGCCAGGGTGGACCTTTGTATGTTCAGCAATGAGGGGATATTTTTGATGAGCTGGAATATCCGATTGAACAGCTGTAACAAAGCTTCTGAGAGACATTTCCTCACAGTTGTTTATAATCTGCTTCCAGCACATCCAGATCTGACACTTTCTGGCCTTAAAGTTGCATAAAACACCCTGTCAGTTGTAGGGAGTAAGACAGGGTCTTGAGCCGACTGGGGACAAGTATCAGAATCTTCCTGGGGCCAGTAGCGCCAGAAGAATGGGGCCCGGCAGACAGAGAGCCAAGGCTCCTCTGGGAGAAACCAGCAATGCCCTGGTGGAACGAGGTCTCTTCTCCACCTCTGACATGGTCCCCAGCCAGTTTCTACCAATCAGATTGGAGCCTTTGCCAGCTCAGCCTGGCAGACGGGCATGTGCACGTTTTGGGCCTGTGCCCAGGCTGTACGGTGTTGCTGACAAGCTGCGGGCTGTGGTCTTGGAAGGGAAGGTTTAGGGGGTGGTGCAAGGCTAATACAGCCTGTGCTGGATTACCCAGGAAAGCTGCCAGCATGACCACTGGGTGACCAGAGAAGCTCAACAGGGCTTCTCTGCTCCAGCACAGTCCTCTCAGTGGGCATGTAGAGAGCTACCAGAAGGCCATGGGATGCCCAGGGTCTCACCTTTAAAGAAGACAGAAGTCCCCTGTAATGCTTGTTACCTGGTCAGCCTGAGGGCGCTTGACTGAGTGTCCTGTGCTGCCAGGGATGTAGACAGGCAGGCTGTGGTTAGAGTGTGGGCTTTCTATGTTCTTGCTTCCAGGTGCTCTCCATCTCCTTCTTGGGAATTTCTTGGATATCACACCAAAAGCACAGGCAACAAAAGCAAAAGTAAGTGGGACTATGTCAAACTAAAAAGCTTCTGCACAGCAAAGAAAACAATCAACAAAATGAAAAAAACCCGCAGAATGGGAGAAAATATTTGCAAATCATATATCCAATAAGGGTAGCTATCCAAAATATATAAAGAACTTACATAACTAAAAAAAAAAAAAAAAAAAAACTACGCAACTGGATTAAAACCTGTGCAAAGGATGGCTTGCACCTATAATCCCAGCTACTTGGGAGGCTGAGGCAGGAAGATTGCTTGAGCCCAGGATTTCGAGGCTACGATGACCTATGATCACACCACTGTACTCCAGCCTGGGAGACAGAGCAAGACCCTATCTCTAAAAAGAAAAAAAAAAACTAGGCAAAAGTCTTGAATGTACGTTTTCCCAAAGAAGACATATAGCTGGCCAACAGGTATATGAAAGGGTGCTCCACATCAGTAATCATCAGAGAAATACAAATCAAAGCCACAATGAGCTATCACCTCACACCTGTAAGAATCAGTATTATCAAAAAGTCAAAAGAGAACATGTGTTGGTGAGGACATGGAGAAAAAGGAATCCCTTTACGTTGTTGGTGATAATGTAAGTTGGTACAACCATTATGAAACAGTGTGGAGGTTCCTTTAAAAATCACAAATAGAATGACCCTATGATCCAGCAATCCCACTTCTGGGTGTGTATCCAAAGGAAATAAAATCACTGTCTCAAAGAGAAATCTGCACTTCCATGTTCACTGCAGCATTATTTGCAATAGCCAAGATATGGAAACAACCTCAGTGTCTGTTGACAGATGGAAGGATTTTAAAAATGGAATATTATTCAGCCTTAAAGCAGAAGCAAATCCTGCCATTTGCAACAACATGGCTGAACCCTGAGGATATTAGGCTAAATGAAATAAGCCAGTCATAGAAAAATAAATATTGCATGATCTCATTTATATGTGGAATCAAAACAAATCAGACTCAGAAACAGAGTAGAATGGTGGTTGCCAGGGGCTGGGTGAGGAGTGAGGGTAATGGGGAGATGTTGGTCAAAGGGCACAAACTTTCAATTATAAGATGAATAAGTTCTGGAAACCTAATGTACAGCATGATGACTGCAGTTAATAATAATGTATTATATTCTTGAAATTTGCCAAGAGAATAGATCTTAACTATACTCACCACACAAAAAAGTAGGTGAGGTGAATATGATAATTAGCTTGATTGTGGTAATTACTTCACAACGTGCACATATATCAAACCATCACGGTGTACACCTTGAAAGTAAACAATTTTTATTTGTCAATTATACCTCAATAAAGTTGGAAAAAAAAAATAGCCAGGAGCCACCTGATGGAAGTCTTTCTCTCCTGCTATTTCCCTTCCCTCACCGACAGAGGCCCAGGAGCTTTCGGGGGTAGACTTGATGCTTTTTTGCCTTTGAAGTTGCTCCGGAGAAAGGAACCAGGAGGAGCTGGTATAGGAAGTTAGCTCATCCCTTCCCACTGAGCCAACTCTGGTTTATCTTTCAGATCCCGCCCTGCCTGGCCACATCTGTGTACATTTACTTATTCCTCACATCCGTATTGTGGGCGTGGATATCTTTCCCCCCGACTGCTTCTTTCAAAACCTTGCCCTAAGCAGGAGGTTTTTAAGACTGTGTTTAGTCCAAATACTTGGAGCCAACACATCCACATTAGCAGACTCCACAGAGAGCTTGATTCCGGCTCTGGTTCCTACAGATGTTCTGTTGGCTCTTGGGCCCTAGAAATAGGAAACTGGCCTGGTCAGAGATGGCCCAAGCGCCAGCATGACCTCATCCCCAGGCCTGGTGAAGGGCGAACAGACCTGAGTGTACAGGAAAGAGCCTGCCTCCTGGGAGCTAACTAGATTGTAGATTTGGCCATTGGTTTCCCCCCCACCCCGCCCCAGATAATACATCTAATAAAAATGATGTATGGGAGAAAGGCAAAGAGTCCTGGGTTCAAATCCTGGACCATCACAAACTGAGTAACTTTGGCTAATGTTTCTGAGCTTAGTGTCCTTGTCAAATGGGAATAATAACACCAACCCTGTTGTTTGTCATGAGACATAATAGATACAATATGCGTAATATTCGTAGTTCAGGCACAGGAAGCCAGGAAGCGCTCAATCAATGGTAGTGGTTGTTATTTGGACTAGCAAGTAGAGCATCTGTAGATATTGTTTTCCAAAAAATTTCCTAGAGAAGGCAATGTTTTTCTCCCAATTCTGGCCACACATCAGAATCACATGAAGTGACTTTAAAAACCCAGTTGCCTGGCCTGCCTGCCTGCCTGCCTGCCTTCCTTCCTTCCTTCCTTCCTTCCTTCCTTCCTTCCTTCCTTCCTTCCTTCCTTCCTTCCTTCCTTCCTCCCTCCCCCTCCCTCCCTCCCTCCCTCCCTCCCTCCCTCCCTCCCTCCCTCCCTCCTTCCTTCCTTCCTTCCTTCCTTCCTTCCTTCCTTCCTTCCTTCCTTCCTTCCTTCCTTCCTTCCTTCCTTCCTTCCTTCTCACTGTGTCACCCAGGCTGGAGTGCAGTGGTACCATCTCCCGCTCACTGCAGCATCCGCCTCCCGGGCTCAAGCGATTCTCCTTCCTCAGCCTCCCGAATAGCTGGGACCACAGTGTGCACAACCATGCCCGGCTAATTTTTCTGTTGAATAGAGACAGGGTTTCACCATGTTGCCCAGACTGGTCTCGAACTCCTGGCCTCAAGTGATCCACCTGCCTCGGCCTCCCAAAGTGCTGGGATTATAGGTGTGAGCCACCGCACCCAGCCATTTGCCTGGTTTTTCAATCCTGGAGATTCTGATTTGTGAGTCTCTTGTGGTGCCCTGAAATCTGTATTTTTCCAAGTGCTCCAGATGATTCTGATATGCCCTCTGCTTTAACCCAAAGGAATGAACAGCCCTGAGTAGAATTTTAGGCAATTGCTTGGGGTGCTGTGGGGAGGCAGGGAGCGAGGGGAGTTTTAAGGGACAAGGAAGGCTGATTTCTGGGGACTCTGAGATCAATTCCATCTTACAATTGTCCCTATCTGTCATGGGGGTCCTGTAAACCGTTCCATTCTGTGTATTCCTTGCCTTCCTGCAGTGACTGAGACAGATGGTGGTGGAGAGCAGGTGCCTGGTGGGGAGAGGAGGCCCGGGACACAGATGCCTTGGTCTCATTGCCCTGACAGGTCCACCCCACCTTTCCCTGCAGTACCTCCAGAACTTTGCCTGGAACTTAGTCACCCTGGGGAGCCTTCTTTCCCTGTTCGTTCTGTTGTGCTTCGCTTTCTCATTCCTGTTCTCAACGACGTTTCGTCCCCTCTGCCCCACTCACATCACTCGCTCTGCCCTGGGGAGAGCTGATCTCTACCTGGCTGTGATTCCAGGAAGTTTTCTCGTTGAAACAAAAACGTGGAGGTTTTGCTTTTCTGTGTTTATGGTCTGCACAGATAACCACCCCCAGATGGAGCTGGGTATGGTATTAAAAAATTATAATCTTACTTTTAATCCCAGTTAATTTGGCATCTGGCGGCTAATGAGATGCCTGGGAGGTGGCGAGTTGAGCCCTGACCAGCCTTCTAAGGGAGACCACCGATACAGATAACACATGTGGACCAGCCCCTGAGCGTGTCCTCGGTATCTGAACAGTGGTGAGGTGGGGAAAACAGACAATATCAGCGTTCCAGTTTCTGCATTTCAGTTTGTTCAGCATCTAATTTCTTTTCCACCATAGTTGAATTCTTTCTAGTCCTGGGTCACTGCACTAATTTAAACGGATGGCCTAAGAGGTCATTACAGATGTCGTCACAAGCCTCTGGACTTCTACCATGCTGAGACGTGTTTTCTTTTCTGTAAATTAGCTTGTTAATTATCACATGCCCACAAGTGATAGCCAATAGAGATCAGACAGTGGAACTGAAGGAAGTTAGGCAGTAATCCTAAGTATCTGTCTTTACTTTCTGAGATGTTCCTTCCCCTCCTTGTTTGTTTTGCTTTCTTTCAGTTTTCGTTTATATTTGTAGGGAAAGCTATCAGCTATATTCAGTCCCATAGTTTTAAATGATTCCTATATATTGATTATTATGGAATTTTCACTTCTGTCCAAACCACTCCTCTAAACCTTAGAGGTATATTCAACTCTCTAGGTATCTAATAGGCTTCTCACACCTCAGATGTCCAAAACCAAACTCCTGGTTTTCCTTCCCAAATCTGCTCCTCCTGCAGTCTTTCTGGTCCTCACTGTCAAGGAGGGCACCTGGCACAGAGTGGTGCTCAAAAAGTATTTACAGAATGAAGACTAAGAAATGGAAAAGTTTATACCTTCACGCTTGGAGTTGGGAGTGTAGCTGATCAGTTGTGTGTCACCTACTCTGTAGCTGATCAACTGTGTGTCACCAGATGACTCGCTTACCTTTGTCTTCCTCAGTTTCTACCTCGCTGAAATGTGGACAATGCTACTTATTCTTTGGTGGTTTGTGCCAGAACAAGGTATTATAGCATGCCTGTAATAGTCTCCATATTTTCAGTGCCCCTCCTTTCCTACAGCATCCCATGGACATTATACAAGGCTTTTGTGACTGGCTTGTTTTACTTAGCATAATTTTACCCAGCTTTCATTCAAGACTGCTTGACACATCTGTATCCTGCCTACCCAAATGGTTTCCCAGTGTGCTGCTTCTCTCCAAGGACACAGACTCCCTTATTGTCTTAGGAACGTGTCATTGCATTCCTGCCCTTCAGTCTCCTCTCCTTGTCCCAGGCCTGATGCCCTCCTTTGTCCTCACACCCATCTAGCCTCTTCCTCCCTTTCAAGCCTCAGTCCCCGCTGCCTCCGCAGAGTCCCACCACTGTGCAGCTGCACTGATGACACGCTGCTCTGATTACTCCAGTACTGAGCCACGTTGGGTTTTACCCTGCCTCCTTTTGCGTGCGCTCATCTCATTTCCTCAGAGATTATAACCTCTTGAGGCCAAGGCATTTGTTTCTCATTCTCTTGCATCTCCATAGTATGTAATATGAAACAACTGGGCATTTTTTTTGCAAATTAAAAAAATTGTGGTAAAATACACGTGACATAAAATTTATCACTGTAACCATTGCTAAGTGTATAGTGCAGTGGCTTTAAGTGAGTTTGCATTTTTGTGCATGCAGTCTCCAGAACTCTTTCATCTTGCAAATCTGAAACTCAGTACCTATTAAACACTAACTTCCCATTTTCCCCTGCCCACATCCCCTGGAAGCCACTCTTCTACTTTCTGTCTCTGTGAAGTTCACTACTCTAGCTACCTCACATAAGTGGGATTATATAGTATTTGGGCTTTTGTGACTGGCTTGTTTTACTTAGCATAATGTCCTCAGGGTTCATCTATGTTGTAGCATATGTCAGAACTGCCCTCCCTTTTTAAGGCTGAGTAATATTCCATTGTATGGACATACCACATTTGGTTTTTCTAATCCATTGATGGATGCTTGGACTGTTTTCCCCTTTTGGCTATTGAATAATTATGTGATGAACGTGGGTGTACAACTATCTCTTTGAGACCCTGCTTCAGTTCTTTTGGGTACACACTAGAAGCAGAATTGCTAGGTTATATAGTAATTCTATTTTTAATTTTTTTTTTTTTTTTGAGGCAGAGTCTCATTCTGTCACCTAGGCTGGAGTACAGTGGCGCGATCTCGGCTCACTGCAAGCTCTGGCTCCCGGGTTCATGCCATTCTCTTGCCTCAGCCTCCCAAATAGCTGGGACTACAGGTGCCCACCACCGTGCCCAGCTAATTTTTTATATTTTTAGTAGAGATGGGGTTTCATCGTGTTAGCCAGGATGGTCTTGATCTCCTGACCTTGTTATCCGCCCGCCTTGGTCTCCCAAACTGCTGAGATTACAGGCGTGAGCCACCGTGCCTGGCCCTATTTTTAATTTTTTAAGAAACCCTCTTACTGCTTTTTATAGCAGCTGCACCATTTTACATTCCCACCGACAATGCACAAGGGTTCTAATTTCTCCACATCCTCACCAACGCTTAGTCTTCTTTTTTTTTTTTTTTCTTTTTTCTTTTTGGATAGTAACCACCAGTTTCATTTCTCTAATGAGTAATGTTGAGCATCTTTTCATGTGCTTACTGGCCACTTGTATATCTTCTTTGGAGAAAAAAATGCAATGACATGTTCCTAAGACAAAGGACTTCTGTTCAAGTCCTTTGCCCATACTTACATCAGGTTTTGCTGTTGTTATTACGTTACAGGGGCTCTTTGTATATTCTAGCTATTAACTCCTTATCAGGTAAATGATGTGCAACAATTATGTGCTTTTGTGAGGGAACACGTTGACAACCGTTGGTTATTACAGGAGTCCACATCGAAGGCAGTCATTTGAAAGAATTTTAAAAATCTATGGATATATGCCAGGCATCATCTCATGCAAAGCTCACAAACACCCTGTAAGATATGTGGCATCATTTTCATTTTGCAGGTGAGGAAATTGAAGCTCAGAGAAGTCCAATAATTTACTCAGCGTCCCCTAGTCTAGTAAGAGTGGCAGAAGCAGGATGTGATGTCAAGCCTGCCTGACTCCCCGTGTTGCCTCCTGCACCTTCAGACTGCGTGAGAGAGCGCAAGCAGGCTTCACACATGTGTTGCTCATCACTCTTCTTCTCTGGATTTCATTAAAGAAACGTCTGTGCCTGGCAAGCAGGCCGCTGCCAGCATCCCTGACTCTGCAAAATGTGATCCTTCTGCACGTTTGGATCTCGGCATGACTCAAATACCTAGTGTCCCTTTACCCAGCCTTCAATGGGAGGGCAGATACTCTGCCTTTTTGGATCTCTCATCTCTACCCTCCAGTCTCTAGTTTGGGTCTTCTCAGAGCTGCTCACACACATCAGTCACTTCAACAGGAAGCTTTGGACAGGCAAGGCTTTGTGTTAGATTCAGTGGGAAGGGATGATGCTCCTGCCCTGAAGGATTAGCCTCTACAGGTGCTAGGCTAGGTGGGGAATGCACCTGAGAGCAATGTGAGATTTTGTGCCTTTGAAAACCAAGTAAACAGTTCAGTGCAGGCTACCAGGACTTCAAAAACAGAGAGGGAACAGGATTTTTTTTTTTTTTTTTCTCAGACCGAATCTTGCTTTGTAGCCCAGGCTAGAGTACAGTGGTACAATCTTGGCTCACTGCAACCTCTGCCTTTTGGGTTCAAGTGATTCTCCTGCCTCAGCCTCCTAAGTAGCTGGGATTATAGGTGTGCGCCACCATGCCCAGCTAATTTTTGTATTTTTAGTAGAAATGGGGTTTCACCATGTTGAACAGGCTGGTCTAGAACTCCTAACTTCAAGTGATCTGCTCACCTCAGCTTCTCAAAGTGCTGGGATTACAAGCGTGAGCCACCGCCCCTGGCCCAGGAACAGGATTTCAGTGGGTTCTTGAACCATCTTCCCTGCTCAGAAAAGCCAGTCTATTTAATATTAGGCTGAGCAAAACCTATTTAGGAAGAATAAATGCTATAAACAAATTCTATGGTGCAGCTCACAGCTGAGAGATGGGATCTTCAGATCATACATTATTCTAGCTCCTGGGCCTCGGTTTACTGGGGAATCGAATGAGCATCATTGGCATGTGGTTTGCAGCTCATGGACGCAGTTCTGCTACAGGACACAGCCCAATCTCTTGGATGGATGAATGTCTGACATAAAGTAAGAGAAGTTAATGTAAGAGGGCTTCACCAACCTCAAAGAGGGAATTGACAGTACTAGATATGAAATGACAATCATACAATGTGGACTGCATGATTTTAATGTTATAGCACACATAATGAAAATTAGTGATAAGCATGTTATGAACAGTGTCTCATTTAATTTTTGAAAGAATACTATGAAGTGTAGGTACTATGATTAGTGAGGCAAAGTGAATTCTCCAGAGTTTCGTAGCTGATAGATGATGGAACCAGACTTGAACATGACTCTGCTTGGTTTCTCAAGTCTTTGCTCTCAAATGCTGCACTAAACCCCCTGTTCATTACAGCTGCTGCAGGAAGACAGGACATAGGTTGATAAAAGAAAGGATAAATGCCACTTACCCTGGCTCACACATAGCATTCTGACAGAGGTATTTAGAGGAGTCAAGAACTGCATAAAAGGATAAGGCCTTTTTAGGGGAGAACATATATTCTGTATTAAAGATATCTTCACTTGTCTGCAGCCTGTGTTCTTTCTTCATGGTTGATTTTTCTAGGCTCTTAAGTACAAGTGGTGAATAATGTATCATCTTCAGCTCCTTTTTCCGACACCCAAAGGGTTGGTCTATCCTGTTAGGGTTTTAAAAACATTATGGTGAAGGACATATAACATAAAATGTACTGTTAGTGAAAATGCCGCTAATGTACATTCACAGTGTTGTGCAACCATCACTACTGTCTATTGCTAGAATATTTCCGTCACCCCAAAAGGAAACCCTGTACTCATTGAGCAGTCACTCTGTTCCTCCCTCCCCCAGCCGCTGGGAAACATTATTCTGCTTTCTCTCTCTAAGGATTTTCTGGCTCTGGGTATTTTATATAGATGGAATAATACAAGATGTGGCCTTGTGCGTGTCCTGTTAATTTCACCATTCATGGTTCCTCCTTCCCTTACTGAAATTTGCAGTCCCATTGCCCTGGTGTAGAGCTGTACCCCGGCATAGGGAGCTGAGTCCCAAGGTGGGTATCAGTTTGGGATCAGAGAGACTGTGCCAGGTTAGTGCCCAGACAAGTTATGTGACTTCTCTGAGTCTGTCAAGGTTGTTGGAAGGATTAAGTGAAATGATGTCAAGTTCCTTGTTTTTGAACTTGGGCAAATTATTTAATACTTCTATGCTTCAGTTTTCTTCCCACATGAGATGGGACTATAATCATATCTATATAATGGGTCATTCTGAGAATTACATGAGTAATACATGGAAGTATATAGAACAGTGCCTGAATGTGGGAGGTGCTTGGTATGCATTAGTATTGCATACTTGGTAAGTGTGTGGTGGCATCATTTATACCAGGCTCCACACCATTCATTGGAGCAATCATGGAGGCCCCTTCAGTGGTCTTTCTCCTTCCTGTCTACCCTTGCAGGCAGAATATTATCGCCAGAGTGTCGCTGATCACACACTCTTCATTTCAAGACTCTTCTGTTAGCTTTGTGTTTAAGGCCCTCTGCGTCTCACTTGCTTTCCTTTCTGGTTTCTCTTCCCATTCTATTCCCCAGGAACCCATTCCCTGCCACCGCTCTGGACTACCTTTGGTTCCCCAAGCCCCTTGGGCCTTTCAGCCTTTACGCCTTTGCTTATACTCTTCCCTCTTTTGGGAATGACCTTCTACTCACCGTCACCGGCAAAGCTGTGCTCATGTCTTTCACTCAGTTTTTTATCTGCCATAATAGTGTGTACTTCATAGGGTTGTGCTGAGGATTGACTGACATGATACATGACCGAGATGATACACTGTACATAATAATATGAACTGAGATAATAAAGCCTGGATATGTGGGTGCCATCTGGTAATTGTTCAATATGTTATCACATCATTATATAATTATATTAGGACTATTTGTACACTCCTGCTTTCCTAACTAGGCTGCAAATTCCTTGAGAACAGGGCAATGTCTTGTTATTCTCTGGTTCCTACTTATGCCAAGTATACTGCCCTGCATTAAGTTTCCGTATTGTTTATTTGGTTTCTCAACAGTTCCTATGTATAACTCTCGTTTCTCTAATCAGGTCAAAAAAGTCAAGTCTCTGAAGGAGGGCCTGTGGTTTCTCCTTTTCTCAGATCCTCCAGGTTGTGCACCTGGTTGTGCAGACAGAATATGATTAATACATACCCAATAGATGTCAGAATGTAATCGACTTTAAAAAATGACCCAAGCAACATTTTTGAAAACACATTTTTGAAAGTACAGAAAAGAAAATGAAAATTTCCCATAACCCCACCCCCAGTGCCATTCTAACTCCAGCGTCCAAAGCTAACCACTATTAGCATGAAAAGTGAACATGGCATGGAATAACTGACATGTGTTGAATACCTGTTATGTGCTAAATATTCATCTGATTTCACTCATATTTAATTTTATTCCAGCTGTGAAGCAGATGTTATCGCTATCCCCATTTTACAGAACAAGAAACTGAGACACAAAGAAGACACAAGACACAAGACTTTTAAGTAGAGGAGTTGAGTTTTAAACCCAAGCAATCTGGCTTCAGGGTCTGTACCCTCAACCCTGTGCTGAACTCCCTGCCTTCGTCCCTCCTACATCTACCGAGATATCGCCCTCCCTCCCCTCCCCACTGTTTAGTGGATCCAATTCAGCACTGGGACTCAGAGAAGCTGGACTTTCTCCTGTGCATTCACTGGGTGTATGACGTTAGGATGATCACTTCACCGCTCTGAGCCTGTTTCCTCATCTATAAATCTGAGAACTGGTCTTGGTGATCTCCCTTGCTCAGCCAGAACGTTCTGTGATTTCATGAATTAGACACTGAAGCAGGGACTTGCTTTTCCACCATATGCTGCCCTCCTCTCATCTCCTGCGCCTGCAGGCGTATTATCTTTTGTACCATGCAGGCAGGCAGTCAGGTCACCCTGACCTAGGTACTTCTCTCCACCTCAGTGTGCCTGGAGAAGCTGCCAACCAGCTACAGCCAGAGACAGAGTACTCCGTGGGGTTTGCTGAGTACTGGAACTTAGTGGGTTATATAAGTTTTTTATGACCCATTTTAATAGAGTTTGCATCCTTTGAACTACAGATGGGGCACCGGCTGTTAATGGGGCTTTCTGGAGCATAGACTTAGGAGGAGGGTCCTTGGGATTTATGGAGCTTTCCTGCAGCACACACATTTCATGGAGGCTGTGTTGTTTTGTTTCTTCTCCCTGTCAACTTTCCTGGTCAGGGCACAGGGTGTAGGGCAGAGTTTATCTGGGTAGGGTGCCTGCGTGTATATACCGCTATTGTGTGTTTAACAGACTCAGGGTAATGGCTGGGTCACCTAGCACCCCAGGGCAGTAAGCCTCAGAACTACCTGAAGCCTAGTTAAAAACACACTAATTCCGCCCCACCCCACCCTCCTCCCCACGTTTCTGATTGAGGAGGGCTTGGGCAGCACCCAGGCCTGACAATGTGCGTTTCCAACACGTTCCCAGGTGATGCTGCACCTGCTGGGCCAGGAGCCACACTTCGACAACTACTGTGCGCCAGAGAAGTTTAACAGAGAATTTTACATCTTTTTAAGTACTAGACTGAAACTAAACTAAAACACTTCTGTCCACGTTTTTAGGTAAAAATTATTTACTCGTATTCCAATATACCAAAAATGTCATCTCGTAGCTTCTTGATCTGTAGTCATAATTATGACCATTCATTATTGTGGCTGGCTGTAATTCCAGGGTGTGCTGAACCCTCCTTGAGACTGACCCAGGTTGTTTGAGTTGTTGGTTTGCATTCTCTGTTTGCAGACTGGCTGCCGTGCCCGTAGCATTCTTCCCTTCCTGGAGCTTTAAAAAAAACCTTTCTTATTAAAATGTTCACACCTATAAAAATAGAGAGAGTAGTATGACCCACTCCCATGTCCCCATCGTCTAGATTTTTAACATTTTTGCTTCATCTTTTTCTTGCAGAAGTATTCTAAAGCCAATCCCAGACATCCTAACATTCCACTCCCAAATATTTCTGACTGCATCTCCAAAAAAATAAAGACATTTTCTTGCATAACCACAAAACCATGATCACAACAAATCCAGCAATGATTCCTAAGTATCCTCTAATACTCAAACCGTATTCCCCAGTTGCTCAAAAAGGTCTTTGCAGTTGAATGAGGAGACGAACAAGGCCTATATTCACATTGCCTTTGATTGCTAGCTCCTTTTCCCTTGGAATTTGCTTTTGTGGGCGTAGGGGGATCTGCAGTGAGCTGGGGCTAGCTAGTTGCAGCGAGTGACCCAGAGCTGTTGAAATGCATCTGAGGTGGGGAAAGCAGGTTTGAGGTAGGGTCTGTGAGTAGAGTACAGTACTGATTCTGGGGCCTGGAGACGGCTCTGTGCTGCTCAGATGCTTTCACTTTATTCTATTTTCTTTGATCTGAAGAGGCAAGGAGGCCAGGCATGTGACTTCTAGATCAGTGAGTTGCTTTCATGTGTGAATATGCAACTGTTAGAATATGTTTACAGAACAGATATGCTGCCTGGGGTAAGAAAAGGAGTTCTTGGCCCTGAAGAATCTTGGCTGTGGCTGTTCTAGAGTGTTTGAGGCATGCGCTTTATTATTCTCCACGGGATTTTCTTTCTCTTTCTGTTAATAATCCAGGCTTCATTGCGGCTCTATGGAGGGAAAATATTCCTTTGAGCTCCAGGCTCTGAGAGCTCCCCCATATACCTAGTCCACTTGGGTGGCCTGGTTTCCTGCCAGAAGTATGATAAATAAATATTGATATGCTGTGCCCGCCCCCTTGAGGGCCTGCCCCTGGGTTCATCCCTCATGTAAGTGTTTTGAACATGTTACAGGCTTCTAATTTAGCTTCCCCATCCAAATCAAAGGTCCCTCACTGCAATTTAAATGCCATGGTGTACCCATGACTGGGGCTGACGTGCATTGGAAGGCAAAGCTGTCCTGCGTCACACAGCATCAGCTGGATCACCATATGGACCACAGTGCGGTGCTAGGAGAGGCTGCCAGCGTCAAGCTGGCTAAAGATTGAGGTGCGAGGCTGCCAGGAGGGAAGGACTTTTCTGGACGGAGACCTGATTGTCAGGGGCTTCAGGGGGCTTGCTACCACTGGTTCGAGGTTGGGGAGCAGCAAGACTACGCCATAGATACTGAGAGTAATGTAGCCTGCAAGTAACGTGGCCGGGCCTTGGCAAGGAGGGCCTGGAGGCGAGGAGGGGAGTGTGCATTGCTGAAGTCCTCGTTTCGGCACAGAGCCGTCCTCTCTGCTGCTTCCTGACCCAAGGGGGATGGTTCTGATAGTCACCCTTGCACTTCTTCTGTGGCCACATTGTATAAGGTTGCCAACTATGTTGTATAATAATGGGCTGGTGTATAGTTCTTACTGTTCTCTGGACTGGAAGATCCTCAGGGGCAGTGGACTATTTTGCTCTTTGGTATACAGTGGCACTCAATAAATGTGCAGCAAACACATTTTTGCAGCCCAGAAAAGGGAGGGAAGGAAAGTGCTTGGGTTAAGCATATGATACAGAAATAAATCTGAGGGGGTCCTGAGTGTCGTAACAAATCTAACCTGCCCAAGACACTGGCCTGCGTTCTACAGTGACCTTCATTCTCCAGTGACTGCTAATGGCTGCTGTTTTGCTGAGAAACGCGTATTGACTTCCTGCGCCTCACATTTTCCTGCCTGGCAAATGCCAAACCTCCACTATATTTAGCTCGAATTTCTTATGGCAATTACCAGGTCATTTAGAAATATTTCAGTTGTAACCATGTCTTATTCCTGATCTGGATTTTATGTTGTGTGAGGGCAGCGATTCCACTCGATTTCTCTTTCTATCCTCCTTGGGTCCAGCCCTGTGGCTTGTATATATTATTGTATATGTTACCAGTGACTCAAAACTGGTTGCCCAATGAAATGCATGACTGCTGGGTTTAGTGAGTCCTAAAGAACTGGCTCAGACAGGGGCTTGTCAAGTTCAGGGGAGGGAGAGCTCCTTGGAGCTGGAGTCATCAGACGAAACTTCCTTAAAAGCAACTGGAACTGGCTGGCACTCGGAGAATTGGAGAAGGTGGAGGGGAGGAGGATGGAGAGTGGATTCCATGTTGGGAAGATCAGAGGAGACTTTGCATCCCCACAGCTGGGTATAATAAGGAGGTGCAGCTAATTTGCTGGGAACCGCTGGCTTCTGGGCGTTTACTAGACACACAATGAACTGCCAAGGACGATAGAGGCTGACCGCAGGGAAGGGTGGCTACAGAATTCTTAGAACATGATGCTGACTCCAGTCTTTGGTGAGACTGATGGATATGAGTCAGGTTAAGACAGGGATAAACATTTGCTTATCAGATGAAGAGCCACCCTGTTTTCTAGGATCCTGGACTTCTTTGAAAAAGCATGTCTGCAAATACCAGATGATAGGGCAGAGAGGAAGAAGAGGATTAAGAGTATCCTGCTCCCAGGCTCTAGGGGTTCTGCTGGAAAGGAAATAGTGGGGTGGATTAGAGAGGATGGGAAAGTGCAAAGCTTCAGATGTGGAAAAAGGTTGATTGTACAGTCTCTCTCTGGAAAACGTTTTGCAAGTTTCTTAAAAAGTTAAACGTAAACCTACCATGTGATCCAGCCGTTTCACTCTAGGCCTGAACTCAAGATAAATGAAAGCATTTGTCCATTCAAATCTTGTCATGAATGTTCATAGCAGCTTCACTTGTAATAGTCTTAAACTGGAAACAACCCAATCTTTCATCAAGAGAGAATGGATAAACAAATTGTGGTATATCTATACAATGGATACTATTTAGTAATAAAAAGGAATGGGTGGATTAATCGCAAAATAATTATGCTGAGTGAAAACAAACAAAAAAAACCAGACAATTTGGAATGTACATTATATGATTCCATTCATATAACATTTTAGAAAATGCAAGCTAATCTATAAGATAGGAACTGAAATAGTGGTTGCCTCAGGATGGAGGTTGTGTGGGAGGGGCAGGAGCAAGAGATTATAAACTCTATGAGGAAACTTTGTGGACTGAAGGATATGTTCATAATCTTGATTATGGTGATGGTTTCACAGGGGTATATGTATGTCGAAACTTACCAAAGTTTACTCTTATTTAAAGAGTGTTCGGCTGGGCGCGGTGGCTCATGCACTTCGGGAAGCTGAGGTGGGTGGATCACTTGAGGTCAGGAGTTCGAGACCAGCCTGGCCAACATGGTGAAACCCTGACTCTACTCCAAATACAAAAATTAACAGGTTTTTAAACACCCGTCTCAGGCTAATTTAGAGATACCTGTAGAGACAGGTGGCGCACGCCTGTTATCCCAGCTACTTGGGAGGCTGAGGCAGGAGAATCACTTGAACCCGGGAGTTCAGTGTGTTGAGATTGTGCCACTGCACTCCAGCTTGGGCAACAAAGCGAGACTCTGTCTCAAAAAAAAAGTGTTTGATCGATTGTGGGTAAAGTATCCATTAATAAAGCTATTATAAAGAGCTAGGAATCATAGTTCATGCCTGTAATCTCAATGCTTTTGGAGGTGAAGGCAGGAGAACTGCATGAGGACAGGAGTTTAAAACCAGTCTGGGCAACATAGTGAGACCCTGTTTCTACAAAAAATAATAAAATTAGCTGGATGTGGCGGCATGCACCTGTAGTCCTAACTGCTTGGAAGACTGAGACAGGAGGATTGTTTGAGCCCAGGAGTTAGAGGTTGCAGTGGCCATGATCACAACACTGCACTCCAGCCTGGGTGACAGAGCAAAATCCTGTCTCTGTTAAAAAATAATAATAATAAATAAATAAAAGTGATGATTGAGAGATTCAATGCAGGTGAGTTAAACAAGCCATTATTGCGAACTCCTTACATTCCCATCCCCCACATGGAATTCATTCATTTCACTGGCAATGAGAGGAGAAAAAATAGCCTCAGTGTGCTTAGGATGGCAGGGGAGGGCTCTATTAAAGCTGAATGTACATAAGGCAGGTCTTGATGGAGGTTGATGCTGGCAAAAACAAAAGGAACTGCCTTTGAGGACTAGTCAAGGGAAGCTCTGGGGCAGATGTGGGATCCAAGTGACTTCACTGACTGGGGACAATGTTAAAGGCAGTGAGTGAGGTACAAAATGAGCAAGGCCTAAAAGACGGAATCAACAGGCTGTGTTGAAGAACCAGGGAAGACCAGTACAGAGAAGGCTGAGGGTGCAAGGGGCTACTTTCAAGGATGAAAGCTAGATGGGCTGAGACAGATTGCCTCGCTGTGCGTGCTGGCTGCACCACTTAAAAACTGGGCAACCTTTGGGTAAATGACCTAAGTTCTCTGTGCCTCGGTTTTTCCATCTGTAAAATGGGAATAGTAATACATACGTCATGAGGTTACACTGAACATTAAATGAATTAATGTATGAAAAGTATTTAGGGCCGGGCATGGTGGCTCATGCCTGTAATCCCAGCACTTTGGGAGGCCGAGGCGGGCCCATCATGAGGTCAGGAGATGGAGATCATCCTGGCTAACACGGTGAAACCCCGTCTCTACTAACAATAGAAAAAATTAGCCGGGTGCGGTGGCGGGCGCCTGTACTCCCAGCTACTCGGGAGTCTGAGGCAGGAGAATGGCGCGAACCCGGGAGGCGGAGCTTGCGGTGAGCAGAGATCGTACCACTGCACTCCAGCCTGGGCGACAGAGCAAAACTCTATCTCAAAAAAAAAAAAAAAAAAAAAAAAAGAAAAGAAAAGTATTTAGAACCATGCCTGGCATATACTAA
Organism: Macaca thibetana thibetana; assembly: GCF_024542745.1. NCBI lineage: Eukaryota > Metazoa > Chordata > Mammalia > Primates > Cercopithecidae > Macaca > Macaca thibetana. Next base: position 61,375,188 of record NC_065590.1, on the reverse strand, counting down.
GTGCTTAATAAATGTTATTGGTACTGTAATTATTATCTACTCTTGGACAGAATCTTGAATGCTAGGATTATTACAAAACAAGCAATAGGTACAGCAGTGAGAACCCCTAAACAAAAGTTTGAGGAACTGCTTCTAGCTTGCCCCTTTCTCAGAGTCTTTGCACTTTCTGAGACAACTCTGCCTGGAACACTTTTCCTTGAGATGAACTCCTACCTCACTCCCTCACATATTTTGATCTGTGCCCAAATGTTACCCTGTCAGAGAGGCCTTCGCTGGCCACTATATTGAAAATTGCAGGCCCTTCCTCCCCTACTACCTAACACAGGCATGTATCTTTATTTGTTTATTTTTCCTTCCTCCCACTAGAATGGAAGCTCTGTAAGCTCTTTAAGAATAGGGACTTTGTTTTCTCTACAGCTATGTCCCCTGAGCCTAGGACACTGCCTGGAATGTAGCGGATGCTCAATAAATATTTGTTGACTAAAAGATTTATTAGGCTGTGTCTTGGGGGTGAATCATCTAGCGTCTTCAGGCCTCAGCCTCCTCACCTGTAAATTGCAGAGGGTGCGTCCCTGATGGTTTCTTCCAGCCTGAAGGTGATGTGAATTTGTGGGGAGTCAGGCGTGATGTCTTGAACAAGGAAGTGATGTGGTGAAGGGACCATGTGAGAGTATCGGCACTCATGAGACAGCAGGAGAGCTTCTGGGTCATGCCTCCCACAGGGCGATTGAATTTACAAAGTGAATTTAGTTATTTGTAGGTGATTTTGAAGATGACTTTCCAAACTCTCCCCTCTCCCCATTAGGGCACTATGCTGTCCCTTGTCCCTGCCCTCCATTGAGAACCCCTGCTCTAGACACATGCAGGGACAGAACATGCCAGAACAAGGCAGTAGTGATAAAATGACAAATAAGTGGTATGTGGGGTCATGGTTTTACTATGTCATGAGCTGCTCCGTTTTGAAGGACAGCTGACTCCAGGTTCTGGGCATAAGGAGCACGTTAGGCTGAGGGGTCCTGGAGGCTGGAGAGGAGGTGACACACGTGTGAGAGGAGGAACCAGCCAGATGGCTCTGATTTATCCATGTCGGTGCAGGACTGGGGAAAGAGCTCCGCCCAGCTGGGACGCTGCTGCTGCTGCGAGGCTTCCTGTGCATCTCAGCCCTTGAGAGACCGAGCCTCTCTTCTCACACCTGAGGTCCTGCAGGAAGCAAGGGCTGTGGTGGCTGGGAGTTGCCTGTTGTTCCTCACATTCAGCAATTAGCGCCATCTCCTTAAGGGCAGACCTCCACGTAGCTGTAATCTGAAATGTCAGTTATTACACTCTTTGATTTAAGTATAGAAGTGCTTCGGTTATGATCTCAGGAGTAAGACAGAAATAGCTAGTCAGTGGGGTGAGTAATGTGCTAAAAGCATTCACAGGGATCATCCTCGCCATGGCATTATGTGCTGTTTAAAATCTGAGTAAATGCTTAGGAGTCCAGCATTTGGAGATGCGGGGAGGGGCGGTGGAATCTCTGGGAGGAATCCTGGCTTAAGCTTCCTCACTGCTTCTGTTCCGGGTGATCGATCATGCCTATGCTATTCTTTGAGTTTCTAATGTGTGGTTAGATTTTATGGGGGATACTGAAGGGCATGGGAGCAGCCCTTGGGCCTTAGCTTAGGTCCCAGTTAGGAGGGACAATACCTATGCCCGCAAAAGCCGAAGTATTTGAAAGTGCTGCAGGAAAGGGCTGTAACAGCTACTGGAATTACAGGAAGGAGCAGTCTCTATGGAGTGAGGTGATCAGGGAAGGTTACTTGGAGGAGGTAGGCTGTGAAAAGGTAAAGAGATTAGGGGTAGAATGTTTTGCTTTTACTTGGTTCCTGACCTGCCTCTGTCTTCTCAGGATGGAGGCATCTTCTTGCAAACCACCTTATCCAATAAAATTGACACACAAATAGAAAACCAAGGCCACAGAAAGAAAGAAATTGGCTAGTATGGTTGCTCCAGTTGAGCACTGGATTTGGTTTTGCACTTCTTGGCAGCCAGGACGTAATGAAAACCAGGTCAATTGCACAGCTTTCTTGATCAGAAAGGGAAAAGTCTACCAACTCCTCAGGGGAGGCAAAATTCTTACTGGCACATTTTTCTAAAATCATTTTCTCATGTGGGACTTCACATAAAAGACACAGTGGCATAATAAACATAGGTCCATCGACAGCAAAAGCCTTCATAGGTGTGGAGGATTGAACACCAAGGCGTGACACGATGAAGGTAATTTGGCCAGTGTCTAAGCTGGCAAGGTCCAGTTATGTGACTTTTAGGGGCTCTGACTTGATGTAAAATTAACTTCGAATCATTTTCTTGAAGAGGAGACCGAAGACAAATTCCCAAAGGAGACTTTGTAGCGGATGTTCAGAGGGGAAAGCTTGTTGGCCTTGGTGAGATTATACCTGGTGAAAGGATGTGGGTGCCCTCCTGCCCGTGGGTTCCCACTCTCCATCATATAATTACCCTGACTGGCTATCGGATTTGGTGCCAAATGTCCTGGTGTCTAGAGGCATAAAGGGAGACACACGTCTGATTCCAGAGTCCAGAGCTGACCTTGTCTCTTTTACCAAAACCTTTAGTGCACTATTCCCTGGTTTATCTTAACCGGGACATTAAAGCACCTGCTCTTGGCTTTGACATGTTCTCAAGGAGTTTGAAGTCTAGAAAGGTGATTTTACTTAAAAAAAAAAAATCTAAGTACAGAAAGGAATACATGCCAGTAGGTTGGCTTTGCATCAGTTCCTCCTATCAATAGCTGCCATGTGTTGAGTATTTGCTCTGTCGCACGCACTTTACCTACAACACTTACGTCGTCTTCACAATGACGTCCAGAAGCATACGCTTTTATTGTTTCCATTTTATCAGAAAGACTGGGGCTTGGAGAGATTCTGATATTCTCTCAAGCCCCCAGCCCGAGGAAGATTCCAATTGGCCTCACTTTTGGGTCTAGTGGCTCCGGACTTGGGCGTCAGTCTAATCTCTGGCGTAGGTCTCTTTTTCTCCCCTCTTGCATCCTCCTCTCTGGCCAGTCTTCTATTCTAAGCTTGCCCTGGGCCTCCTGCAAGTTTCTGGCCTCTTGTATGAGATAAGCACTTCCCTGTCTGATTTCAAAGGTTTTCTACTGAGCCCACGCTGCCATATTCTGACCCCCAAGTCACCCCCTTTCTCACCCTTTCTGCTTGAGCCAGGGCTGTCTGCATCCCATCAGTCCCTTCCAAGAATCATAAAAACAGAGTCCAGGTCTCCTTGTTTTTAAAGCCTCCTTGCGCTTCAGGACCACCCAACAAGTTCCTGCTTCCCATCAAGGATTTACTGCAGATCAGACATTAATGCGGGGTCCCTCCCAGCTTGGGTTTCCATCCCACCCTCTCCCATGGGTTCCCTTGGTTGGCGTGCACCATTCAGCCACTCTCTAGGGGAGTAGCTGCTGTATGCCACCACCATGTTATCGTATCAAAAATATGTTTTAAAATACATTGAGACTTTCACTCTCATCGATGGAAGAGAAGGAAAAGGATGGCATTTCGTCAAGCTCTCTTACTTCTGAAGGATTTAGGACTCTTGCTGCCTTTGGCCACCAGGATCAGTGAGCATTCATTTCTATTGGAAGAGATTGTGTATCTGGGGATGTTGCCCAGCGGGTCTCACTATGCTGGGAAAACTGGTGACCAACTGAGTAATACTCAAATTTATGCCAAAATTTCTGCCTTTTCCCCTGTTCAGTCTTCTTTTGCTCCCTGCTGAACTTTGTCACTTGGGAATGGGATGGGATGAGCTGGGTGGCCTCAAAATCACATTCTCAGAGGCAAGTCCCTTTTGGTACACCAAGGCTCTTTTTTATCCTTTGAAGCTTTTGAAGGATGTTTTCAGTGGATCAACATGGCGTCTTGTGCCTGGCTCTATCTGGAAGAGCCTGCCTGGGAAGACAAGGAAGACGGTTGTCTAAAAGATACACGGAGAGTGATTCTCCCCAGACTGGCACATCTAGAGTTGCATGGATAGCTTCATTTCTCCTATCAACACAATAGCTATTATTTATTGAGTGCTTATTTTATGCCAGGTCCAGTGCTAATGTATTTGCTTATGTAATCTACCCAGCAACCTAACAGATACCTGATAGCCCATTTTATAGATAAGAAAGTGTCAAGCCTAGGATAAAAGGCTTCTGTGCTGTTGGGGGCCCTCAGGCTATAACATGCAGAGTAGTCAAAGAGCAAGCTACAGGTGCTGGGAGAAAGCTGTGTCCCTTCAGGTGTTCTTTCTTTTCTTTCTTTCTTTTTTTTTTTTTTTTTGAGACAGAGTCCCTCTCTGTCGCCCAGGCAGGAGTGCAGTGGCGTGATCTCAGCTCACTGCAAGCTCCGCCTCCCGGGTTCACACCATTCTCCTGCCTCAGACTCCTGAGTAGCTGGGATTACAGGCGCCCGCCACCACGCCCGGCTAATTTTTTTTATTTTTAGTAGAGACGGGGTTTCACCGTGTTAGCCAGGATGGTCTCCATCTCCTGACCTCGTGATCCGCCGCCTCGGCCTCCCAAAGTGCTAGAATTACAGGCGTGAGCCACCGTGCCTGGCCTTGAAGTGTTCTTTCTTTGGCCAATCTACATCTTGGGTGTGCTTTGCCTTGGGCCTGTGAATAGAAGGGGCATTTCCTCGTTAGATAAGGAACTTTTCAGTAAAAAACAGCAGAGACCTGTCTAGTGGATGATTAAGCCTAAGCTTATGCTAAAGGGCAGGGGCTGAAATGATTTCATAACATTTTTCATCCTCCCCATCTGAACCTAGACCTAATGCTGTGCAGCCAAGTACAGGAATTGTTAAGGCTTTGCTCACATCCCACCTCTCTCCCTAGTCTCCAAAGGACCTCAGCCCTCGTTGATTTACCCTCTTCTAGGACAGTTTTCAGCGTTTAAGTTCAGTAATACACAGCATAGGGCTGGATTTTGTGATCTCCCTTGGTATAACCCACCATGCTGCTGCTGGTCCCAGGCTCCCTCAGCTGTCTTTCGCTGCCCTTCTGCCCAGACTCAGTGAGTCCTACAGTCAGGAAGGGCCCAAGGGATTATGTAGTTTAACCCACTCATTTTATGCGTGGGGAGAGAGAAGGCCAGGTATAGGCTCTTTTTCACGGCGGAGGGAAAAGTTACACACACCTTGTGAAAAGAATCCGAAGCCGAATTGAACAGATGGGGAGCTTTGTTGTTTGTTTTGGTGGACTCTCTCGTCTGCCTGCAGTTTCTCCACTTAGATCTGACATCCTTTTACCTAATTAAATTCCCTCCCTGGTCCTCTGCCATCTTGCTTATGTTTTAGGTTGGTTCTGATTTTTAGTATCAACCACAGAATCTCAAAACGAGAAAGATCCTTTGATGTCCTGAACTGCGATCCCTGGGGTTGAGGCCAGTGCTTCAATTACAATACCCCAGGAGCTCTTGTTATCAATGTATCTTAGGAGGAACCAAAAAGAGTCCTCCCACAATAAGAATTGTTTTTATCTGTTCTTAAAAAGCCAATTTCCTTGAGTTTCTTACAGCAAAGCCCACCTGTATGAATGTCCACAGGTGAAAACATTGACCCATTTAAGTTACACTTGTGCAATGCAAGAGGGGCACAATCCCAGCCCACCTGAGGAAATTCAAACACATGTTTTAAGAGCTTATCAATGAAGGCACAAGATTTTAGTTCAAAGAAAGAAATGGTTATGGCTGACAATAAAAGCCAAAATGAGATCTTAATTCAGGATTAATTGATTAAATACTTAACTAATTAATCTTCTAACTGGTTTCTGTTGCAATCAGGGTTCAGTTTTTAGACATGACCCCTGCATGTGAAAGTGAGTACTGCAGCTCGAATGTGTGCAGTGGGACAGGCGTGGCCCTAAAACCTGACAGGGAAATTCAGATCTGAGGCTAAATGAAAGAGGTAGGTGACAGCAGGTTTCAGCTCCCCAAATTTCTTTTCATCCATTTCTTTTATATGATGTGTTTGAGAAAAAATTGATCTGCTCATTTAGTAAGCCCATTTAGAAATAAGCTCAAATTATTACTTCCATGCCAGAGGCTTGCGGTCGGGGTTACTGTTATTTTTGAGCTTGGAAATTGCCATTCATTCTGCTGGAAATGAATTAGACTATATATATATATACACACACATATACATATATATATATATTAAAAACCATTAAAATCAACATATATTAAAAATATTCCTAACTCCTGTCTTTTTTCTTGCTCTTATATCTCGCACAATGGTCTGACCGGAATGCCTTGGAGACAAAGGAGTCTCTGGCATCTCTCGAGTCTCTCCTTGACATCAAGAGCGGACATGCAGAAGGACGTGGACCCTACGTGAACCATAGCCTTCCTCCCTGTGGCTTTGGCCTGGTACAGTCCGCAATGCCAGGCCCTCAAAAACCAACCCACTCACACGGGCCTTGTTTTCAGCGAATCTTCAAGTCTTTACCCTTAATGTGTTCTTAAGCCATGCATAACTCTAAGCCTGTTTTAACCATGTGCTTCTAATTAATTTTTACTTAATTCTTCAGTGTTTGCTTTATTTTTGGTTTTTATAAGAAGCAGCCACATGATGAGTAAGCCTGGAGATTAAGCTTTCTGAAGAGGTTCTCTTGACAACAAAAACAATATGTTTATTGAAAGGTGAAACTAATGGCCAAGGCCAATGGAGTCTCCAGGTTGGGTTGTAAGGTGTGAACTGCAGATGAGAGTGCTGAGGAGATGATTCATTTGGACTCCCTGGTGCCTTGAAGTTGTAGAGTAACCATCTCCATGTGGCCTCATTCTTAAATTCTACTCCCTCCCTACAGGGCTGTTGTGCTGTGTGTAGCAATACCTTTTGTGGTTTGCTTCCAAAGTTCTTCATTCAATGCCTCATCTTTCCCTCTGCAGTGGTGTCATTCTTTTTCACTTCTTTCTTCCTCTTCTCCTTTTTCCTTTTCATTTGGGGGAAAGCGTTTATGAAAAGAGGTCAAGTATCTTGGCCAAAGTTCTGATGGTGCTGGAAATAGAACTCTGGACATTGACCCCCACATCCTAAGCCCAAAGATGAGACCACCCAGTGGGATCCTGGGCTGTCTCCAGAGCGGCTTCCCAGAACCAGGCTCTTGGCAGAGTTTGCCTTTTAGAATACAGAGAATTAATGCACAGAAGGGGATTTCCCTTTCTTCCTGCCACCCTCCCTCCTCCCACTTCCAACCAAGAGAAGAGCCTGTCCAAGTGTAGGAAAGGGAATTATATTGGGTAACTGTGGGTAGCAGAAAGAACTAAGAACCTTATTGCAATGAACTTGCAAGTCCAGAAGTTGGTTCCAACCTGATCCCCTCCCCCACCTCCAGGCAAAGGAAAAGTTAAAAGAAATTCTGGAGATGGGGGAGATTATTTTAGGACTCTGGCAAGCACAGCAGTTCCCTTGCATTGCTGGCAGGTACCCAAGTTTATCTGTGTTTATGGGGATCTGCAGTGTTGATCTGTGGTGGATGGAAGTGTGTAGGTCCGGAGACTCCATAGTCAATTATGTTTCCTGCTCATCCAAAACTTTCAGGCCAAGATAATCAACTGGGAGAAGGAAAAGAGGGGGCTTTTGATTAATCTGAAGGACTTGAACAAATGTTCTATTACCTTTTTTGGTCCTGGGTGCTGTGCAGACCTCTGTCAATTCTGAAGGAAGACTTCAGTGAAGCCTAGTACTTTCTCAGTCCAGTAAGAGAGAAAGCCCTGTGGCCACTTGAGGGTTGGTTCTACTTTCTTCTTTTTCCCCGGTCTGCAGATCTTCTATTTTCCTTTGGGTTAGATCAGAAAGATTCCTAGAGAATTAATGGGGACACAGAGACAGAGAGAGATAGTTGAGGGAAGGTTGACAAACAAATCACAGTAAGACAAAGGGAGAACCTGAGGTGTTTCTAACCAGTAAGAAATCTTCATGGTGGAATTTCAGACCTTAGGATGGCCTAATAGACAGGGTATGTGTTGGTTAGGGTAACTAGCGTATCTTGGGCCTCTTGAATCATGCTTCATAGGTGCCTCTTCCACTCACATTCAAATTCCTAATTGTGGGACAAAAGAAAAAGTCTGGGCTGGGCGCAGAGGCTCATGCCTATAATCCTGGCACTTTCGGAGGCCGCGATGGGTAGATTGCCTGAGCTCAGGAGTGCAAGACCAGCCTGGGCAACATGGTGAAACCCCATCTCTACTAAAATACAAAAAAATTAGCTGGGCATGACAGCGTGCGCCTGTAGTCCCAGCTACTTGGGAGGCTGAAGCAGGATAATTGCTTGAACCCAGGAGGTGGAGGTTGCAGTGAGCTGAGATCGTGCCACTGCACTCCAGCCTGGGCAACAGAGCGAGACTCTGTCTGAAAAAAAAAAAAGTCACTTCCTATGGGCAAATTTGGAAAAATGGCACTGTCATGTTCTACTTTGGTCTTTGCGTTTGCTTCCCATAGAAATGTACTTTTTCTTTGAAAGGATCTGGGCAAATAATTATCTCAAACATAAGATGGAGGCAACAGTTTTCTCAAATACCTCTGCTTCTGGAAGGAGGATGGAGAGGAATTAGCCCAACCCTCTAACTTAATACATTGATGTTCTTTGAAACTTTTTTAAAAAAGGAACAAGAAAGTAAAAAATCTGCACAGCAATGTCTCCTTTTAACCAACCTCTTAATGGGCAATTTTAAGTACTTTCAGAATTTGAAAGAATGTTTATGTCAGAAATATGTATCATCTCAGAATCTTGGTTATGATTATCCAAAGTCTTGGCCTTCCTGCCTTTTCCTCCTGTAAGGGAATTTATGTAGAAAGAGGGTATGTAATCAACCATGTTCACACTGCAGAGAGAGTTTATACAGGAAGGCACTGGTTTGGGCTTTGTAATACTGAAGGCTTTAGGCCCAGAAGAATTTTGTAATCTAGCACACTCAATCTCCAGGGGCATACATTTTCTCCAGTTATTGCCTTGAAGTTTTATTAAGGATCAAAGGAACAGCCTTACAAAGAATGTGCCTTCGCTCTCAGCAGCACTTCTGTGGACTTGCTGCTTTCTCTAGCATTCATGTCCATTGGGAAAGACCCATGTATTGGATTCCTTATTGGATGGTTTTACTGGAGGAAGACTTAGGGCTTTATTTTAGGAATTTGAAGACTTCTCTTAGGCCACCCTTCACAGTATCATAGGCGTTTGCCTCCTAGAGCATTGTAAACTAGAAACACTAAGGGATAGAAAACATTTGTGGGAATGATGGATCCACGCAAAAATACCTCAAAGAGCAAAATTTGGCTTGATACCAAGCAGAGGAGTGAAAACTCCAAGTGCTGAGCTTCCAGAAGCTTCCTGGAGAGGAGCTATTCCTTAGCAGTGATGCCAGTGCCCTGGTGAGAAGCAAAATTGTTGGCCAGGGCTTGTGAGTGGTTACCCAAACCCAGATGCCAGAGGTTGTGGAGAAGAAACTCTAAAATGGCCAAGCTTTTCCCACTCTTCTCCTCCAGATGTTTCCCAGTGGGTAGATGTGATCTCTTAGGAAATTTGACCAGTTTGGTAGTAGAAAGAAACCAAAACAACGAAAGAGCCTCGAAAAGCTGTTACATTGCTAAATGTACATTATGGGAATGCTTTTTTCCTTGGCCTTATCCTGGCCTGGCCCTAATTATCTACAGAGACATCGGATTAACTCCAAATGACATGGTCTATGTGTGAGTCTCATGGGGATGGCTTCTAGAAGGAACAGTTCAGGGACCATATCACATTTCATTAGTTGGGTCCCCCCTTTCATGATTTCTCATTTTGGTTGAGAAATGAAGCACATTTTATCTTTCCCTTCCCTTTTTCCCTTCTGCAAAAACTTAAGTCTCTGATAGTTGGCCAGGGGGCTCAATGGGTAGGGGAGAATTAGGAGGGGACAGTGAGGGCTGGGAGATGATGCTAGGTGCTCTTTTCCTTCTCACCTGAGCCCTACCTGAACAATGGGCCAGACAGAGAATGGATGTTGAGCAATTATGCTGTTTTCTTTCTCTGTTTATCCAAATGCTCTTTCACATGCAAGATGAAGGAAAACCCATTTCTACTACTGATTTTCTGTCCCTTCTCTGAATATGTATAGGAATTACAGTCTTTACCATGCAGCTTAACACACATTTTACATCTGTCTGTCGGCTACTGCTTAATTATATCCAAATGTTGGGTCTCCACCTTGCAGTAGGCTATTGGAGGCCCAGAACTCATTGGACAACTTCATATCTCCACGTTGCCAGGACAGGGCTTAGCCACAGATATTTATGGATCACCTGATTGTTCTGCTACTGATGCATTCACCTCATCAAAACCTGGTTTCAAAGCTTGGCAAATTCTGGGCCATTTTGGCAGCAGAGCTGTGGGACAAGATTTAAATTGCGTGTTGCCATTTATTGGTGAACTGGACAATCAATCCAAATTTAAAATTCTCTAATCAGATTAGTTTATTTTTAATCATCTGGAGTCTGGCTGAGTTTGTTCTGTGTGGGAGCCAGTGAGACCCAACTGTTTCATTGACTTCCTTTGTATACTCTTGACGAAAGTCTTTTCATCCTCGCCCACCTTATGCCTTCAAAACTGTGAGTCAAGCTGCATTTCACAGAGCTTTTTTCTCCTTCCTCCCCATGGATACATCTTAGTTGCCATTTTTTCTTACACCCCTTTTGTTAGGTGTTAGGGCTTCAGTCATGCTGCCTCCGTTTGGCAGGGCTGGGAGGGGTGTGTGTTTATGTACACATCTGCATCTGTGTGTGTGTGTTGTTGGGGTGGCTTTTTGTATGCGTATCTGACTGTTGTGTGTACACTCATTCTCGCACAATTGCTGATGAGTGGTTCGAGTAACATGGCATCCAGCAAGGATCTTGGTTGGGCCTTGGAAACTGAAAAACTAACCATTTTTCATTGAGAGACTAGTTTATTTCTCACTGATATTGTTTAACCTGTGATACAGAATTGTGAAGGGATTCTCTTTCATGAATTTGTAAGTTATTTTCTTTTCTATGGGTTTTAGCCAGTTTGTCTTTAATGTGAAATTTGTACTCTGTGCTCACATATTTTCATATGTTTTGCTTCTTGGGGGTCATACTTAGGGTACAGAATCAACCAGATACAGATTAACTTGTGGATGTTTAGCCTTTGCTAAGTGCATCCTTGTCTCTAAATTCTTAAATTGCAGCACCCTGGATAAAACAGTAGGAGGTGTGAGGAGGAACCCTTCTGAGAATAGATAGGCAGAAACATGTACACGCCGCCAATCTCCCATGGTTCCTTGCTCTTGTCAGTGCAGCAGGCACACGCGCACCCTGTACTGTCACTCACAGACGCATGCCTGGATGCCCAGGTGCACACTCACGCAGCCATCACACAGGATTTGCAGTTCTGTAAGAGGTGGGGCTGTGAAACGCTCTCCTTCTCTATGCGCATGTCTTTTATCTTCTCTCTTGGGTGGCTCCTGCAGTAGCAGGGTGCTATTGGAGTGCTGCTATTGGAGTAGTGTGTGCTCCAGCCCCCTCTCAGACTGCAGCCCCAGGGGACACTGTTCTGCTCCCCTTCTGTCTAGGGAGTTGCTGCTCTGCCCTAGGGTCAAATGCAGACTGGTCAGGGACAATCTGGAAATACTATAGGGATGCATGGGGAAGGTAAAAACCATGCTTCCTCTGTCTGGAAACAACACCGACTGTGGCTTTTTTATTTTAGGGACATAATGTCGTTCTTGTGTTTCAAAGGTATGTATATTGCCTAAGGTTCTCACGTTCACGTAGATTTTAATTTTTGAGATCAGCTGTAAGACCCTAGATATATGGCATCCCTTCTGCCACTTGTGTTTCTCTAGCTCGCAGAAGGATGGTTTCCTGTTTCCACAGAAGTCTGAATGTTGATTGAGCATCCTACCTTCACGGGAGGACCAGGCAGGGCACAGCCATGGTACCGCCCCCCGCAACCACAAAAACACCCTGTGATTTAGGCAAGAGGCAGTTATGGACATCTTTACTTCATAGGTGGATGATGAAATTGAGACAGCGAGAAGCCCAGGGACTGGGACGCCAGCTCTCTAACCGCACCCTCTCTCTTGACCTGCCGGTCACCAGTACTGGCCCCATCCGCAGTGGATTATTTCTTCCTTCCTAAAAATCCAGGCTGCTTCTTGCCATGCAGAGACAATGAGCTCCTTAACCAAGGGTGAAAAAGACCAACCAAATCAAAACAAACAAGGTTTTTTTTTTTTTTTTTTTTTTTTTTTTTTTTTTTTTTTTTTTAACACTTTTCTTAGGAAGTCATTAAGGAATTATTGAGCTGATTAATGTGAGTGGAAAATATTTAAGTTTGGTCATTGTTTAGGCTGGCCAGTTTGATTGCATTAGCAATTGACTTGCAAAGCCGCTGTAGTGTTCCCTCCAAGCGTCCTCTCATCCCTAGGGTGACTGATCAGTGGATCCCTGAGCTCAGTGATGATGAGGGTCCCACAGTGTTTAGAGGGGCTGCACTGGTGATTAGAGAGTGCAGGAGTGGGAAGAGGTGGGTCAATGCGGACCTCTCCTACCAGGCTGAGATTCTCTCTTGCCCTTTGTTGGCAAAGATGGTGATGCTAGGGAATTTGGAAGCTGAAGGGAAAACAAAGGACGCGGCTCAGGCAGAAGGCAAAGTGAAAAGGAGCGAGCAGCATCTGTTTATATAGGGCTCCGAGAGGCTCACGTTAGGCAGATCCTTTTTCTGGCAGATGCTGTGAGCAGCCTGCGGAGGGAGAGCCTCTCAGACAGCTAATGACAGGTTCCTTCTCCCTGGCGCGGCCACCTCCCCTCTCCAGCGGGTGGAGATGGAGAACCTGTCGGCCGGCCTCAGGGTGACCTCTCTCCCCACAGTCCCCTGCACCGGCCTCATCTCCGCTGAGAGCAGGCACAACACAGCACACACTCTGCGGCCCAGGGTTTTCCTCCCTCCTGAGAGCCGCCCATTGTGACGTGGACTAAATCCTGGCCATCTTCCTCTTCCTCCCCCTTTGTCTTTTCTTAGAACTTCTGTTCCGGTTTTGTACTTGCCTAAGATACAGGGGACGTGGAGTGACTCTATCTAGTGGGGCGTGTGTGAGTGTGTGTGTGTGTGTGTGTGTGTGTGTGTGTGTGTGTGTGTGTGTGTTGGGGACTGCTTAACACCAGGGGCAGGCAGGCCTTGCCCCTTCCTCCCCAGAGCCCTCTAGCCCATTTCTGCCCCTGCTATTGCCCTGGGATCCCAAGTCTTCCAAAGGTTGCTTGGGGCAGGGATGGTGGAGCTGGAACTGCATGTGGCATTCCAGCTTCTCAGTCGGCATACTCAGTCATTGCCATGAGGCCCAAACCACAGCCCCCAACTTTCTCTACACACACTGCTGACCATGGGAGGGAAGGGCAACCCCTTCTCATATCATTTCATACTCTCAGTGGCTCTTGGAGATGTGATTGTCCCCATTTGACAGCAGGGGAAACCGAGGTCAGAGAGACTGAGTAGATTGTTCAACCTGGTTAAGTAGGTAGTTTGAGTAGCAGCCAGAATTAGCACCCAGACATGCTGGTGCCTAATTTTGTGTTTCTTCTTTATAAAGGTGGATAGCAGAGAGACTAAGGTGGAAGGATCCCTTAAACGCAGGAGTTCAAGACCAGCCGGGGCAGCATAGCAAGACCCTATCTCAAAAACAAAAAACAAAAAACAAAAACCAAGCCAGATAGCAAGGAAAAGGTAGGGAGTAAAAGTAACCTAAGAAGAAAGAGAAGCAGAGCAATGGGAAAGAGAAAAGGGAGGTGGTAGAAGTGAGGAGGGATTTAGGAAGCTGGGAGGGATACTCTCCTATCTCCAAGGGTCACAATGAGAAGGAAGTGCAGTAACTACTGTGTATCTCCTAGGAAATGCAGATTTTGTCAGCTTGCCCTGATGTTCATTGATCACTTTCACTATTCAGTTGCTCGTCTCCTGGGCACTCTGTGTGATCCTAGGCTCTCTGGGGACCGTTGACACTGAGGAGAGACAGGCTCTTCCCACAGTGAGCTTGCTGCCCACACTGGGCATCCTTGCTTGGAGAAGTTAAGTGACAGCTGCTTACTGAAAAAATGTGAGTTGAGCATCTGCCACATGCTCAGCACCATTTAGGGTGAAGTCGTGGGTTCTGAGGAGCAAGCTCTGCACGGGGAAGGTGGTCAGGGAGTGTATCTCAGGGAAGAGGAGCAGGGACTGAAGAGGACAAGGTGTCCTCCTCCCATTCTTAGCATGGAAAGGCATGCTACATGAACCCTGAGGCTGTGTGCTACACCTGTGACACCCTAGTGAGCCGCTGTTTATCATTGTTTAGGTGTTTAGGCTGGCTTGAATGGAGTGGTGATGGCAGGTGGCTGGGCTGTGTATGACTGGGAAGGCTTTCTGGGAGAAGTGCACAGTCTTGCCCTGGAAGGCAAGAGTCCTAGCTAATAACTTCCTTCTGGCTGCTCTGCCCCTTCCCCTTCAGGATTCCTTAGGCGCTGGCTGCATAGCCCCTCTGAGGGGCTTTTGAACAGGACCTCTCAGGGTGGGTCTTTGAAAGTCGTCAACCCAAGAAGATCCGTGTTGGCTCCTGGGACCCACAGTTTTCCAACTCTGCTCTCTGATGTCGCTGTCCCCAGGAGAAGGGTCACCCAGGCTACAGGAGGGTGAGGCCTTTTGGGAGTGGTGACTGAGGAGACCTGGATCCAGGCTTGCTTCTGGTCAGCTGTGTGACGTTGGGTGGAGATGATGGTGGCTGGGGTAGCGACAGACACGATTCATTGAGCCTGGCCCTGTGCTAAGCACTTGACAGACATCAACTCATCTGCTATTCACAGCAGCTCTGTAAGGGAGGCGCTGTCATCCTCCTTGTGCAGATGAAGACACCAAAGCTTATGGAACTCCTGGGCAGCAACAAGTAGGGTTGGGATTTATACCTGCTCTTGCTGACTCCAAACGCCTTGTGCTAATGATTAGGCCACACTGCCTCCCCAGTTATTACTCCTGGGCCTCCCCTCTCACTGTATGATTGGGACTTGAATTAACTGACTGTTTGGGAGCATTCTAGAATTCCAGTGAGGGGTGTCCCCAAGTAGGCCTTGGCCTGGGGAAAGATGGTGCTTCAGAAATGGCAGGGAGGAGCAGACCGAAGATGCAGGGCCTCCTCTTGCCCCACAGCAGCCTTTGGGCTGCTTCTCACCTCCTTCCTCCCCTGGCCACCCAGAGTGGCCTGCCCTGCTGGAAGCCCATGAGGTATACCCCGGGGCTCCTGTACCTGGAGCTGCCAGGCCTCGGGTAAGGTGCCCTGGGCAGCTGCCCGAGGCTGCCCCCCTCACGGAGCGGGCCTTCAGCACACATCCCTGCTGAGCGATGCTCTTGCTCAGTGCTGTCTGCTGCTGTCATCCCGTGGCTGCTGCTGTCCGCCACATCAGGATAGAAGTAGCGATTTCCTTCTAGGCCCCAGAGTCCTCCCTTCCCCCGCTGCTGCTGCTGCTCATCTCGGGGGATGCACCTTTTGTTGGCAGGACCTCCCTTGGAGAGATGGGGGCTGGAGGAAGCCAGGGACTTGTCATCCTGGGAGTTCCAGGGCTGTGCTTGGCTGGGCCATGTTGGGCTCACCACCCCTGTGGTCCGGGCCTGCGACTGGTGAGGTTCTAAGGCCTCCCCTCTCTCAGCAGCTGCTTCATAGCCTCACAGGAGGTGATCTGCCACCAGCCTGGCAGGGCAGCCTCATCTCACCTTCTGTAGCTCCCAGCCTTCCACTGTGGTGGGGCTCCCTAGATAGGTGTTGAATGGAGTTGTGAACCCAGGACGAGGCAGAGTCCCGTCAGAGGCCTGTAGAGGCAAACTCAGCACAGCTTTAGAGACCGAATGCCCACTTTTTCTCTCTTTTTTTTTTTTGCTGAATTCCCTTCCTTCCCTGTCTCCCCTGTCTCCTTTCCATCATGCGAAAGCACCCCATGCCTTGGGGAAAGGTGAATGCCAGGAGTCGGGTGGCTTTTGGTGTGACCGTACAGAGCAGGCAGCGTGTGGGGTACAGTTGCACTGAGAGTGGTGTTCTGAAGTCACAGGCCCAGGGAGACAGACAGGCCGTGGTCTCTGAGACCACCTGACTTCCCACTTTGCCTCCTGATAGAAGAATCAAGCCAGGACGCCGAGTCACCCTGACTTTGACTCTTTTCCTGGAGGGACCCACCCAAGCTGCACATTCCCAGAGCCATCGCACCCTTTCCCATGTGCCTGGGAGCCTCAGCCCTGCTCCTCCCATTCCTGAGTTCGTCTCCAAGTCCAGGGTATCACGGTGACCTAAGGAAGCCCAGTGACACGGTCCCAGCAGGGTGTGGTGAAGGAAGTTGTTTTTCTTAATGGTAAACAGGATAGTAAAATGACAATAGCAGCGTAGACACTTCTCAGTTATTTACAAGTGGATTCCTCTGCATTCTGGATGATCTCCCCAAGGTGGGATTGGTTCCCAAGGGGGGCCTTGAGGAAGGAACAAAGATTTACTGAGATTGTATTACATGTCAGGTGTTGTGGCAGACACTTTATGTAATTACCCCTCAAGCCCCATCGTCCATGTTTATATCTCATTTGCTCACAAGGAACTAAGGCTCTTAGACGTTATTAAATAAGTTGCTTGTGGTCATTTGGTTAAAAAGTGCCCTCAGCAGGCCGTCTCACTCCACGAGTTACTGTCTTCCTGCTCCGTGAGTGTGCCCCGTGTGCATGTACACACGTGTGTTTGTGGAAAGGGCACGTGGGAAGGTGGACTCCACGCAGTCTGCCCGTTCTCATGCTTCATGCAGTGCTCACAGCATTTGAGGCTCATGAAATTCTTGCACCAGCAAGAGCTTATTCATACTGCCTTTGAATTTCTGGGGCCATTTTAAATCAAAGAGCCCCCGAACATTTCCATAGAGTCGTTTTCAACGTATTTTCATACCTGCCTGGAAGATGGAAAGTAGAGGCTGAAACTATTGCAAGCTAGGAAACTTAGGGCCAAAGAAGAGAAGAAATCCAGAATCTGACTCCTTGTGTTCATTTCCACTACCCTGGTCTGAGCCTCTGCCATCTCCTACCAGGGAACTTGCAGTCACCTCCTAATTGGTCTCTCAGCTTCCACCCTTGAGCCCTCCCTGCTGCTTCAGCCAGCGTGATCCTTGGGTTATGTTATTCTTCTGCTCAGAATCCCACAGTGGGCTTCTGAGCCCATCTTCAGGATGAGATCATGGGTGAAAATCCTTATAACAGCCTACAAGGCCACACATGGTCTATACCCCACCCCTGCTTCTCCAGCCTCATTGTGCATTTTTCTCTCCCAACTCCTCCCACTGGCCTCCTTGCATCCCTGAGACTTACTAGGCATCCCCCTGTTGTCCTGGCCATTCCCTCTGCCTGGATCACTTTTGATCGCTGAAACCCCCGCTTCAAATCTTTGTTGTAATGTGCCCACAATAAGGCATACCCTGAATACTCTACTTAAAACCCCAATGCCCTTCCCCCATCCCGATCTCCTTACCCCATGCTATTTATTCTTTAGTGTAGAGTATGTACTTATCACATTCTGAAAGATCATATAATTTACTTAGAGTTGAACAGATTTAGAATTCTGCCTTTCAGTAAAATTAGACAGTGAATTCTGTGCATATCACGGGTTGAATAGCGAAGCTTCTGAGAAAAGGCGACCTGATGGACACCTTCCTTAAACTCTCCTCACTTTCTGAGCCATCCCTTTGGCATTTTCCTTGAGGTCAGGGATCAGACATCATTACTTTAATCCCCTACGAGTTTCGGCTTTTGTGCTGGTACACACTCAGTAGGCGTTGGTGGACTTGAGAGGAACTGAAATTGCCATTGCTCCTGAAGAGAACAAATAACCAGGAACTTGCAGATTAAAGGATGAAGGAAGACTTTTTTAGGGTGTCCTAATAAACGGACCAAGCCCAGAATCTCACCCACATGATCTTACAGGCTTTTGCTCAAGGGACTTTGATCTTAAGCTCAGTATTTTCCAGTAGGTGGTCTGCTTGCAAACTTACTTGCTTTTAATCAAGACCTGCCTGTGAGAACTGTTAATTCAGATGATCTAATCAAAACCACACAGGAGGCTTTAATGATGCTACTCTGCCCCTGCTCCTCCCCCTCCCTCCACCGTGACACTCTGATTCCGTTTAAAGAAGCCCAAATGTGGTTTCAGGGCCTTGGAGAAAACTGCTGGAGGAAGGCCAGCCTCATGGCCTTTTGTCATGTATGCCTGTGGTTCTTTTCTGACTAGAACTCTCCAAGCAAACTCATTCGAAGAGTCCAGAGACCGTTCTTCCTTCCAATCTGTGTATTTCGTCTCAAGGAATGACCCGAGCCTTAATATGAAAGTTATCATTGTTTTGATATAACTAAAAACCCCTTGGGAGCAGTGTGGCCTAGTGAGAGGAGTGCAGGCTCTCGTGGATTGCTGACTGACAGGCTGTGTGGGTCTTGGGTGAATAACATGAGCTCCCGGAACCTCAATTTGCTCATCTGCAAAATGGGGATCGTAGTCCACAATTAATAATTCACTCGACATTTGGAATATGTATCACAAGGGAAAGCATAGGGTGTTATGAAAGCATGAAACAGTGGGACCTAACCTAGTTGAAATGGGCAGAGTGGGACTGGGGGTTGTCAGGGACAACTTTCTTGAGAAGGTAGGTTTGAGATGGGTGTTGATAGAGGGCAAGTTTTAAGTAGGCCGAGTCAGCACCTGGGTTCCTCTTCCTTTATATTCACGTACCAGCTTGGTTTCCTGGGGAAATGTGAGAGAAGTGTGCTGGAGAAGCATGGAGGTTTAGCGCCACCGTGGACCTCTGAGCACATTACGTAACCCACCCTGTCTGCCCTCGCTCTTCTCAGTATTGCCAATGAAGGCAGTGGCACCCAAGAGCTAATGTGACTTCCCTATACCCCTCAGCTGATGAGCAACAGAACTGGGACTATGAGACATAGCCACCTTTGTCCCTATTATGTGCCAGACATATGTCTAGCACCCTGCATACTTCATATTGAATCTGCACTAGCAACTCTATGCTGTACGTATTATTACTACTTCTTGTTTATGGATGAGGAAACAGAGGCCCCAGGAGGCTAGGCACCCCTGTAAAGGTCATACGGTTCAGGAAAGAGTCAGGATCTGGATTCAGTCTGACTGCACAGCCCCTACACTCCTAATCACTATACTGTCCTTCCCCCTACCAGAACCTTGGTTTGCAGTATTTATACTGAAACATGGCATTTTACCTGCCCTCATGGAGGTATGGTCTTTTTGGAGAGAAAAGACAGTAACAACAATTCAACACAGACACCACACCAAAGGTTCTTGAGATGGAACAGAATGCAGGCCCCAGGGACTCAAAGTCACTTTTCAGCATGGGAAGACTTGGCACCGAGTCTGGATAACAGGATGAGCAGTGCTGTGCAGAGAAAACCCAGAGGACCCGGAGAGTGGGCTTTGGGAGGAGCAAGTCAGTTTATCTCTTGGGCTTCATTTTCCTCATCGGGAGCATTGAGGAAGAGTAAGGGTGGGAAGGGTGGGTTAGCAAATGTTTTCCCAAGTCCCTGGGGTGGGTGGATGGAGTTTAAGCCAATTGCTGATGGCTTTGCCACCAGGTGGCAAAGTTCAGACTTTGTCTAGAAGAAGTGGGGAGCCATGAGGGGTTTTGAGCAGTGGGACATGAAGAAGAAAGTATTGCTTTGGGAAGTTGGAATCCAGGAGGTTTTATCTTCCAGTCTTGCTCTCTGGAGACTGATGTCCCAAGAGAACGTGCCTGGCTGCTTGGCTCCATGGAGCTGGTCACATTAATACTACTTTTCAAGTGTGAAAGGTTGAGTCAAGGTTTGGACTTCTGGCAGGTTCTCGCCTCTGGCTGGTGTTCCCCCTTTGAAATGGTCCTGCTACTTTCACTCAGCGTCCCTACCCCACACACATCATCCCCTCTACACAGACACCAAGGGCTCCTCAATGGGGTTTTATCGTTGGTTTTTAGCGGATGTTCCTCTAAGTCGGTGCATTTTCTCAAGCCAACTTCTATTCCACTATCATGGGGAAATTAATTTAGAAATTGCCTCCTTTGTATCATCAATTTCAGATGACGTATGTTCCCGGCTGATGGCCCTCCCCTCTATTTGCATAACAGCAGGTAAACAATACTGCCACCTAGTGGGAGCTCAAGGTGTGACCTTCGGAGCTCCTTCTCCTGACCCCGGGACATTATTTCTATTACTGTTAATATTTAAATTAATGGGCAGTTCTGAGCTCAGTGCTCTTCCCAGTGGGTGGATCCACGTGGATTTTCACATCTCCTTCCCATTCTCATAAAACTTGCAGTTACAAGTGTCAGAAAAGCTGTTTTGTGTACACAGAACGTTTGAAACAGGCGCAGGGAGCTTTACCTACTTTACTTTTTGACTTTTGCTCACAGCAGTCCAGGTAGGTACCTGGATTCCCGTTTTATACGCGAGGAAACCCAGGCTCAGTAAGGTTAAGTAACCTGGAACTTTATCGAGCACCTAACGTGCCCAACTGTGTCCTGGACTACCTAAGTAGTATGGGGATTGTGGTCTGTTTTCCCCTAAGAATGCACTATCGAGACACAGTGGCAAGGCGTGGTTAGCTCCTGGCCAACTTGCAGAGGAGAGGAGAGACCCTTGCACATGGCAGTAGTGCATCAAGACTGCTTGGATGGAAGAAGTGGGTCTGGAGCTGGGATTCGAAAGGTGGCATGGGAAGAGAATGTTTGGCGGATGAAGGCACAGAGGTGGCCCTAGTACTAGGGTTGTTCGCGGGTGAGGAAAGACTTGCTGGTGTTGGGCTGTGCCAGGTGTCGTGGGTTGAGGGGTCTGGGATACAGAGCCTGTGAGAGCTAGGTTGAGAGCTCCAGGAAGTCACTGCGACTACTTCCTTGCTCCATTTGTGACCCGAGAAGTAAGACTCGTTTGATGGACGAAATTTAAATAATGCAGAAATATATTAAAGTAAAAAAAAAAAAAAAGAAAAAATCTCCCTCCAGGCCTATTCTCCCCCAGAAAACATAATTAATAGTTAAACATTTGGGGTACATGCTTTCAGAAGATTTTCTTTGCCTGTAAAACTATATAGATATATGTTTATTCATGTACATAAAAATTAATACATGCATATGTAGTGTGATTTATTTTAATAGAATTATGTTTTAACTATTTTATAATTTCCTTATAAAAAATTCAAAAATATATTACAGTCATCTTTTAACTTAAAAAAACCTTTTACTATGGAAAATTTTAAACATATGCAAACCTAGAACAGTATAATCAATCTCCCTCAGCTTTAACATTTATCAATACATAGTCAATTTTGTTTTCTTCCTACCTCTCTCCATAGGTTCTCCTGAACTGGATTATTTTAAATAAAGCTCCAGACATCATACATTGCATCTGTAAATATATCTGTATCTACCTCAAAAGATAAGGACACTTTTAAAACATATATAACCACAATGCCATTATCACGTTAAAGAAGGATGTATTCTTTCTTATCAAATAGCTAATTAGTGTTCAAATTTTTCCACTTGTCTCATAAACTTTGAACAGCTGATGTGCTTGAGTGATGATTCAAATAAGGTCTATACGTTGCATTTGATTGATTTTTTTATGTCTCGTTTCATTCATAGGTTTCTACTCCCTCCTTTTTTTGTTGTTGTTTTTGCCATTTCTTTTTTGTTGAAGGAACTAGTTATTGTCCTGTAAAGTTTCCCACATTTTGGATTTTGCTGATTGTATTCTCATGGTGTCTTTTAACCTGTTCCTCTGGCCCTATATTCCTTGTAAACTGGTAATGAGTTCTAGGTGCTTAAGCAGAATTAGATTTGATTTCTCGGCATAAAGATGGGAGCTTCTTAGGCAGGAAAATGAGGCAACCAAGAACCAGAGTAGTGGGACTGAAGAAAGCAGGAGACATCTCACTGGCCTCCGCGAGCAATCCCTTTCACTTGTCTTTCTAGGCACATGTGGGAGACACAGGGGGCACCCCAAACCTCTGTAGGGTTGGCTTCAGGAATGCTGAGTTTCCAGAGGGTCGCATCTCAGAACCTTCCATGGGTGGTCCACCCAATCCCACCATCTGCTCAGCCGGGGCTGCTTAGCAACTTGTTCTCATGATGAATGGAAGTCATAGCTTCCTCTTCTCATTGTGGTTTCGCATTTGCTTTCTTCCCTTCTTCTTATAAATAACATGTTTCTATTTTCTAAGAAATCACAAAAATGCTCTCTTTCCAATTCTCAGCTAGCTCATCCAGTTGACACTGCTGAGCCACTGAGGACAGCTTAACTGTCTCAGCTCAGAGCCAGGAAAAATTTGGACAGTGTTTGCAGAAATTGCCAGGGCTCGTGAAATGCTTTACATATTGTATCACAAGCTCCTGAGGAAGAATCACTTAATTTAGAAATCAAATGACTAAGCCGGGCATAGTGGCTCAAGGCTGTAATCCCAGCACTTTGGGAGGCTGAGGTGGGAGGATCACTTGAGCCCAGGAGTTCAAGACCAGCCTGGGCAACATAGGGAGACCCCATCTCTACAAAATTAAAAACAAATTAGCCTGGTGTGGTAGTATGCCTGTGGTCCCAGCTACTTGGGAGATTGAGGTGGGAGGATTGCTTGAGCCCATGAGGTTGAGGCTGCAGTGAGCCGTGGTCACACCATTGCACTCCAACATGGGTGACAGAGCAAGACCCTGTCTCAAGACAAACCAAAAAGAAATCAAATTACTACCTCTGACTCCTGCTTCCCGCCCTATTGCAGGGAGTCCATCCTCAGCCCTGTTTTTCTTAAATGATCATATTCAATTCTTCAGTATTTTGGATTAGTCTCCCCTCCCTCTACCATGGGAATAAATTGCATTCCTTAATGACAGTTTGTTTGTTATTTTCTATTAATCAAAATTTGCAGTTGCAAGTGTCAGAGGGGCTGTTCTGCACACAGGCAGAACCTTTGGAAACAGGTGCAGGGAGCTTTACTCGGAACAAGAGATGCTCATCACCAGCAGCTGATGCAGGGCCTCCACCCCCGACATGATATTGGAGTCACTACACCTGATAATCTAGTTTGCTGTGTGGTCTGATCTCTGTGAAATATTTGCTTTTCTTTAGGCTTTCAGAAATATTCAAAATAGCTTCTCATTATCACTTTCCTAAACTCCTGTGGTGTCTGGAACACCACAGTGCGGGGTTACTTCTCTTAGTTATTAGTATCATCAATTGCATTGCTAGAGGGGACCACAGAAGCCACCCTGGTCTGGGTCCTGCCTCGTCCATCCCTCCCCAGTCCACTCACTTGAAAAACAAATTACCTGAATCCCAGACAGGTTACATCCTTTCTCAGGATCAATAGATAATAAATGGAGATGAGGTTTGAGCCTTGTTTTTGGTTATGAGTTTTACCGAAATTCTTTTATTTTTAAATAATTCATCTACAGAGAGAACAAACCTCACATTAAGGGCCAGCCTTCATAGATGCAGTCTGTGAAATGGAAAGTGTTTCTCCTTAAGTCTGCCTTGTACACTCTTCGGAGCTGAGCTAAGAAAGGAATACTTTCTCAATTCTAAGCTCTCAGTGCTTTACCAAGCCTCTGCTTGTCCAGGCCCGTCTTCCAACTTGACCCCAGCAAGTGCTCCCGGCCCCAGGTGCCCATTTCCTGGGAATGAATGTTGATTTTAGAGACTGTCCTTAGGTTCTTTCATGGAGGCAGCGTGGTGTCACAGAACAAACCCCAGACAGACTTGGATTCAAATCCCAAGTCTCTACTTGGTTAGCAAGCGGCTGTTGGGCAAGTCACTTCGATTCTGATCCTCCATTTCCTTATCTTTAAAATAGGCCGAGAGTCCCCATCCCAGGTTATTCCTGACTGTGCATCTCCAGTGGTGACATATACCACGCGTCATAAATGGTTGCTATTGTTCCTGTGGAAAGCCAGAGTTGATTCTAGCCTCTAGGGAAAAGAGGATGGGCAAGACCTGAGATAGAAAGCCAGTGTTTCCAAGATAATGTACGCTTGTGTGTGACCCTCAGATCTGGGAAAGACGATTGTTTTTATGAACTATCCACTTTTCTTCCTCACCAGCTAGAAACTGAGTTGAGATAATCAACTCTCTGTCAAACAATCTCTTGAGTGTTTTTTTTGATGGATTTTATACATAGACACACACACATAAATGTACATATACACACACAACTATATACACACACACACCCCCCGAAAAGGGGAAAAATACTCAGCAAAGCTCTATCCACAGGTTGGCATGTGATTTCTGGAACTTTGTCAGCCAGTTTTCTCGTGTCTAAATCCGGAAAGCAAACTGGGTTGGAGACAGTTCACAAGAAACATCCCCTCAGATGACCTACTCAGGTACTTCCTCTATATTATTTCATTACTTTTTTGTCCCGACAAATTTTGCTCTTACAATTTCAAGATAATCAATTTATTTTCATGCGCCTTCCCCATCCAAATTGGATTATGAATATAAATAGCCATGTGGTGGCCCCAGCGGCCAGCATGCGCTCCCAGGCTGGTGCTTGGCAGCCTGGGTCCTGGGGAAGGATTGGGCTGTTTGTTTATTTTCAATTGAAGCTCTAAGTGCTGGAATGACTTCCAGCTCCTTTACGCACAGCCATCTCAAAACTCCCTTTGTTCCCTGGTTGCAGAGGCCAAATACTCAGGGTTTTCATTAGTTATGGTAAGAATGCCGGCTCTGGGCATCATCCTGCTGGTGGCTGTCCTGTGGTTAGCCTTTTTATATAAAAATCACTGTGTGCATTTGGGCACATATAGACCCTCACCCAACCAAGGCTGCACCCTGAAGTTTACCTTACTGTTGGTTTTCTTTCCAGGAACAGGGAAAGCACCACTGGGTAGTGTCGTAAGGGAAATAGGACAGAGTCTCAGGTCAGGAACTGCAGCCATCTCCTTTGCTGGGTTTCAGCATTTCCCTCCTTGGGAATCTACTTCTGTTTGCAGGTTTTTTATACCTCATGTTCACCTTTGGTTGTATGGAAGTGGTTCTCTTATTGTTTAATCCAGCCTCCAGTGACAGAAGTAGAATTAGCTAAAACACAAGTTAGGCTCCATGCTAGCCAGGAACTTGGTTTTCCTTGGTCTGCAGATGAGGGATGTTCAGTATCCTGAAACCCTAACCTCTGGTCACAGGGTGGTGTTTCTCTGGGTGTGGCCCATGAGCCTCCCACGTTAGAATCTTCTAGGACCTGGGAAGTGTGCAAGCTCTAAGCCCTACTCCTGACTTGAATCTGAATGTCTAGTGCTGGGGCTCAGGACCTGTGATAGGAGAGCCACAGAAAGAGCATAGATCTGTCTGAAGAAACTGCTGCAGCCTGCATTCATTTCTTTCTTCATCTTCCAGGCCATGACTTCAAACTTTGTTAGAATCCAACCTGTAGGGAGATTTCATGTCAGTTCAGTCACACACACATTCACCCACTAGCATCGCTGTATCCAGCATCTTCTCTGGATGTCAGAAGAGCTCTGTGCTGGCCCTCAAGGACCTCAGGGTCTAGTTGAAGGGATGAAGTATGCTCATATTAAAAGAAAAGTAGCAATGCAAGGCAAAGAAGTCCAACTGCAAATGTGCAGTATAAGTTTGATTTTAAGGGAGGGGAGAGGTTTTGGCCTTGGCCAAGATCCCAAGGAAGGACCTGAAGACATGGAGTTGGAGGCAGTGAGAAAGGTGGTATTTGAGGAGGGAGCAGTGTGAACAAGGCTCCTCTGGGTGTGAAGGCCATGTGCGGGTGAGGTGTGGAACCAAACCTGCCAAAAAAGGAAGAATTGGGCTGGCTGTGAACCTAGGAGAAGACTTACATTTGGGGAGCTTAAAAGATAATCAGATTAATTGGGATTTGGGGGAGAAACTTTGGCAAATCAGTGCTATAATCAGCTTCATGTTGGGATTTGCAAAGTCGGAATCCAATTTCCTAATTTGATGTCTTCCCATTTCATTAGTTCATGGTGCCCCAAATTGTAGATCGCATCCCATTAGAGGGTTAGAGGGTCTAGAGAAGATTTTAGATAAAGTAGGAACAGGGCATCTCCTAGCTTTTTTTTTTTTTTAATCTTTTTATTATGGAAAATTTCAAACACTTATAAAAGTATAACATGAGCAGAACTTTGATTTAACAGTGACAAAGCTATGCCTGTGAGCCAATAATATGAAATTCAAAAACAGAAAAAGATGAACCTATGGGTATAGAAAGGAAAATGATGGTTGCCTTTGGTTGAGTACTTGACTGTGAAGGAGAAGGGGAGAACTTTCTGAAATAATAATGTTTTTTGTCTTTATTGGAGTATATGTGTATTTGTCAAACTCAGCAAACTGTACACTTAAGATCTGGTACTATAAGTACACCTCAAAAAAAAAAAAAGGTATTTCTTATCCTTTTCCTCTAATTTTCTTTCAGTCCTTCTCATCAAATCAAAGAGAAACTCTCAGCTTAGGACTAGAGTGTCATTACCATCTCTCTCATACTTATCATCCTCTTCACACAGAGACAGAGGGCCTCAGCATAATATTATTTCATTTTCATTGCATTAAAAAAATACTATGGCCAGTGATTCTAATTTTCTTAAGTAGTATTACAGTATTTTTCTTTTAAAAGAAAAATACTGTAAGAAATAAAAATATTTCTTTTCTTTTAAAAGAAAAATACTGTAATATTTAAGAAAAAAAGAGGCCAGGCACGGTGGCTCACGCCTGTAATTCCAGCACTTTGGGAGGCTGAGGTGGGCAGATCACTTGAGGTCAGGAGTTCGAGACCAGCCTGGCCAACATGGTGAAACCCCGTCTCTACTAAAAATACAAAAATTAGCTGGGCGTGGTGGTGCACACCTGTAGTCCCAGCTACTCAGGAGGCTGAGGCAGGAGAATTGCCTGAACCTGGGAGGTGGAGGTTGTAGTGAGCCGAGATCATGCCATTGCTCTCCAGCCTAGGTGACAGATGAGACTCCTTCTCAAAAAAAAAAAAAAAAAAAAAAAAAAAAAAGAAATGTAAGTGGTAAACATATATGGTGAAAGCTGGAGGCAGTGCATGACTGGCAGAGGTTTGAGAAACGCTGTAGAAGGGGAGCTCCGACTTCAGGTGCCCCTGTGGGATGGACAAGGGCTCTTGCTGAGCACGTACTATTCTTACTGGGTGTCACTCGGGCATTCTGTGTAGCACCTAGTTTTGTTTTCCAAACTTACGGTGACCACTACCCTCAGAGCCAGTGGCATTGAGAGATACCGGTTGGGGTTAGGGGATCTGTGGTGAACTGGAGATCACTCAGCCCAGGCCGAGGAAACATAACAGATGGGAGTGTTCCTATGACACCAGGAGGCCAAACTCGAACCTCTGCCTCACGTGCAGCACCGGGCGGACTGCACTGTTGGAGTAAGACGGAGACAGCAGGGATGGCTGGTTGCCTTGAAACCTGTCCCTGACGCACCTGCTGCCGACACCCAGAACCTTCGGGAGTTCTGCTGCAGTCATGCTGCCTCGGCGCTGCTCAGGGGTCTGGAGTCTCACAGCCCTGCTGGGTCATCGTGGGGGTGAATAGATACACACTTCTCTCCAGGGATCGATGGCCTGCCATAGACACCTGCTGGGGACCTTTATTTGAAATGAGCGATGTATTAATAGCAAGGGGCATTGATGACAGTCTGCCAGTGACTTATTTATCCCCCATGCCGCTCCTTGCTTTCTGGTTTCCAGGGAGTGCTGGGCTTTCCAAGTTGCCTGTCTAGCGTCTCTGTGTCTCCCTGGCCTGGCCATACAGTAAAATTCATCCCAAATTTCCAGGAGGAGTTATAATGAAGAGACAGTTCAAGTGACAGTTGCTGTTTAACCGCCTCATCCGTGGGGTTCCAAGAAAACTGTGACATCAGTGAAGTTTGTATTCCCTACCGCAACTTCCGTTTCTGTACCCACCCACTCCCTCTCTTTCTGGCTGCTCCTAGTGTCTGCTTTCAGCCATTTTATCTTTAGTTTCCATCTGCACACTACCTAATTCACTTCAACAAGACCTGAAGCAGCCAGGCCCCACTCCCAGCAACAGGACAGGCCTTAGGGACCTTCAGGCCTCGGCACTGGAGGTTCAGCTGGGAAGCAGAGTATTTTGTGTGAGATTCAGAGGTGGGAGCGAGGGGGCAAGGGTATAAGTTCATTATCAACGAACAGCAGCAAACCTTCCTGGGGGTTCACCGCGTGCCAAGTGGGCTCTGAGTGCTGTGTACAGCCTCTCACCCACCTAATCCTCCAACAGTTCAGTGAGGTAACCAGTACCCTCACCCCCGTTTTACAGAGGTGGAAACTGAGGGTTTAGACAGCTTAAGTAACTTGCACAAAGTCACATGGCAATAGTGGAGATGCGATTCATACCCCAGGGAATACGATTCCAGAACCTCACTGTTAACCAGGAAATGGGTGTTTCTCAGACTCGCCTGGTGAATCACTTGAGGCTTTGGGTCAAGTCGGGATTTCCCAGGTGTTTCCCCTGGATCCTATGATCCTGTGGGTTTGGGAATCTGCACATTGAATAGAGACCCTGAGTGCATCTTATCTGCTGGAGGGTGTAGGAAAATCTACACTTGGCCATTTGGAAGTGAGGTGTGCCCCCAAGCTGGGAGGAGCATGGCTGTAGCTGGCAGTCCTGCTGGGGGCACTGAGCTTCCCGACAGGAGCCAGTGGTAGCTGGAGCAGAGTGCAGGCTCGGAAACTTGACCAGAATGGGATTCCAGGCACAAGAACTCAACGATCAGACCTAGACAGTTTTGGGGGTGGATTTGGAGAACATATAGAAAGCCTAGTAGGATAAAATGTGATGAGGGAGAGGCAGAGACAGAGAGAAAGACAAGGTCAGAGACTTCTGAGCTGAATAGCAGCTGAGAGGCCCCTGACGAGTCATCACCTCTGGGTCATGCTGGCCACAGAACGGGACTGAGCCTGCAGGTGGGTCTGGGGAGGGGAAGTTCAGTTGTAGGCAATGGAGCCAGACAGGTCTTTTCAAATGGCTTCCTAACCAGGTGTTTCATGGGACCTGAAGAGAGGGAGGCGTGACAAGACTCCTGCTATGGAAAGCCCTTCTACCAGGGGTGTCCCATTTTCTCTTTATAATATATTTGGGTTCCATATAAGATTTCTTCTGGAGAGGGGAAAGGTACTGAAAACAACAAGGCTTGCTGTATCAACAAAAGATACCTGACAACTTGGCTCAGGGTTCACGATACAAGTATTAACCATCCCATGGATTTTTGCATCTAAAAAAAGTGTCTGGGTAGTGGGATGTATGACCTCGAAGGATGAAGTTCTCAGCAAGGAATTGCAGGCCTGGAGATCCTGTGCAGGGGAGTGATATGTAACCGGCGGCCCGCCCCGAGCATTGCGATCCTGCCAGCCACGGAGGCTTCTCACTGCTCTCCCTGTGCCGTAGCTGTCTCTCATGTTAGGTTTTCAGTGAAAGCTTGGAGTACCCTGTGTGTGCCTAGAAACCCTGAAGGTAAGGGTCATTCAATAGTTTTCTCCCCCACTTCAGGCCTCACTATGTTTTGACTCTGGGAGGGACGGGATTTCTTCCTGGTCAAGCCAAAACTTTTCCTGCTAAAGTGTCTCCTACGGAAGTCTGTGGCTACCTGGGATCCTCAGGCCATGAGTCGTTCTGGGTGGCTGCAATTTCCAAATAGCTAAAGATGCATTCCTTAAATTGCCCTTACCTTTTTTTTTTATTACTATTTTGATGGAAGTCATCACCCATATTTCAGCTTTCATAAAAAGGTTATAATGAACATAATTTAACTCATCCTTGGTGACTCTGGGCTTTTCTTAGGAGTATCGGTCATGTTGCTATGCAGTGGCGCGTAGATGTTCACAGAGCCATTCTGGGTACATCAAGGTGTTTGTTCCTTCGTTAAAGAATCCTGACTCCAACGTTTCTATGTGCAGTGTCTACTTCAGTTTTTCTGTCTCTTCTCTATTAGCACTCACTTCTCACTGCAATCAGGGGACCTGCTTCTAATAGCCTCTCTCATCCTTTCTACCTCCCCCTCCATCACCTCTAATTTACTTGATTCTGATCAGCTGTTGGTTTAGAAACCAGATAAGTGATCTTGTTTCAACAGTGCATAAAACGAAACAAGCGCCTCATGAGGACCAGAGGGACACTCCGTCTGAAAGGGATGTATGTGGGCATTATAACATCAAATCTAATTCTCTATTCAGATGCCTTTATTACTTACTTTATGTCTAAAGTAGGCAAAGTAGTGCTATTCTTTGGATTTTTAGGTCTGAAGAAATATATGAAGATACATTTCCTGATTCTTTAGATTCATATGTTTAAGGATAAGTCAATCAGAGAGGGGCATTGACTTACACCAGTGGTCCTCAACTCTGGCCGAATATTCAAATATTATTCAAATACCAGAACCTAATCCTACCCCAGACCAATTAAAGGAGAATCTTTAGGGATGTGTCCCATGCATTGATATTTTAATAACTCTCCTTGGGATTCTAATGTGCAAGCAAGGTGGAGAACCACTCATTTAGACCCTCGCAAAACCACCACACTGAAGATTTGTGTCTTTTAAGACAGATGACAGGTTCTTGGTGGGGGAAGGTGGCTCATGCCTATAATCCCAGCACTTTGGGAGGCTGAAGCAGGAGGATTACTTGAGGCCAGGAGTTCAAGACCAGCCTGGGCAACATAGCAAGATCCCATGTCTACAAAAAAAAAAAGGTGCCTCTGGATTTTATATAATAATGTGATAACTCAGAAATATGTGTACAGAGACCATAAGATTGACCATATTATTCAATAGGTTTATTAAAACACTATTCGCAGTTCATGCATTTATTGCATGTCTTCTTTCACTCTGCTAATGTGTATGTTTGACAAAAGCCTAGGACCATAGTGAGACCTTGTCTCTACAAAATTTTTTTTTAAATCATATGGGCATGTAACTCATCACTGTAACTCCAGCAGAGCATAGCTCCTGCCTATGGTCCTAGCTACTTGGGAAGCTGAGGCAGGAGGATTGTTTGAGCCCAGTAGTTCAAGGCTATAGTGAGCTAATGATCATGGAACTGTGCTCCAGCCTGGGCAACAGAGTGAGACTCTGTCTGTCTTGGGGAGGGTGGGGGGAAAGACAGGGATTCTCAACCCTTAGCCCTGGCTGTCCTTGAGAACCATCTGGAAGAGCTAGAAATCGTTTGAAAATACCCTTGCCATCCATTTTTAATGAGCAGTCAGGGCTGAGAATCACAACTTTAAGATATTTTGCCTGTAATTAATATTTATATTTTAAATCTGCATTTTCTGAGAAGCTTGGAATTTTAAAAAATGTATTAGTATCTTTCTGAAGATAATGATAACTTGTGTCTTTAGATTAGCTTTACATATCTAATACCTAAATGGTAGCATTCATTCCTATTGGCAGGATAATGAAGGGAAGAAAAGCTTTGATCAAACGCCTGGGACACCAAAGATTTATCTCTGGTCCCGAGAGTGGAAATCTCGAGAGTGGCCCGGAATTACAGAGCTGGCAGGAGCCCACAAGTGGTTTGTGGAAGGATCAGCTCTTTGGTGATGGCTCTTGGGACAGACAGTTCCTGTGTAACCAGCTCTTGAGTATTGTCTACCGTGCATTCTGTAGTTGCAAAAATGCACATATGCATACATGAGAGTATCCTTTAGCCTTTGAATGAAATGTGCAGCTGAATGAGGAATGCTGAAGAGATCATCAATGCCACCAAATCCTCCAGTGTCGTATGAAAGCAGCGGTTTCAACCGAGATTCAGGGGGAAAGATAATATGAAAATGTGTCGAGGGTGGCAGCACGTGGGAAAACTTGCAGGATGCGCTGAGACAAACACACACGTGTGTTCCAGTCTCACTGATTTGGAGCCTCAAATCTGCTAATAGGGCCTGTGCTATTTTTAGCCTTGTTATCAGAGTGTAGAGCAAGTTTTCAAGGCTTGTAGGATGTATCTATTAAAATAACCTATGTGACTGAGTGGCTGCTCTCTATAACATTTTTGTTCCACTGAAATACAATGAGAGGAAATGGGGCTGCAGGAAATGGCCATTCTATCAGAGGACCCAAAGCACACAGGCCAGTCCAGTATTTACACACATTCTGGCCATTGTGCTTGCAACCTTGGGTAACCCTTCACGTTTTTCTGCTCCTTTTTCCTTTTCTGCAGACTTTGACGGTTATTGGGCTTGAGGAGGAGTGTCCTCAGCTCTGGGAAATTGATTTGTGAATACACTTTGTATCTCTTTCTGCACCATCCTTGGAAGTTTTCAAGGCTGTTGATTCTCTAACCAAGCAGCTGACAGTGTGACCTTGTGGTCCTGATGGTGGTGGCGGTGGTGGTGGTGGTGGTGGTGAGCGGGGAATGTGGTGGCACAGCTATCAGACACCTGAAGCCTGTACCTGATGAAGGACCTCTAGAAAGGCATGTAGGCCTCCCGCAGAGGCCAGGCCAGCATCTCCATACCTTTGAAAAGGGAACAGAGTAGGCATGTGTTCCAGCCCCTCCACCTCCACATAAACCTCTGCAGTCTACAGCCAGCTCACTTCGGTGACGAAGGGAAGGTTTTGTGTAGAGGTCTCTGAATTGGCTGGTAGAAGTGCCTCTGACTGGTCACGGGGCTTGGGAACTAGGGATAGTGTCCTGGGCCCTGCTGAATCCCCTCATTCCCACCTTATTAGCCCCTTTAAGTCCTTTTTACATATTGAGCTTTCTGATAAAGAGGTTCCTGCTGTCAAAAGATTGAAACCAACTAAGAATAACAGAACGTGAGAGATGGAAAAGACTGTAAGGCCAGCTCTCTGGCTTTCCGTGGGGAAAAGCTGTAGCGAGCAGGTGGGGGTCCTGGTCCAGAGCCCCTTTTCCCATGGTGCCCCGAGAGCAGGTCCTACTCCCACTGGGCCTTGCCCCCTTCTAGTTTCAGGCTACCCTGAATGTGGGCCAACAGGCTCAGCATTACACTGTATTTGTATGATTCCCTATGTCCTTTCCTTCCATATCCTCTTTCTTTTAGTTCTTTCTTGAAGAATGGGGTCGATTGACTGATCTTGAGTAAACAAATAGAAGCCTGAGTGAATACCTGCAGAATTAAATTCTGATAGCTTGTTTCACTCTAGAATCTTTATGGATAGCTGCACAAAGTGGTGTACTTTCCTTAAAGACAGGCTTTCCTTGATGCTGGGTTAATGTGCTCCTCTCTGCCCTTGCTGATGCTAAAGGGGCACTGAGGCTCAGATGCTCACTGCCAGCTATAACTCCAGTGGAGTGTAATGGTCAGGAGCACAGGCTTTGACCCCAGCTGTCTCAATGAGAATCCCGGTTCAAGTACATTTGATCTGCAGGACCTCTCTGGGTCTCAGTTTTCTTATCCCTGGAATGAGGATAATGGCACCTGTTCCACAGGGTATTGTAAATGGCCACATGCCTGTAGTGCTTAGTTGACACACAGTGTTTTAGTCCATTTAGTGTTACTCTAACAGAATACCTGAGGCTGGATAATTTATAAGGGAAAGAGATTTGCTTAATTCGTGGTTCTGCAGGCTGGCAAGCTCCAGAAGCCTGGTGCTGGCATCTGCTCGGCGTCTGGTGAGGGCTTTCATGCTGTGTCACAATGTGGTGGAAGGGCAAAAGGGGAAGAGGTGCAAAGAGGCCAAACCCGAGGGGTGTCCTGGCTTTTAACAACCCAGTGTCACCAGAAGTAATCCAGTCTCCCCAGAGCAAGAAGTCACTACCGTGAGAATGGCACCAAGCCATTCGTGAGACATCCGTCCCCATAACCCAGACACCTCTCACGAGGCCCCACGTCCCAACACTACCACACTCGGGATCACATTTCACATGAGTTTTGGCGGGGACAACTCAAATCATAGCATACGATGAGTGCTCAGTAAATGCTAAGCTATTGTCAGTGGCCACTTTCCATCCCTACCCCAAACACAAAGCTAGAGAAACTGCCCTTCCCACCCCTTCCCTTCTATCAGCTTCTTCTGGTGGCTCTAACACGCAGGAGAGATGCTGGCCAAGGGTGGCTTCTGGTGCCTGGTGCTCAAGTTCATGTCCCACTTTTACCACTCACTAACTGCGTGACTCTACTTAGCCTCTCTGTGCCTGGATCTCCTGCCTTGAAAGATGGGGTTAAGGAGAGTTTCTTCCTTCAAGGACTGGTTGTAGGACTGGTTGTAGGATTAAATGAGATAATGTTCATTGTAAAAGTACATGCATCTTGTCGTGAGCACTGATAAATGGTAGGTGGTATAATTAATTAATTATTATTATTATTTTTTGAGACAGAGTCTTGCTCTGTCACCCAGGCTGGAGCACAGTGGCACGATCTCAGCTCACTGCAACCTCCGTCTCCTGGGATCAAGCGATTCTCCTGCCTTAGCCTCCTGAGAAGGTGGGATTACAGGTGCTCGGCTAATTTTTGTATTTTTAGTAGAGATGGGGGTTTCACCATGTTGGCCAGGATGGTCTTGAACTCCTGACCTCAGGTGATCTGCCCGCCTTGGCCTCCCAAAGTGCTGGGATTACAGGCGTGAGCCACCCCACCCGGCCTAATTAATTTATTTACGCTTTCTTGTTCCAGAATAGATTTAAGCAGGGCAGAGAAGAGGTGTTTAGTAAACAAAATGTCTTGGAAAGCTCTCTGCTGACTGAGAGTGCTGCAGAGGAGCCTTCCTATTGGTTGAATTTGGGCGAATGGGGAAAATGCAAAACTCCCAATCCCCCAATTTCTCCATCTGTTTCCTGGGCTGCTGTTCTTCTTTCTAGCTTGTTCTCTTTCTTCTTCTGCCCTTGTGTGTTCCATGTTTGGTTAGACAGTTTGAGGGAGGGAAGCAAGCTGAGAGGGGAAGAAAGAAGAAAAGATTATACCCAGACTTCCCCAAATCCTGCTCTTTGGAAACCCTGGGAGCTGACAGGTGTTCTATCTCGTTTGTCTGCAATGAGAATTACTGATGAATCCAAGCTGCAGGTTGTTTTTCTGTAGCAGTGGTGAGGTGTGTGTCCAAAAGCAACTCCAGACGGTGGCTTCAGCTTACTGATTTTCTCTCGGATGTTCTGGCCTTTGAGTTCTGTATGAGCATATGTCGGGCAGTTAGCCAATTCCAGGTGTGCAGTTTTGTTTTCACAGCCATGATCAAGGCCAACCACCATACTTTGATCGAGGCCATCAGGCACCACCAAAAACAGCGACAATTGTTTAAATTTCCCCCTAGATATGTTTGGAACTGGGATCCGGGCTCAGCCAAAACCTGTGCCGGTGCTTGTCAAGGACAAGGACAGGGTCTCACACTGACTGGTGAACAGCCCTGTTAAATAGCCAGAAACAAAGGACTCTGAGTCATGAGTGTTCACATTTTTTTTTTTTCTTGCTTGTTTCAGATTGATTCTAGTTATTGGGATGTTAACAGAAATGAATAGGTTTAGATAAAATCCACAGCAATCCCACATCTCCATGCCTGAATCCCAGGGAGTATGATTCGGATTAGCCCTAAAACCTTGCCTTCTTGTCGGGACCCCAGCTAGAGAAGCGGGGAGACGCAGATGTTTCAGCTTGTTGCAAATGGAATTGTTGACCAGTCAATGCAGAACTCTTCCTCAGGAGTGTGGCATCATTGATTTATGAATTATGGCCCTTTTAAACTCTCTGCTTGCCTTCTCGGATATCGACGTTTTAAAAAGCGATTTCTCATGTGGATCCTTTTCAGAAACACATACACATGGCCCGAGATGAGCTCTTATGTCAGAATAAATGGAGTGGCGCATTCTGGGCTGGCGTTTCCTTTGAATAATGAATTATTCAGGGAGGGATTTTTGTTTTTAAAAGTGGCAAATGCATTGCCGGGCGGACAGGAAGGAATTACACTCTGGGCTGAGTACCTTCTTATCTTTCGGGGAGGGGTTAACCAGCCTGGATGAAGCAGAGTGCCAATTCGTTCTCATTCCTGCGGTATTCTAGCACAGACCCTGATGCAAGGCTTTCTGTGGTTTCAAGCGCCTAGGGAGGAACCTGGGCAAGGCTGTGGCAAGGAATCTCAGGAAGGGCATGGATCTCGCCTGACAGCCTCGTCTCTGGAGGGAGATGTGTGAAGGTCCCTGACCACTCACTGCTTTTTCATTTTCCTTCTGAGCATCTCTGACTTCCTTTCTTCCTCTCCCATTGCCAATGTTGGACTGTTCGAATATTAGCCTCCTCCATTTCTAATTATTTGAAGTATTCAGAATAACGATAGGCATCCTTTATTGATCACCTATAGAACCCTATGGGGGAGGGACAATTATTGCCCTACCCCCACTCCACCATTTCTTTCTTTTTTTTTTTTTTTTTTTTTGACAGGAGAAGAAACTGAACCTGTAACAAGTAGAAATGTCAAGATCACAGAGCTAGTGAGAGCAGAGTGATTCAGACTCCGTTTTTGCTGTTGTTGGTTTGTTGCTGTTGTTTTCCACACTCTTTCCTTTCATCTTTGTGCCACCCAGCCCTATCTGTTCTTGGTACATGATCCCACCTTCCAAGGAGATGAGGCCAGCACCTCTTCCCTTTCTTGAGGTCCCCCACTGGGTTTTCCAGAGAGTGCAGTGTCCACGCTGATGAGCCAGCCAGGATCCCGGCCTCACAGTTTCCAGTCTTCCTTGGCATGGGTGTGTCGTGGAGTGACCCGACCTTCTACCTGGAGCTTTGACCCTGCCCTCAACCTCTCCCACCTGCCCCCGCCTCCTACCACATCCATGCTGTGCTCTCCCTCAAACCTGAAGCATTTGAACAGTTTTTTTTTGAGACTGAGTGTCGCTCTTGTCATCCAAGCTGGAGTGTAGTGGCGTGATCTTGGCTCACTGCAACCTCCTCCTCCTGGGTTCAAGTGATTCTCCTGCCTCAACCTCCCAAGTAGCTGGGATTACAGGTGCCCACCACCACACCTGGCTAATTTTGTATTTTTTTAGTAGAGACGGGCTTTCACCATGTTGGCCAGGCTGGTCTGGAACTCCTGACCTCTGGTAATCCGCCTGCCTCAGCCTCCCAAAGTGCTGGGATTATAGGCATGAGCCACTGCGCCTGGCCTGAACATTTTTAATTGCCCAGTCTATTCTGCTGCTGTCCATACTGGATTCCCTACCTGGCCTGAAGGTCATAGTCAGCTTCTTCAAACCACACAAACTGGCTCCATGGGCCCTGGTTCCCTCAGCAGGGTGCTTTCTGGGATCGGCCACTATGTTCTTTGTCCCTTCTCATGTCACTGTCTGCCAGTCGTGCTCAGGTGGCCAGGAGCAGAGCAGAGCTAGGCAATGCCGTGAGACACCCGCAGACTTGTCTTCTGCAGGTCTGCACAGTTTTAGCATGACCTCCACTCCACCGAGGCTTGACAGTGCTTTTTCAAATTTCAAGCATTCAGAAAAGTTGAAAAGAATAGAAAAGAAACACAGCTCATTATTTCTAAGCAATACTCCCATCCTCCATCTCCCTTCACTCTAAGCTTCTTTGCGTTCCTTTGAAAGCAGTTGTTCTTCACACCTCTGTGCCTTTGCTTATGCTGTTCCTTCAGTGTAGAATGCCCTTCCCTGCTCTACTCGCTGAACTCCAGCTAATTCTTTGATGTCTTCTCCAGGTTCCCCATTCCCAGGCCTGCCCCAGTTAGTTGTCCTATTCTAGGCTAACAAAATGTCCAGGTGTCGTTTGTATAACATAGTGATTGATGATAGACTCTAGAGCCAGGCTGCCTGGCTTCAAACCCCAGCTCTCTCACTAGCTGTAATAAACCATGGACTGTTGCTGAACACTTTATGCATTAATTTTCTCATGTGTCAACAGAGGATAATAATAATTTCTACTTCTTAGGGATGTAATGAGCACTAAAAGAATTAATATATGTTATGAGAACAATGCTTGGTGTATGGGTGCCACATAATACAAGCATTGGCTGCTATTATATCTCTTATGGTAATTTTGCTGAAATTATCACTAAAGTTGAACTTCTTGAGAGGTGGCACTATCTTATCTTGACTTGGGCGGTCTACTTCCAGGCCAATTCACCTCTCTGACTTCACCTTCCCCACCTGCAAAATGGGGTTGACATGATGTACTGGGTGGCTGGAAGGATGAAACGAGTAAATACAGGTATGTCATTGTGGTCAAACAAGGGTGAGCCATCATTCTTAGCTCTTGTGCATTTTTCCCAGAGCCCAGGTCAAGACTTGCAGAGCTAGAAAAGACTTCACAGGTCATGAGGTTTTACTTTTCGTTTTGTGGAGGTGGGGGGGTCTCACTATGTTACCCAGACTGGTCATGAACTCCTGGCCTCAAGTGATCCTCTCGCCTCAGCCTCCCAAAGTGCTAAGATTACAGGCACGAAGCACCGTGCCCAGCCATCTTGAGGATTTTTGTTTCTTAATGTTAAAGAGCTCAGAGCAGTTAAGAAATCATTGAGGGGTACATAGCTCTATTTACTACTTATCTGAGAGACAATGGTACAAGAGGATGAATCCTTCGGAGTGTCAGTGTTTCAGACAAAGCAGCCTGAGAAGAGGGAGAATAATGCTTGCTGTCTAGTGTTTGATATTTTCACAGACTGCCTGTGACTGCCTGTGACTGCCTGTATGTAACAGGTATAGTATCATTAGCTTGCTGTCCATGTGAGGAGACTGCACCCAAACCCATTCTGGTGACATCACACAGTTGGCAGGCCACTTTACTCATTCTGCCTCACTGCTTAGCCTTCATAGAACAAAACCCCTACCAGAAACAAGCTGCAGGGTGAAGGGGAGGGAGGGAGCCACGTATCTCCTTAAACTTACTAGGGTTTCTCAGCTCTCCACGACTGCAGTAACCACACACCCTGGTTTGCCCAGAACAATTTCAGTTTACACCTGAGTTCAATGGTGCACCGCATACTTGTTCACTCACAGAAGTGTCTGTTCCAGGGCCAGGGAGCCACATCTTCTGTTTTGCTTTTTTAACCTGCCAGCAGGCTTCTTGCATACACCAGGCTGAGGCCATTGTTCTCCTTAATTAATTCGCTGTGCAAGCCAACCAACCCCACTGAAGCTCTGGGAGAAGGACAAGAGGCATTTAAACTGGCCCGTCTTGGGTGTGGGGGTCTCCGCTGTTGGGGCAACAGCACTACGCAGAGGATGACTGGAGTCCACATGCTCAGGAAGGACTGCATTGCACTTCATAGTTATGTTTTCTTCCTAGCCCCATCTTTTTCAGTTGGGACTACTGTGGTAACTTCGGTGCTTTTAGCATAGGTGCTGCTATTCTTACAAGTGATCTACCTCAGTAAAGGTTGAGGGAATCCAGGCCTTCTCATGGAACTCTGGTATTTAGCTGGATTGTAGCTGGAAGGAGAATGCACATTGCCAACATAGCAAAACAGGCGCTGGGCTTATTGAGTTCCTTCGCCAAAACCCAGGAATGTAGACTTGTTCTCATTTCCTCATTTTATACTCCTGTGAGGAGGAATTCTTGGGACTGCATAAAGTGATTAACCCAGAAGCCAGCTCCTTGGCATGTCGGGTGGAGAGGCCAGGTTTAATGAGTGTACTTTCTCCTGCCTTGATCTCAAGCAAAAGTCGTTTGTGCAAATAAAGTATACAGTGGAAACCACTGTTTACTCCATTGGGTTAGGCTAAATGAGATTGTAAAAGGCAGATGGGAAAAATAAAAAATAAATAGTTCTAAAACAAAAGAGGAATTTATACATGTGGAGCATATAATATAAGCTAGGTTTTATGATGTCTATTTTAGAGGTATAGAAACTGAGGCTCCCAAGAGTTAAGAGTAGCAGAGCTGTGGTTTGGATTTGGAAGCCCAAGCTCTCCCCACCAAAACACATTGCCTCCTCCTTTGCCTCACATACATGCCTGCCCCTGACTTTTGTGGGACCTCCTGCAGGCGCTCAGGGAGAGCCATATACAATGTGTCCAAATATTGAAATGTTAAACGTCAAACATAAAGACTGTTAAGATGTGTTCCAGCCTCCTAGCTTGGCAAATATACCTTCAGAATGATAACATTTAAAAAATGTAAAGCCAGTGTTTTATATGATTGAAAGTTAGCAAAATATCAAGTTCAAGTTGCATATTTAATGAGGACATTTTTCTTGCTAATTTTCATTGTTTTGGTCTGTAATTGTGTCTTAAGTCCTTATTAAATTGAGACTTTGTAATATATTGTTTCAAATTGTATGTGGGCCATGCTCAACAGAAGTGGCTTTTTTAAACCCATGTTTTCAGTGTTTTTAAAATTAAAAAAACTATATTTTATATTTTATTTTTATTATTATGGGCACATAATCAATGTTTTCTGTTTTTTAAAATGTGAGCATTGACCGGGCATGGTGGCTCACGCCTGTAATCCCAGCACTTTGGGAGGCCGAAGTGGGCAGATCACAAGGTCAGGAGATTGAAACCATCCTGGCTAACACGGTGAAACCCCATCTCTACTAAAAATACAAAAAATTAGCTGGGCGTAGTGGTGGGCTCCGGTAGTCCCAGCTACTTGGGAGGCTGAGGCAGGAGAATGGCGTCCACCGGGGAGGTGGAGCTTGCAGTGAGCTGAGATCGTGCCACTGCACTCCAGCCTGGGCGACAGAGTGAGACTCAAAAAATAAAAAAAGTTTTAAAAAGTGAGCATTTTCATTCATTATTGATGTTCTATTATTCTTTTCATCTCCTTTTTTCTGAGCTCCACTTTTCTGTTTCAATCATAATCCCAGTTTGTACTCATTTTCAGTGATCTGAAGAATTACGCAAGGAAATTTAATTACATTCAAAGTATATAAAAATTGAGTATATATTTAGTAAATAGATACATTGTAATAAATATAAAAATTAAAATATTTGGTCAGGTGCGGTGGCATGGGCCTGTAGTCCCAGCTTCTCAGGAGGCTGAGTGGGGAAGATTGCTTAAGCCCAGGAGTTGGAGGCTGTTGTGCACCATGATCATGACTGTGAATAACCACTGCACTCTAGCCTGGGCAACATAGCAAGACCCTGTCTCTAAGAAAAAAGAATATTTTTTTAAAAATTAAAAATTAAAATTATTTTGATGTTTTCAAAAAAGATTGTCTTTCAAATATTCAAAATTAAAAGGCACATGTCAGTATAATTAGTGCATACTCAAAATCTGATTTTTTTTAAAGCATGGGGCTCAGGACAGGTCCCCTTGTCCCTAGTCTGCAGATGGCACTGCTCACACATTTAGTTTGTACAGGGAGGAGATTCCATTTCTTCTTGCTGAGATGATGTCAGAAGTAGTTACCAGAATCAGGACCCAGTCCAGGGCCAGGGTTTTCCAGCAGAGGCAGGATCAGGAATTGGAGTCATGTCACCAGGCTGCAGCTTAGTGAGGTGTAGGTTAAGCTCCTGGCATCTGAATGTCGGGACTTCTTGTCCACAAGACAGAGAAAGCCTAGATTTGAGACTGTTTCCATGGTGGGTCCTGGGGAGGAGAAAAGCTGGTATGTGGGTAGCCACCTCCAGGTTGGTCAAATGGGG
This sequence comes from Macaca thibetana thibetana, assembly GCF_024542745.1. Lineage (NCBI taxonomy): Eukaryota > Metazoa > Chordata > Mammalia > Primates > Cercopithecidae > Macaca > Macaca thibetana. Next base: position 61,333,589 of record NC_065590.1, on the reverse strand, counting down.
AGAGATTTTTTCCCCAGTTCTCTAGTTTGTATGATGCCGGGTAGATGAAAATATATTGCAGGGTAGGGTAGTGGTGGCGCAGGAGTGACCAGCAGCTGGATACTTGATTGTGTGTTAAAGCAAAGGCATGGAACAATACGCTAAACTCTGCACAGTCAGGCTACAAGGTTGCTGGGTCAGGTGGGGGTCAGGGTGTTTTCACAAAATACGAAAGGACTGAACAGGAAAGGGTGACCAGTATGAGAAGTCAGCCTTGAGAGCATGAGGAATCACACTGCGCAGGCAGCAGCCCTTCCTTAATGCCACATGCTGGGGGCATCTGACTCGAGAGAGCAATCAGGTTGCCTATGTCATTGGTCATGCTTCTGGGCCAGGCCTGGAGTGGCTGGAGCCCAGGAAGACCTGTGGCACCTGGCAGGTGCCAAGGGCAGTTTTAACTGGCAGTTGGCTACAGGCTTTTGCCAACAGGCAATGAGAGCCCCGTCTAGACTGGGGTTGAAGGGCAGTCTTCACTCCTTACTCCTAGAAGGAGTAAGTGCTAGAGAGAAGGACAAGGGAGAGCCACAGTCTTGGCAGAACTGGGCTGCTAGGCAAGGGGTTAAGTTCATGCCTTAAGCCCCATGGGTAGTTTCAACCTATGGGGTTCAAGGCAGAAGAACAAAATAAAACTTCCGCCATTAAAACTGGAGAATGAACTTGGGGGTAGAACTAACAGTAGAGCTGGTTTCCTTCGGTCTATAAATCTTCACTAATTATCTCCTATGCACCATGCATTGTGCTAGGCACTGACGTATGTGTATGTATGAGCCATGGTTCCAGGTCCTCCCAGAGCAGGGGATTATAATCCACTATATGAGAGAGGCAGAAGAGCAGATCACTACAAAACATTGAAACTAACGCAGTCATAGAGAAATGCAGCAGTTGCCTGGGAAAGATTCCTCAACAAGTCTCAGAAGATGGTAAGAATTAGTGGGGAGAAGAGCATTCCAGGCAGGGGGAACAGCATAAGTGAAAGCAGAGAGGTGGGTGGCAGCATTGGAGTCTTCCCGGGTATATAGGCAGTTGAGTGGGCCAAGTTCTCAGCAGGGTGGTGGGAGATGTTTTGAGAAGAGCCAGCCACATGTGGGGACCGATGGCCATGCTCAGGAGATCTTCCTTTAGTCTCCTGTGCTACCATGGAACAGTGTTAAGCTGACCAGTGGCAAGGAAAAATTGAATTTTAGGAAGACATTTGGTATTTTTAGTGCCTTATTAGAGATTGGATTTAAAAATGAATTTTCAGGGATGAATGTGAAGAGGAGAAGGCCAGAGGAGGAAATCCATTTAGACTGCTGTTCTGGAATTTAGGCCAAGGGTTGCAAAAATGGGGACTGGGGCTGTGCTCATTGGATAGGAAGGGGAGCATTGGAGAAGGGGGTAAACCCCACAGGACTAATTCATTGATGGGTGCTCAGGATGAGGGACAGGGAAGAGGCAAGAATGCTGCCCAGGTTTCCAGCTCAGGTGATGTGCCCTAAACTCTGCATAGTCAGGATTCAAGGTGCTGGGGATTTAGGATGGGGTGCTGGGAGGGAAGATGGGGAGTGCAGTTTGGGAGCCAGGTAGAGAGGAGGCTGAGGAAGGCCATTGGGCAGAGCCAGCATGGGAGACTGTGGGAAAGGAAATGCAGCCCGAGAAAAGACGTTCTCCCCTGGTATGTCCTGGCTGTCCCTGGGACAGGTTGCCAAACCTGAAGGAGGCTGCTGTGGGTGTGGCCTGAGGGTGCTCCAGAGACCCACGTCAGAAGTTTCAATGTTATGCTGATCCTAGCCTTGCTGCTGGGTTCAATTTCGCACCTCTCCTTTCCTTTTCTACAAAATGCGGACAATAATACTTACCATCTAGGCTGAGATTTAAAAGCAATACTAGGCCAGGCCCAGTGGCTCATGCCTGTAATCCTAGCACTTTAGGAAGGCCAAGGCAAGAGGATCACTTGAGGCCAAGAGTTCAGGAACAACCTAGGCAACATAACAAGATCCTATCTTAAAAAAAAAAAAAAAACCAAAAAACTTAGCAGGGTGTGGGCATGGTGGTACATGCCTGTAGTCTCAGCTACTCGGGAGGGTGAGGCAGGAGTTGAAGCTCAGGAGTTGAAGGCTGCAGTGAGCTATGATCACACTCCAGCCTGGGTGACAGAGTGAGACCCTATCATTCCTTCATACATGAGTAAATAAATAAGCAAATAACTAAAACATGCATTTGGTTAAATCTTACATTTTTTCGACTTTCAATTTCTAAGAATTCCAAATACATCTTGCAAAAGTAGCCTGTTGTATTTTATTTTGGCCCCATTTTAAGATAAAGACCACTTTAAGATAAAGGTCCATCTTAAAGTGATAGTACCTTAGATAAGATGACCTACTGTAATTGATGTGAATGTGTTTTGAAAACCTCAACAGAGTAGACTATTACAAAGCCTTTCACAGCCTGCCTCACACTGATGAGGCTCTGTCTTTTGGTGTAATCTTCACAACAACAAATACATTAAAATGCATTAAAGTACACTTCTAAAAGCAAATGGAGTAAGCCCTCCAGGGAAGTCAGTCACTTTAGAATGCTCCACTCCGCCCCACTTCACTGCTGGGGATTTGACAGATCTCTGAAAGCAGAAAGGTTGGAATACACATCGGCTTTTCTTTTGTTCTTTCCATAGGGATCCGGTTCAGTGGCTCTCACACTTGACTGTGAATTAAGATTGGTGGACATAGACGTATAAACATGCGCAGTATATGCACTATATCATATGGATGCTTTAAGGTTTTACAGGACCATCTTGACTATTAGTCAAAGTTTTTAGTCACCAACTGGAGAACACAACTCGCTTCTGGATGTGATACAGTGTTACCTGTTTACCGAGGAAGGCCCAAGTGTTATGTGAATAAGCAACTTAGATTGGAACCAGTTGGCTCACAGTATGAAAGGTATAGACACATATGTTTTTAAGCAATCAGGTATGGCTTGAAAGGTGGCACTTGATTTCTAAACAATATTTCAAAGCAATCTTAAAGAGAAATTCAAAATTTAACATGTCTCAGACCGTGGTGGATCTTAGAGGAATCATTAATAAACATTATGAGCCTTGAAGAAAAAGGAGAATGTTTAGATACAAGGGAAGAAGATTTGGCCTATACCTAGGTGTTTGAATTGTACAAGATGATCTGGTTTTTTAGCTGTGACCATTTCACACCACAAAATAATACACTGAAATTCAGTCCCAGAATAAAGCGCTTACTGGGTAAGCGCTTTGGAATATGTTGAGCATCATAGGAGCTGGTGCTAGCCTTGAACACAGTGAAGTCTCTAGTGTTTATTCCCCACTGGAATTTTGCCATATGGACAGTTTCCACTCCCTTTAGGCATGGATTAGAAGATAGCTTGTGACTATGCTTTTCCCATTGGCATTATCAGAGACAGTGGGAAGGGTTTGCTAGAATCCCTCTGCCCTGCTTGTCACATTTGAGTTAGGGGAGTGGTCACGAGGATGCTTTTAAATGTAATCCCTCTTTGGTCCCCAGCTGTAGGTTGGCCTTTAATATTTATTGATGGTTTGGATTTGAACAGTCAAGGGCTTCGGACCTCAGCGGTAATGAGTACTGGCTCAGTCACTGTGGGCTATGCTCAATTGAGGTCAGTGGAATAAATATTTGGTAAATTGTTTCTGAAATATTTTAATAACAGAGTGCTTCCCTCCAAAATATTGTATACACTGTAAATTTAGTTAATTTCCATAAGGTATTATGTTTTGCAGGGTGAGTGGGGGCTCCATGAAATAGTCTGTCTAAAGTTGCAGAGATTCTGTAGACAGGATGTTGTTTAATGGGCAAAGCTGGAAGTCAGGATCCTCAGGTCCTTATCCTTGCCCCATCCAGGAGAGGGGACTTTAGTCTCCCATTTGAGCCAATCTAAGATTTACCATCTTGCAGGAACCTGTTTCTCCCTTACTAGACAGGGGGTCCTGAGTTGCTCGGGCTATCTATGGCTGGTCCATCACCACCACCAGGCACCCGTTCAGTGTCTTGCCTGCCAGGAGTGCTTAATGAATGACTCTAGTGGTGGGTGCTTTATGATGATGCCACAGCCAGTAGGAGCAAACCCAATGCCATGTAGCCAAAGCCAAGGGCTGTTAGGAAAGAAAATGGAATGGGTTTCAACCTGACTAAACATCAGCATTATGTGGAGGAGCTTCAAAAACCACCAGTGCGCAGGCCCCACCCCAGCCCTACCGACCTGAATCCCACTGAGAGGACCTGGGCATGCCGAGTTGAAGTGGTCATAGGTTATTAATGGCCTTCCAGGGTCGAGAGCTCCTGGCCCGGTTGGGCAAGGCAGATCAGGAAAGGCTTGTTTTGATTAGCAGTGACTTCTCCTATACTGAGTTGCTGAAGTATGTGGGTAGCAGAAGGAACAAGCTCTGGGAAAATCTCTACAGGCTGCTCTAGAAAGCACTCTGCTGCCTGGGTTTTGGAGTTGGCCAGCTCCTTGCAGAGGATGACTTCTTGGGGAAGGAACATGGTTCCACTCAGATAACAATTCAACTATAATTGAGAAAGAGGAGAGGTTGCTGTTCTTTCTCCCCAGTTACCCAGTAAATTTGGAGGCTGAGGGACTTACATTACTGGCAGTTGGCTTGGCAGTGTTGATGTCTGGATGTTGGAAATCGGAGATTAAGGCAAATTAGTATAGGGAGGCCAACCAGGAATCAAATTGGATTGTTTCAAAAGCCTTCCCTATTTGTTTCTTTGGGACAGGATTTTGTTTTAAGCCTTTTAAGGACTTTGTTTAGCTAAACTCCTCACCTTTTTTGTTTGTTTGTTGGCTTTTGCATTTGCTCTATGTTCTGTTTTATGCAAGAAGAGATGACCATTCTAGAAAACCTTCCTAGAATGAGGCTGGATATGTGGAAGCAAAGGAGAAGAAAACATAAAAGACAAGTCAAAGATTCAATAATTAGAATAGCTAAGCCATAACTATCTTCTTCTTTTTAGATACTGTTCTGAGCACTAATTTATCTAATCTTTACAGAAACCCTGTGGGTTAGACACTATTATTATGATTCCTATCTTGTAGATGAGAAAACAGAGCCATAGAGAGGGTAAATAACTTGCCCAAGATTGTATAGCCGGACTCAAACCCAGTCGAACAGCATGATTTTGTGCTCCTAGCCACTACACATAAGGCCTTTTAAGTTTGGAGCCTGGTGAGGGGTCGTCACACAATTATAGATGAGTCCTCCCTTATTGGTTTGGTTCAGTGTTCCTTCTCAGCATTTGTGCCCACACACAAAGGACACTGTAATACTGTTTACTTGTGTCACTCTTTACTTGTGTGACTCTCTAGGCCATGACTCCCAGAGGACAGGTGTGGGTCCTACGGTGCAGACCCTGGGAATTAAAGATTTTTGAAGAAAGTTCACTTATTGAAGCTTATGCTAAGTATTTGCATACATTACCTTCCTTTTTATTTTTAGACAGAGTTTCATTCTTGTTGCCCAGGCTGGAGTGCAATAGTGTGGTCTTGGCTCACTGCAACCTCCACCTCCTGGGTTAAAGTGATTCTCCTGCCTCAGCCACCCAAGTAGCTGGGATTACAGGCACCTGCCACCATGCCTGGCTAATTCTTTTGTATTTTTAGTAGAGACAGGGTTTCACCATGTTGGCCAGGCTGGCCTTGAACTCCTGACCTCAAGTGATCCTCCCGTCTTGGCCTCCCAAAGTGCTGGGATTACAGGCGTGAGCCACTGCACCCAGCCTACATTACCTTCTTTATCGTATCACAACTATCTTGTTTTACACAGAAAGAAATGACCTTCAGAGAGGTCAAGGAACTTGCCCAAGGTCTCACAGCCATCTAGTGTTTCTGCGTCCATGCTCTTGAGCTCCCCACTGTCTAACTCAATACATGTTTGCTGAATGAGCTCCACGGTTTTGATGCAGGGTTTTAGTTGCCTGGGATATTGGAGGAGGGGAGACTGGGGCACTCATCCCAACCTTCAAGGGGAAAGTTCTTAATCTACATTTACATCCTTGAGAATGAAGATTATAGAAGGATTTTGCTTCGGGAATCCTGGCTGGCGCCTCAACCAAAGGGTCCCGTGTGTGAGAAGGCTTGTGGGCAGGAGATGTGATTGACAGCTTTGCTGGGCCATGATTTGCATGTCAATGGTGCTGCTCTTAACCCACCCACTCACCAAGCAGGGACTCAAGAGATTTACTTCTCTTCTTTCACTTGATTCATTTATTCATTCGTTTAATTAGTTTGTTTATTTTAGAACTTGTGGCAAAATACACATAAAATTGAACATCTTACTCATTTTTAAGCGCACAGTTCAGTGGCATTAAGTCCATTCACATTGTGCAGCCATCACCACCATCCATCCACGAAACTCTTTTCATCTTGTAGAACTGTAACCATCTCTTTAAACGACAATCCCCATTCCCCTCTCCTCACAATCCCAGGCAACCACCCTTCTACTTTCTGTCTCTATGAATGTGACTACTGTAGGACTTTGTGTAAGTGGATCACACAGTACATGTCTTTTTGTGATCAGCTTATTTCACTTAGGTCGCCGGATTCTTTACCCTTAATGATCCTCAGGATGAGTACAGATGAGGGAGGACCCAGGGGTGGGTGAGGAAGTGAGCGTGCAAGGAGAGACCATGTATGTCAGGGACTAAGGAGGGGAGGGCTGGGGAAGCTCTGAGAGCCCATGGGCCTGGGAAGGTAGAGTCCGGGCTTGCTGCTTAGAGCTTCTGTGAGGCTTATTTAAATAGCTGGGCCCCTGAGGACGTTTTGCCTTGAGAGCCACTGTGAGTGGACTTCATGAGGCTGATGAGACTATGCTGAAGCTGCTTCCAAGAGCTTTCTGCAGGTCTGGATAGATAGAACAGGACAGGCTGTGGGATGCAGGGCTGGCATGGGCTGGGGAGCAGATAGGCCTTGGTGTTGAATACTGGCTCTGCCAAAATTTTGTTAGAGGTGTGATCTTGAGCAAGCCACGTAACTGGTCTCAGCCTCAGTTTTTTCATCTGTAAAATGGGGATAATAATCACTATCTTGCAATGTTGCTGTAAAGAGGTAATATACATAAAGTGTGAAGCGCAGTGCCTAGCACATGGCAGACACTCACACATAATAACAGTGGAATGATCAAAGATGGGCTTCTCATACTTGGCATTTTTAAAGAAGATGTAATCTCCAACTGGACAGTGTCTTCTGGTCTTTTCTGATGGCCCAGAATCATGGCTGCTAATTTCTCTCAAAATGCAATGTGTTTCACACAGAAATGAGAAGTGGGAGTATGAATAGATGTGGTAGCTAGTGGTTGGTGTCTCCTAATCCCATTGACCCAAAACCAGAAAATAACAAAGGGTACAGAAAAGCCATTTGTAGAAATGGAGACGAGCACAATGCAAATCATTCCTCCAGACAAATCATGACTTCTGCTCCATTTGTATCTACTCAAGGAAAGACCTCCCAGAGCTCCCAACTGCCCAGCATTCATGGCCAACAGTCTAGCTGGGTGGTTCTCAAAGCGAGAACTCTGCACCAGCAGCATCAGCCTCACCTGGAAACTTGTTAGAAATGCAGATTCTGAGACCGGCACCTCAGACCTCCTGAGTCAGAAGCTGCGGATGGAGCCCAGCAATCTATGCTTTAACAAGCTCTCCAGGTGATCCTGATGCAAGCCCAAGTTTGATAGCTCCAGCCCCTGCCCAACCCCATTTCTACTTTCTCTCCCCCTGCTGCTTGACACATACTTCCTGCTCCAGCCAGACTGGTCTCCCTTTTGAAAATACAAAGCGTATTTCTACCCTCCCTCCCTTGCTGTGCCACCCCCTGCACCTGGACTGTCACTGGAAGCCCACTCATCCTCCAAGGCTGCCCGCAGATCTCAGCGCTCCCAGACTGCTGCTGGTCATGGTAGCTCATCGTGGTCACTCCCTCTCTGACCATCTGTAACCCTTACCACCCGAGCCTCACACTGCCACTTTTATTGGCAGTTAACTGGTCTTTTACCCAAGCCAGAGTTGTAAGTGTCTGGTTGGCAAGAACCAACCAGTTCTTTGCTTTGCCTTTAATATTCAATGTGTATTTTACCATTATGAGCACTGGAGTAGGGCACATGGTAGACACTCAGTATATACCTAGGTGATGAATTGACATTTGTAGGTTTGGAGGTTGGAGAAAAAAGAACTGTGGAAAATTGCCCAGGGAATACTGTCCCTGTCATTTTTGATGGTACATCGTGATCAACACTAACAACCATAAAAAAGTGTTATTCCCTAGATGCCCAACTTTTCACATCATTAGAGGAAACTCAACAGGTGTTGCTGGAGTGCTGATTAAACAATTATCACTCCTCCCTGGCTTCCTGTTTGTGTACAGTCTGGAGAATGCCAGAGTCACTGATGGTGCCAGCCCTTCCCATTGTCACTTGAGCTATCTGCCAGGGAGCTGCCAGGATTGGAGCCCCCTAACCTCTGGCACTAGGTTGGGTGGTGGGAGGGCTGTCTCTGCACGTGACCCTGCTGAGCTGAAGATGCTCTCAAGGCTGCTGAGATTGTTTTGTTCTAGAAGTATATAATCTTAGGACTGGAAATTGGTTAGTCCAGTCTCAGATGGGGAATCTGAGGCCCAGTGAGTGAGAGTGCCTTGCTCAGTGAGACTGCCAATTAGCGGGAGGGGATGCTGGTTCCTCTGATTCCTAGCTTAGTGCTTGTTCTCCAACAATACCTGGGATGGGCATGAACAGAGCTATAGTTTAGGGGGGTCTCCTCATACATCCTGCCCCCTCCTACTGCCCTCTTCCTAAATTTCTATTGTACCTGGCTCTAATCTGCCCAGAATCCTGTGCCTGAGAGTCCTCGTCTACCCTGGTGGTGTGTCCCTTCTGTGATTTCTGTGGGTATGGGCCTGTGAGGAAGCTCACTGAAGGGAAGGGCCTTGGGCTTGGTGCATTCTAGCCTGATGGGACTGGTCATCTAGACTAGGGCCCCCTTCTAGTCCTGAGACTCTGTAGGCATTCATACAGGTTCCTATAGTTTGCTGCCCTAAAACCTCCCAGGAACAAGCGGGGTATAAATCAATAAGTTTGCATTAGAACCTGGACAACTGAGAAACTTGTACTGATTTGTGATCCTGTAGCAGGAATGGTAATTAAGTGTCATTCATAACTCTTTTTGATACTAATGGCCACCTAGAATGTGACCTTGAGAAGCATTTTGAGTCAGGACTCTGGGGGGGACAAAAGCTTGATAATTGATTAATGATGTCTGCCAAGAACAGTAAAAAGGAGAATTTGCAGCTGTGCAAAGATGAAATCACTACATATTCTATTAGTAAAAATTTCTCTTGAAGTCCTTTCATTGTTAGATTTGGCTGTAACAGAAAGCCTCCAATAATAAGGACTTAAAGAAGATAAATGTGTTTTTTTCTCACACGTAAAAGTCTGGGTACGGTTGGGCACGGTGGCTCATGCCTGTAATCCCAGCACTTTGGGAGGCCAAGGCAGGCAGATCACCTGAGGTCAGGAGTTCAAGACCAGCCTGGCCAACATGGTGAAACCCTGTTCTACTAAAAGAAAAAAAATTACCCAGACATGGTGGTGCACACCTGCAATCCCAGCTACTCAGGAGGCTGAGGCAGGAGGATTGCTTGAACCCAGGAGGCAGAGGTTGCAGTGAGCCGAGATTGCACCATTGCACTCCAGCCTGGGCAACAAGAGTGAGACTCCATCTCAAAAAAAAAAAAAAAAAAAAAAAAAAAAAAAGTCTAGATACAGGTCCAAGGAGGGCATGGCTCTCCAAAATCACGGATAAAAATCACCTAGGCTCCTTTATCTAGAGGTAGTCTCAATCCTATTGTTCAAGATGATGGCATCTCTATTCCAGGCAGCAAGATAGAGAAAAGGATGTTTAAAGGATAACTTTTTTTTTTTTTTTTTTTTTTTGAAATGAAGTCTCGCTCTTGTCCCCCAGGCTGGAGTGCAATGGTGCAATCTCGGCTCACTGCAACCTGTGCCTCCCAGGTTCAAGTGATTCTCCTGCCTTAGCCTCCCGTGTAGCCGGGATTACAGGCGTGCGCCACCACGCCCAGCTAATTTTTGTATTTTTAGTAGAAACGGGGTTTCACCATGTTGGCCAGGCTGGTCTCGAACTCGTGACCTCAGGTGATCCACCCACCTCAGCCTCCCAATATACTGGGATTACAGGTGTAAGCTACCATGCCCGACTAAAAGATAACTTTTTAAAAAGATGAACTCTTGACTATGAAACAAATATTATCTTTGCACGTGGCAAAGATTTTATTTAACTAATTAATTAATGAGGGAAACAGTAAGACGTTATAGCTGGTTCAAAGAAGGACTAAACATATATTCACACAGAGGCTACCAAGAATGCTGAGGTAAACCTACAATTAGCTGCACAATGAACCAATATTCCACTGCATTGTTAACTACATCTCCATTGGACATCATTTGCAATGTTTTGGGGAGGACAGAGTCCCACCCTGTTGCCCAGGCTGGAGTGCAGTGGCAGAATCTCGGCTCAGTGCAGCCTCCACCTCCCAGGCTCAAGTGATCCTCCTGCCTCAGCCTCCTGAGTAGCTGGGACTACACACATGCACCATCATGCTTAGCTATTTTGTTTTTTTTTTTTTTTTTTTTTGGTAGAGAAAAAGTCTCACTTTGTTGCCTAGGCTTGCAATTTTATGATAGGGCACATTCATATTATTAACAGTATTCTTTCACTCACAGAATGATAAAATGGCTCAAAGACAATGCAAGTCTGAGATAATACAAAAGTGTCCTCTAGACATGATACCCAATCACCATTTTTGTCCATTTCAAAGTCTTTCACAATTTTTCCTGATGAGGTGATAATGGAGAGTATTAAGGGAGTACATTTGCTTTCTCTTAAGGAAAGTTCCTGAAAATTGTCACATATACATTTGTTTGTATCCTATGGTGAGATTTAGTCACATGGTCACACCTAGTTACAAGGGAGGTTGGGAAATATGGTCTTTATAAAATATATGTTATACAGGAGAAAGGGAATATGGATATTGCCAGGAACTAGCAGCCTCAGCCTCAGCCATCACCTCTAGTTACTGCTGTAGCATTGCTCTTAATGGCAAGCAATGAGAGGCCACTAAGGGGCCGTCAGATAATCTGTGGTATGTCCATACAATGGAACATTATTTAGCCACTCAAAGAAGGAGGCAGCTGCCTAAGTACTGATAGAATAGTCTACAAGATACAGCTTTCAGTGAAAATAAGCATGCAGGAGAGTGTGTATAACAGATTACTGTTTGACCTGGAAAAAAATTATGGATATGTTTGTAAATCCATAGATTCTTATTAAAGGAATAATAGAAAGGACAAATGGTCTCTGGATGACTAGGGGCCAGACAAAAGAGGGAGGTTGGCTCATTCTGCATTGTAATTTTTCTTATTCTTTTTGAATTTGTACCATGTTCATGTTCTCTATTATCAATAGGATAAAATAAAGTCACCATCTTTGTATGGCTCTAAAAAAAACTGAAGTTGATCTGAGGCTGGGAAGAGGGTAAGGTTTATAAATCGTTTCAAGATGTTCCCCAATTATGGGGAGAAGTGGGAACCTTGGAGAAGGTGGAACCCTAGAATAAGAACGGATGATAAGGAGTCATCCCACTGCATATCTCTCTGGTATTCTTGAATTTCAAACCATTTGGATTTAATATTATTTTAAAGCCTTAAAATGTTTTTAATATTAAATAAAAATTGTAAAATTATGCTAGCTATTATAGATGTTTATACCTCCGTGCGCGCGTGCGCACGTGCACGCACACACACACACACACATCCAATGTATTTACTCATTCATCTGTTCATTCATTCTTGCTAGGGGATTCCACCACAGGGGAAATCTCTTGGCACTGTCTGTAGTCATCTCTTCTTAAGTGGGAAGAAGAGAGAACCAAGAGTTAAGAAGCCTAGTTTTTAGCCTCAGCCTCAACCCTGATGAGCAGTATGACTTTGGGTGAGTCACCCCACCTCTCTGAGTAAAGATGAGTATCTGTGAAACAGGCTTCACTATACTCGTTTTACTTACCTAACAGGATCATTTTCAAGATTTATGTTTGGAGGGGAGGTAATTTGTCAGCACTTGTGAAAAATGTAAAGCATTGCTCAAATGTAAGGGATTTTGATGGCCCACGGAGAGAGAAGCCACAGATCTTGTATGGGAAATTCTATCCTAGGCAGTAGAAAGGCTGTTTGAAACATGAAGCCTAAGGAGGGAACTGTTGAACTGTTACCCAGCAAAACAAGTACTTAAGGAGTGTTGGTGTGAGTCAAGCCCTGTGCAGGGGATCCCATAGAAGGCAGCAGAATGTGATGGTGAAGACAAGAAACTCCAGGAGTGCTGGCTTCCCCTCTTACATTCTGTGTGACCTCGGGCCCTTCTGTGCCTCAGTGACCTCCTCTGTGCGGGGGGAGTAATAATAGTATCCACTTCACAAGCTCCTGATGAGGGTTAAATGAGCTAACAGATATAAAACACTTACTACACCCATGCCTGGGCCGTCGTATTGGTAAATGCTGTGAAATGGTAACATTGGTGTCTACTTCAGTAGGTTAGAACCCTTAAATGTGCTGTTGATTTTAAAGCACCAGCAGGGACTGGATCCCATAGCAGTAGTGGTGGTGGTAAGAATAGAAGTAGAATTGATAGCATTGTTCCCTGCTCTTGCGTGACTTAAAATCTAGTTGAGGAAAGACTCACGTGAAACAACACACATTAGCAAAAATAATAGTCTGCCAGGAAAATGTTTATATATGGAGTGGACATATTTGAATTTTTTAAAGCTTTGACAGGTTAAGAAGTGCCTTAAAGTTTTTAGCTTTGTTGCAAAAAACACAAAAGACACGAATTGGAAGAAAATGGCGATTGAAAATTCTATCTCTAGGGTTTCCTGGCCCCGCTAACGGCCCAGGAATGAGCTTTGTTTGGGATGGAGAGAATACACTTTTGGCATCTAGTTCCAGGATGCAAAACTTCAGGGAATTCTGCATGATCTCATCCAGTGTGCTAATCGCCAGCCAGGAAGCCATTACACCTTCCTGAGGCACTTATCTAACTGGATTCAGAAGTGCAGCTGCCTCCAAGGACCTGGGATGGGCTCCTTGGCTTCATTCTGCCGGGACCTTGCTGGCCATGGGTCATTTTAAAAAGAAGGCCTTGAAATGACTCCCTGACTGCATTAGCAGGAAAGGGCACGCTGGGGTTAATGGCTAGAGGCAGATCACTCTTCCTCAGTGACGCAGTGTGAAGCAGATGCAGTGCTAAGGAAGGGGCTTATTCCTGAGCCGAGAGGAGACAGGAGTGGAGATGGGGGCTGTAGTTTGTTCTCCCCTTTCTTTCCGGCCATGTGCCCAGCTCCCTGGCAGACACCATGTGGGATATGAGAGTTGAGAGCTGGAAGGAACCTCGGGAGACAACCCTTGTCCTTCACAAAAGAGAAAATTGAGGTCCAGAGAGGAGCAAGGAGGTCACCCAGAGACTTGAACCAAGCTACTTCCAGCGTGCAGGACTTCAGAGCCCAGGCAGCGCAGGAGGCCAGGCAGTACAGCAAGAAAAAAGAACACAGACAGACAGAACAGGAGCTAAATTGTGGCCTGTTGCGAATTCTCCTCTGTGAAATGGAAATGACCCTGTGGAGCATTTGTCAGGAATCGTTGTGCTGATGTAAAGTGCCCAACACAGCCCACAGGACACGTGCTCCAGATTGTCTGCATCCGTCGTTCTCTTCTGTTACGGTATAAATACAGCTGAGATTAGCTGAATATTTGTGAAATCTAAACCTCCAAGACACGTGCAGTAAATTCATAACTGAGTATCATCAGTGTATAATCAACATGAATCTCATAAATGGACCTTACCAAGGTGGGCAGGACATCAGAGAAGCGCCCCCTGGCCCCCTGCCACCCAACACACACAGAGGGGAATGATGCTGAGAAAAGGAGGGATTTGGCTAGGTGAGTTTCAAGTTGGAATAGTGAAGACGGTGACTCCTCTGTTGCCACTGTGATGAGTCTTGCTGTGACTGGGACCCAAGTGTGACTTTGGTGCCAGGTTGAGAAAAATCTTGAAGCCAGAGCTATAGATTGGAAATGGCAAACTTGATGGATTTGATCACTGCAGCCCACCAAGAATGATGAGGAGCCATTTTCCTAGAGAATCGCAGACCTGAGTAATTGGATGCCCCCATACCCTTGCCTCGTAGCCGAGGCCGACGGGGGCTCTGCAGAAGTGCTCCCTGCCTGGAAGGCAGTGGCTTGCTGATTGCAGCTGGAGGTCAGAGCCCTGCCTCTGTCCTGATCTCTGGTTTCGTTCCTGGCAACACTGCTGGGGGCTGAGTTCACTCCTCCTCCAGAGGGATTTTAGAAATCTTTTATGCTGAAAATCAGGAAGGCAAATAAAACTCATGGACAAAATATGTACTTGTACGTGGAAAAGGAGGGATGGGATACTCCCTCATCACCACCGATTTGGAAGAAAGTGAGGAGCACCAATTCTCCTGGGGTCTGCGCTATTTGGGGTTGTGAGCCAGGCATCTTGATTCTTTTAGACCTCAGGCACATTCACGTTGGGTGCCAAGAATATTTGGTGCAACAGAGTTGCTGACATGTCCTAGCTCTGGACAGTGTCTTGTAGAGTGCTTCATCCTCTCTGGAGGGAGGAGGGGGGGGAGTTTTCATAGCACCTTAGCCACAGGCTGCAGTTGTCCTGATGAGCCCTTATTAGGAGAAGAGACCCAAGAAGGGTCCTGTGCTTTGGAGGCTGTGGCAATGTGACTTCTCCGAAAACCAACAAGGTGTTGGTTTGGGTGTTCTCTAAGTTCCTTTCTGCTCCGAAGCTCCATGTTCCTGGTTGGAGATGGCTTCAGCTCACTCACTTAGAGCAGGAGATCAGAGGTCTCTGTTCCCACCCTGTGTGATAGAATTAAGCATCCTCCCCATAGGAGAAGTACCCTGTGGCATAATTTAGTCCCCAAGCCAGAACCTCATTACCATTTAAGAAGGCACTAATCTCATAAGAGGATTATACAGGAAATTTGATACACCAGTTACCCCCCTTCTTTGGTCTCTCTTTGGTGGTTCAGGGTCAAGAATATAATGTTTTTTTACAATGTTTATCCAGAAATACATTTGACAAAGTGTTGGTTCTAGAACCTAAAGAAAGCAGTATGTTCTTTGAGCTGCAAGTGTAGCAGGCAGGCAGTGATGCCAGAAGATTCTGAATCCTTTGTTCTCCTCACAAGCTGAGGGGGTGTGTTCCTAGACTGCCCCAGCCTGCACCATTCTCTCCCTGATTGTGTCCTACATTCCCCTACTCTTAGTTTGCAGTTGGTTGTCTCCTATTAGGTTCCAATCCCCAGGTGCTTTGTCTTTTTCTTCCTGGGTCCCCTCCATTAGACTTCAATAGAGAAGTGCCCAAGAAGCGCTTCCTGACCAGTCACTTTGCGGTGGAAGACAGCCTAAGTACAAATCTCTCAGGTAAATGTAAACAACCAGGTGTTTGCAGCCGGAGACTCCATGCAGGGAGATGTTTTATTGATAGAACATCCCAGAAACTATACTACTTTCTGTCTTATTTGTAAGGAATAACTAGGGAGGTTGTTGAGGAATGACATGGATCTGGAGTGGAAAATCACTACTTCTAGTAACTCCTACTTTTAGAACTAGTAGATTCTAGTTCTGCCCCAGCTGCTTTCCAGTTAGGTGACCTTGGGTATCATCCTCAAGTCCCAATTTCTCACCTGATAAGTGGGAGCACTGGTATCCACTCGACAAATCCCCTGCCAGCCCTGGGCTGAAGAATGTGAATGCCAAGAGCTGCAAATGAGAAGCCAAGAGTGTTGATCGTACCTTTATGGCAATTAATGCAAGACGTATCCCAAGTGCATTTGGGGCTCTCATTTAACCATTTTATCTTGGCCTGTAAAGAGTACTGGAAAGGCACAACTTTACTTATGCTTGTATTTATTTATCTATTTGCTTTTTATCACAGCTACCAAAATTCCTATGGTCATCAAGGCCGGGCACTGCGTCATACAGAAGTTTCATGTGTGGACTGTCCCAGTGAGAGTGTGATTTCAGGATCTGCTTGAGAGGCTTTGTTTACCTCTTTGCTGGGCTCAGGCCTGCTATGAATGTAGGAGGATAATTCATCCTAGATGACCAGGCTGAATGATATTTGTTCACTACCCCATGGAGTGTCACAAGGTTTAAAGTTTTTGGGGTATCCTGGTGCTCCGGAGCTGGGAAAGCCATCGGTGCTTTTTTTTTTTTTTTTTTTTTTTTTTTTCCCTGGGGATGAGACCGCAAGGGCTTCATCCCTACAGCACAGGGCTGGATAACTTGGCATCTCGCCATCCCTGACACCCAGAGGTGCCTTTTTGTGTCAACTAGGGAGCTGGCAATTTAGCACTGTCCAGACTCCAGGCTTCTTGTGAAACTCCTGGATTTTGTTTGTTTTGTTTTCTTTCCTTAGCCTTAGATTCATGCCATATTTTGATGATAATTATGCCAGGCCTTTGTCTGTGGAGCAATCTTCTTTTCCTCTGTGCACTCTAATTGCACAGCCTACTCCTGTACCAGGGTATCTCCAGCGCCACCCTGCGTGGCCCCAGCCCCATGCATCAGATGGCCCCTTCCCAGCCTTCTCATTGCCCTGTTACCTCCTCGATATTCCTGTCCATCCTCCCTCCCCCTAATTGTTAGAGGTGAGCTAGCCCTAAGTGTAAACAAGGGGATTGGCTTAATTCCTTTTGGAGGTACAGCTCCAGAGAGCCCCTACTCGGGGTTTGAGGATGAAATGATTAAAAACATGTTTTCTGTAATTACCCTTGTGAACTTATAATAGCAATAGGTGTCACTAAACATCCACAGAGACACAGAACGTTGGGGACGAACAGATCGTTGTGTAAAGAAATGACTTAAATTATATACTGTCAGTAGAGAGAGAGAGCGAGCGTGTGTGTGTGTGTGTGTGTGTGTGTTGTGGGTGTGTGTGTGTGCGTGTTGTGGGTAGGGACATGCCTCAGGGGGAGGGACCTCTTTTGGGCAACCCTTTGCAGCCCCGCCTGCAACCCCAGACCTTGTCGTGATAGCAGCAGCTCGTTTCTTATTGAGCTTTGCAGTTTGTGTATAATCAGGCTTCACAGTTTATCAAGTGCCAACTTTCAAATACCTTACTTATTTTTACTTTATCTATATTTTTAAAAGTTTAAATCAGGGTAATCCTGTTTATACAAACTCACCATCAGCTTCAGTCAAAGTTATGTCTCATCACGAATCAAATACTTTCTTTAAAAAAACTTTCCAATCCTGAGACTCTGCTGACACTGACGCTTTGCTAGGTTCGGTGGCCTGTCTGCAGTCACCCTGTGGACAGGGGTGACAATGAAGCTGGGAGTGTAATCCTGCCTTTTAAGGCAAATCTGGCGCTCTCTCTGCCTGCCCTCTGAAGGTGAGAGGAGCCAGGTGGGCATCTCACCGCCTGCTCTCGAGGTGTCTGGGCAAGCTACAGGCCGAGTTTCCTCCAGCTTCAGTAACCAACAGAACAGGCTCAGTCTCCCTGGAGTTTGTCCTTCTCAGCAGAGTTTAAATCACTTTCATCCTTAGAGTATGACCAGAGACAAGAGGGTAGCACATTTGTGATTCTGTGACCTTTTCTCTTTCATGGGCTAGGCAATGGGGATTTCATAATCATTTTACACAATCAATTGGTCCATAAGGCAAAATGTATTATGTGCCACATAGAAATTTAAGTTCTGTTTTTGTTTTTACTTTCTGGCATTCACAAGACATGTTTTGGTACATCAAAGGGTTCATTCCAAATATTTGGGATTGAAGATGTAAACAAAAAATCAATCTTGTGACTTGTAGATTTCTATCTTTTTTGGCTTCAGAAGACGGATGAACTGGCTGCCCCACACCCCCTCTGGATTTGAAACTTGACTTTCATCTGAGCCATAAGGATAACATTTATGAGATCAATACCCCACCGGAAGTTTTAGCAAAGGAAGAATAAACTATCCTGGGTCTCAGTCATCCTAACAGATGTTTACTTAGGAAGGACGGGCCTCGGGTGGGCAAGTCTCTCAGAAACTGTGCTGTTAAAGGAGAACATCTAAAGGGTTCAACTTACACTTTGAGATTCAACCCTTCTACCCGCCTTTCATCCTCAGTTTTTCCCATCTGCCTTATCTCCTTCCTAGGCCAGCCCTTTGAGCTGGCAGTTTGAATTCAGAAGAACAGAAAACTCAAAGGAGCCTCTGGCTTCGGGGGAGAGTGACCACAGCAGTTTTAACATGAGGAGGTGGAGACCTGTTTTTGATCATTTTAATACCTTGTTTTCTCGTTTGCCCTGCCTCAGCACTCACCATGCCTGTTTCCAAAACATGCATAATGATGAAAACCTGTGTAAACACTCTTGCAATTGCCCCCAGGTGTATCTAGTAGCTTGTAAGAATCTGGGGTGTTTTGCTGAGGGAAGAAAGCAAGTACAGCCCAGTATGAAGGCTTTGAATGTTCGGATAGAGATTTGATGTTTGAAGTATAGGAGGCACTAAAAGGAGGTAGGGAGGAAAAAGGATTTGGGGCATGGAGCCTCCTGAGACAGGAAGTTCTGTATTGAGAGTGAGGCATTTGGTCTCCTCCCTAAACAAAGCAGAGAGGAGTAGGTATAATAATAACCAGGGAGATGCTGCTGCTGATGCCGATGATAAATATTTACTCTGTCAGGCATTGTTTCTATGCATTTTAAATAAATTAACTCATCAGATCCTCACAACAATTCTGTGAGGGAGGTACTTTGTCCCCAGTTTGCAGATCAAGAGTGAGGCACACAAGGAATAATGGGTTTGCCCAAGGTCACACAGCTGTTAATGATGCCTGAGCCCAGGCAGTCTGGCTCCCAATCCCATGTGGTACCCATATCTTGTTCTTGCCTTGAGAACCCATCTGGCTCAGAGTGCTGCCTTTCCTCTGGGGCTGTCAGGGGGAACACCACGTTTGTAAGTCAAGGTCCATAGCATGGATCCAAGAGGACATATTGTCCTCAGTTACAGCTGAGTGGCCGTTCTGTCCCTCCAAGTCTCTGGTTTCAGGGATGGTTCTCTTCCACCTTGCTCCCTGCCAACCTGACTGGTTGTTACTTGTGGTTTTTCATGTTCCTGGGCCTGGGGACAGTCCAGGTGATTGGACGGAAGCACACACGTACTACAGATAGGATGTGGGAGGTGAAAGGACTGAGGCCAGCCTGGATGACACCGTATAGCAAGCTGTGTTGTGAAACTGTTCAACTAAAAGCCTTGAGAGCCATCGACTAGAGCTTTGAAACCCATGGTGGTGCTCTGGGAAGTGTGGAATATAAAGCAATCATATTCATTTTTCCTATAAAGCTTCAGACAAAGCCATCTGGGTAAATAAAGAACAATGGTAAGACTACAACGAAGCAGCGACACAGGGAAACAATTGCATCAAGATGGTTTTGGGCTGTGTCATTGCACAGCCCACTGCATTCCTAATGTATGGATCTGGGGTGGCAGTTTCTTTGAAAACAACAGTGAGTTTAAGGGGTGTTGGGAGTAATCACTGCTGTGGGGATTGCAGATGGAACTTAAATGCAGTACTTTTACAGGACTGAGATGAGCTCAGAGCAAAATAAAGGAGGATGTTTTAAGTGGGTTGGACTGAAGGGGTGAATCTTCAATGGGATTTTCCAGCTGAAGGTAATGGAAACATCACAGCGCATCAGCTTTTCTTGGTATTACATCATTCAACCAACAAGAGTTTATTAAGCACCTTTTAAGTGCCCAGAAATGTTCCATGTGCTCCTGGAACACACAGAACATTGCCGGGCACTTAAGAAACATGTGGAGATAGGGTAATCTCCAGGGACCAGCAAGAGGGATACGGGTGTGGACCTGCCTGGTGGGGAACTCCAGGATCGAGAGGGTAACAGATTCGAGGTGAAAGTAGGCCTGAAAATGTAGGTAGATTTTATTTGGAGGGGGAAAGTGGGAGTTTGGAGTTGGGGAGGAATGAACTGTGCTAAGGAAGGGCAGAATGAGAAAGGCCTGGCATAGTAGGAGGGCAATATGGCTAAGGCATAAGTGGGTGGGAGAGAGTTGGGAATTTCAGGGCTGGGTTTTGAAAGATGTTAAATGTCAGCAAGAGAAATGACTCGTGACAGTAGGAATCACAGAGTTGAAGATTTTTTAACTTTGCTATTTGGAAGTGAGGTCCTTAGGAGGCCTTTTGTCCTTGAGTCTTGTTTCAAGACACAAATGCCATTGAAGTTTTCAAACTGAAAGCTTCTCTCTCTTCATTCGTTGTTCTCGATCATTCCCAACTTTCTGTTTGGTGCATGGTTGTTGCAGATTTTTGCATTGTCCCTTCAAGAGTTTACAGTTGAGGCTCCAAGAGATTGTCCTGGGTCATGTTGACCTTACAGGCAGAAGCAAGGCAAGACAGCCTTCTGTCTCCCCACCCCCTTCCCACCCCCCAGCATGGCAACAGACTGCAATCTTACGAGGGTCTAGCTCTAGCTCCCTCACATCCAGAAGGCTTGTTTAGGTCTGGTGACAAATCACCTTAGAGATTACACAGCCAGCATCTTTGAGCCCCAAGGGTCAGGGGAGCCAAGCCTGGGGTAGGGAGGTGGAGGAGGCTCTTGGTTCAGAACTTCCAAGGCTAGTCTGGGATAATTCACCCCTTCAAGCCTCTTGTGCCCTATCTCACAGGCTGTGGGCATACTTCCTTTTTGTAATATTTAGAAGTTGGTGATTGATGGAGAGGAGGGACAGCATTTAAAAATATTATTTATGTCTAGAGTTACTTTACTCAACATTGAGTATTTACAAGTGGAAGTAATTATCTCCCCTAAGTTATAGTTTCTAAAGGAAGAGACAGACCACCATAGCCTGGAGTGGACACCATAAGCAACAAATGTTAATTGAACAGCCCCTAAATGCGGGACCCTTTGCTGGGCCCGGGAGGATGTTGGGGGTTGAGGTATAGAGCAGGCCACACCTCTGAAGGGCTGCCTGTGGAACCTACCTGGGGACTAGTAGTACAGGTGAGAAGAGAGTTCCTGACAGCCCAGTTGACCCCCAATACCAAAGGGGTGGCTCAGAGGGAGACTGCTGGAGAAAGGAGTGAGGAGTCAGGATGTGCCCCAGAAAAGAAGGTATTTGGAGCCCAGCATGAAGCTGATTTGGGGACTGGCATGTGTTGGGGGACTTGGGCAGGATGGTGGTCAGGGGAGCCCGGCCTGAGCACTGGGCACTGGTGGTGGTAAATAAGGTATGATTGGAATGCAGGCCACAGTGCAGAAGTGGGTTACAATGTTGTGGAACAGAATGTCCCCCTGGGGACAGAGGGAAGTCTTGGGCAAGAAGTGTCCCGACGGCAGCTGTACTGTAGATTGGCTAGTTGAGTTTCTAGCTCAACTAGCTGGGTGGATTTGTGCTGAGGAGAGTAAGGGAAGATCTAGGAGCTGTCAGGCTAGAGGCTGAGGATTGGCGCCAGGGACTAGAATGGAACCGAAGGGTGGGCACAGCAGCTTACAATGAAGGGATTGAGGGGGCTTAGTGACTGAGGAGCTCTGAGGGGCGGGGTGTGGGAGGACCCATAGCCGGCTTTGGATGAAGGGCCTGGGAGAGCAGGCTGCAGAATGTTCTGGCGCCTGTCCAGGGTACTCTCTTTCTGAGTCATTTGTGTATACTTTTTCAGAAATGGTTGTGTCATGTCCACACATATCAGTTATTGTAGATATCAAATTTGTGTGTGTACAAAGGCACACAGAGACAGGGAAGCTAAATGTTCCTGTCACCTCCAAAAGGGAGGATGGTAATTTTGTAGTTTAGGGAAGGCCCATGGCATTTTAACAGCAGTTGA
Organism: Macaca thibetana thibetana; assembly: GCF_024542745.1. NCBI lineage: Eukaryota > Metazoa > Chordata > Mammalia > Primates > Cercopithecidae > Macaca > Macaca thibetana. The sequence goes on along the minus strand of NC_065590.1, from coordinate 61,311,598 downwards.
TTTACAGAGGATGAAACTTGAGCCAGCCCTGGAGGAAAGTGCTGTGGGCTCTTGGGGAGAAATTAGAAAGCAGCCCACATTGTGCACCCACGAGCAACCCCAGCAGATGAGGTCAGGGCCTGGGGGTGCAAACGCTCTGGGGTGGCCCAAGTCCTGCCTGCAGGGTCGTGGCTGTCTGCGGATGTGTCTGTTGTTGGACGTGGACACAAAGGTAACTGCCAGCCATCCCCAACTCTGCACAGTCGCTCGCTACCTTATGCCTGGGCTGGGGTGCCCTGTAATGACTCTGGGCATAGAGAGCTTTGTGCCATGGGATTTGCACTTTCCACCTGGGTAACTAAGAACAGCTTGGCAATTAAAGCGGTGGTTGGGGTGCCTTTGGAGGTGCTGTGGGGCAAGACATCTGAATACGTGTCACTCACTGAATGAGTTCCATCATTGCTAAGACTTTTCTATAGACTGAATTCTCTTTTCTGCCTTAGTTAGGAGTGCTTGCTTTTTAACCTTCTGTCTCTGTAAGGAGAGTTGCTTCTTAACTTTTTATTTCAGTAATGATTCCCTTATACAAAACTCTCATTAGTAATTACCCTTGTCTTCCACTAAAGGGTATACGATTGGTATGGGATGGCCAAAACAAAACATAACTACAGATAAGTGATGATCTATTTCATTTTCTGATTGGGTTCTGTTAGTCACTCCCTTGTTGCTAATTCCTGTTAAACCCCCACTCCCACCCCAACTGACCAGGTGCCATGCTAGGCCCAGTGGAAACAAAGATGTATGGACCCTGTCCTCAAAGAGCCCAGGCTCCGTTCCTTGCTGTCAAGCCGTGTGCTCCAGGAAACTTGTCAAGGAATAAAATGGACTCCACTAGGGCTTTGAATATTGGGCTAGATTCCCAGGCCTGGGATTCTTAAGGCTTGAGAAGTTTGTCCTTGAGGACCACAGCCTTCCTACTGCTTCAAGCAACACACCTGGGTCTATGAGAGTTATCAGTAGTAACGTTGAGCCTCTGCTCTTTCTGGATGAAAAGGAACTGGAATTGGTTGGAAAATATTTCACCCCTAGTGGCTGAGCTGTTGAATTACTTTCTCAGACAGGCTATTGAAACTTTTGGATCTCATTAAATCAGGAAACCTGCCATTCACTGACACATTAGTGAATTAAAGAATCAGAGAGTAACTTGACTTTCAAGGAGAGTAAGTGGTGGATTTTCTTCTATTTGACTAATTGGGTACCAGGGGATGTGTTACACTCCAGGATAGTCACTCCACAGCAAGAAAGTTGGGGGTAGGGAGCAGAAAGGAAGCCAGGAGTGGGCCATGGTGGCAGGCACTCCCAGCTTCTTAGTTTAAATGCCACCTGCTGGCTTCCTGGGAGAGCAGCTTCCATCTGCCTGGGACAGAGAGCTTCCGGGGACAGAGGCATACCTGTGTCTCTGGCTGATTTCCCAGGTTGTTCCCTGGGCCCAGTTCCACCTCTGAGGGCATGTCCAGCTTTGCTGCTGGCAGCCACAGAAGCATCTGAGAGGCATGTGCTCTGGACAACTGGGTCTGTTCCGTGCTGGCAGAGCTTTTGCAGAGGCCTGCCCAGAGGCTCGCAGCTCCTGGGAGGAGCGAGGATATGGTGTCTGGCTCAGCTGAGATGGACCATGCATTACACTCACAAGATGTGCTCACTGGCTCACTGGCTTTCCTTGGCACTGCTGGGAGGTTGGCAGGCTTATGTCGCACACCCTGCAGGCTGCCACAGCTCCATCCTGTGTAGTGCTGACTACACTCCCAGCTTTCTATGAGGGCACAGCCCAGCACGGCTGTATGCAAGTTTACTATGTTTGTTGGTGGAGAGGTAATCTTGAGGCAATCAAAGAGAATCAGGGATAAATTTCAGGCTTCAGCAGGACTGTTCTGTTGTTAACACAATTAGTTCCATTAATCCTCTCCAATCATCTAAGGTAAACAGACAGCCTTTGAAGTCAGGGCAAACATCTTTGTGAAGAAAGGAAAGGATGAAGTGATCAACTCCTTTCTTTCCAAAGCCCTTACCATTGTGAATCATGAACAAAACGTTAAAAGCATCACCACCTGCTATATCCACACAAGAGGACCAGGGAAGCGGCTTGGGGAGTCTCTTAAGCGGGGCGTGTTGTGTCCCCAGCAGGGGATTGGGTTGGACTGGCGGGCAGGACTCCCTTCTCCAATTGAGATCTTCGAGAAAGCCTAGAATTAGCCTTTGGATAACAGTCCAGTTGGGCTACTTAAGTTGACCATTTCCTCTCTCCCTCCCTCCCTCCCTCCCTCTCTCCCTCCCTCCCTTTCTCTGTTCTTCCCTCTCCCTCATTTCCTCCCTTCTTTTTTCTCCTCCTTTTCTTTTTATTTTATTATGGAAAATTTCAAACATATGCAGAAATAGAGCAGAATAATGAACCCTCATGTCTCTACCACTCAGTTTCAATAGTTATCATGGCCCATGAGCAATTTTCCAGTTGGTGTTTAATGATCACCACCCCTCCCTCTATGTGAGTTTTCTGATTTGTTGTGTGTTGCTTATCTGTGTATGAATGAAGGGGGAAATTCTAATAGAGATTTCCTGTGTCTTCTTTCTCTTCTCCTTAGAAGTTGAAGGGGCCAACAATATTCATTGGTGTGGAGGTTATCTGGGCCAAGAAAGTTGCAGTCAGGGCAGGAAAAGGGGTTGGAGAGGTTGGGTGGTGGGAACTGGGAAAAGGTTCTGCTGAACGTGGGTCCGGGTCCGGCTGGTGGGGTACATGGATTGAGAAGTGGGACTGCCTTTTTGTTTAGATTTCAGCAAATTTGCCAACTCTGCATTGCTTTTATTCCCCGGGGATGAATGTAGAAGTAGTAGACTTCGTAACAACAGCTATGCCAGTGTCATCTTTGCCTGGCCTTGGTTCTAATCCTGTTACTCCCTTTTCTGTGTCTTACCTTAAAACAGGAGCTGCACCTTGTGGGGACCTTGTGGCTCTGCAGCCTAAGTAAGAGAGCACCTTGGGCAAGGGGTTTAGGCACTAGCCACGGTTTTCCTGCAACAGGCCTGGGACTTGGGGTGCCCTGTTACAGCCCCCCACCAGTGTATCTTGACAGAATTTCAGAGCTAAGGTGTTTAGTGGTGAGGGGTGGGACACTCAAATGTGTTAGAGCAACAGCAGCAGGCAGATAGGTTTCTTAGCAACAGGAAATGCCATTATGCCAACTTGAAACATTAGTTCAGTTTTTCTACTTTTTTTTCCCACCACACAAACCCCACTTTGCAAAAAGTGCAGACAGTTAGTTCAGTGGTGCATGAAATCAGTGTTACAACTGACGTAATAAAAACTACAGTATGCAGCTGGGCCCAGTAGCTTGCTCCTATAATCCCAGCACTTTGGGAGGCCAAGACAGGAGGATTGCTTGAAGCCAGGAGTTCGAGACCAGCCTGGGTAACATAGTGAGACCCTATCTCTACAAAATATGTTAAAAAATGAGCCAGGCATGGTGGAATGCACCTGTAGCACCCAGCTACTTGGGAGGCTGAGGCAGGAAGATCACTTGAGCCCAGGAGTTAGAAGCTGTAGTGAGCTGTGATCATACCACTGCTTTCCAGCCTGGGCAACAGAGCAAGATCCTATCTCAAAAACAAAAACATGCCTACAGTGTATGTTTGGCAGGGAGGAGGGGGATGGGGGGATGATAGACTTGGGTTTTTTTTTTTTTTCCCCATCTCTTTAGAAGATATACAGAAAGTTAAAAGAAGCAAGGCTTTTATAAGCCATGTGTCTGTGAAGAGGGTGCATGTTTGGTGATGAAGGTTTGGAAGGAGGGAAGTCAAAGTAGACCCCACCCAGGGCAGCAGAAGTCAGGCCTCTGCATTTTCAGACACCTGAGCAGATCCTCCTCACCCTCCTCGTCTCATTGTGTTGGAGGGCTCCAGGGTCAGTCCTCATTCCTCCAGTTTCGTGGCTCAAACTACAGATCTATATCTTTTATCCAAAATGCTTAGGGCTAGATTTGTTTAGAAATAAAGAATTTGGGGGAATTTTAGAAGGTTAATGTAGTAAATATTCTGTGTATTACATAACATTCCCACTGGGTTCTGGGGCAGCTCTTTGTGATCAAATAATATTTCTATATCACAAATGTACAAATATTCACAGGAAGTAGAATCAACATAGACAGTAAATAGCCTTATGTCATTTTGGGTTAGGTTTTATTGCTGAATAATTTTGACCCAAACTTCAATGAAACTTTTAGTTTTTAGAGCTTCGTGGCTGTCAGGATTGTGGATCGTGGGTTGTGGGTCAGTCCCATCTCTCTGCTGCCGACTACCAAATTCAGGTCTGAAGCTCGGACCTGCCCCCCAAACTTCAGACCTATAGATGCAGCTGTCCCCGGCTGTCTCACAGACGTCTCCAACGTGGCTGGTGCAAACCTGCTCCTGTTCACCCCTCCCACCCTGTTCTGATCCCCGTCTTCTGTTCAGCCAAGGGCAGCTCCATGCAATGGAGCTCAGGCCAGAAGCCTCCGTGCAATCCCTGCCTCCCCTCCTTATCTCACACACTACGTGCAATCCCGCAGCAAATCTTTTGGCTCTATCTTCACATTACATTCAGAATCTGACCAATTACCATCACCTCCACTACCACCACCCCTTCCCAGCCACCGTCATCACTTGTCTGGACTATTGCCATAGGCTCCTAAGTTGCCTTCCTACGTCCTCATGGGTGCCTCAGGTTTATTCTCCTTGCAGCCACTTTTTAAAGTGTGAGTCACAGCATCTCACTGCTCTGCAGTCTCTCCCCTGGCTTCCCATCTCCCTCACAGCCAAAGCCTAGGCACATGCCAGGCCCTGGCTCTCTGACCTCATCTCCAACTGCTCCCCACACTCTGCTCCAGTCACACCCATCTGCTTCAACTACTGGCAAAGACTAAGTCTTCCCCCACCTCCGTGCCTTTGCATCTGCTCCTTTCTCTGCCCCCAGTCGAGCTGGCTCTTTCGATGATCAGGGCTTTCCTGGATAAAAGGTGATATAATTCTTACGTGTATTTGACCAAAATATCATATGGAAATCTAATATCTAGGATAGAAGGTCATAAACGAAGGACCCATTCTGACATTCAGAGCTTGAACAGTTTTCAGATCATTTTTGCTGTGTGCTTCAGGAAATATCTTCCCTCCTGGTTCAGATCGTGGTGTGGGCTTCAGCATATGTGAGTCTCATTTGTTGTCCAGCTGTATGAGCCAGAATTGTTCATTTTTAAAGGCCTGGACTTCATAAATCATGTAGAAAACAAGCATAGATGTATAAGGAGAGTTGCCCATTTTCAGAGAATATATAGTGCCTGCTTCCATATATAATTTGTACCTCAAAACTTATGTATTACTTAGTTACAGAAAAAAAGCCAGTTGGACAGTTTAGTGCACTCATTAGATTACATGTTAAGGCAGGTTTTATCCCAGAAAATAGAAAATCATGCCCTACTTCTTATTTACGTCTTGTTCATCGTTTTGATATAAAATCTAAAAGTCTTAAAAATTTGATTTATACCTTTAAAATTCAACACAGAGTCAACTGATGAATATTGGATTAAAGGAAAATGTCACTGATTTTGACATATCTAATCAATTCTGTTTTACTTTATGTTATATAATTTTGAGACTTATGCTTGGTTTCCTTAGAGAACCAGCATTTTTCTTTTTTTTCCTTTTTTCCTGTCTTACAAAGAATTCAAGACAAATAGGAGAATATATTCCAGTGGATTTCCATACATACAAAGATAGTGACTCTGAATAGGTTGATGATAGGCACTGTATGGTCATATATAGCAGAAATGTTTGCCCATTCCTGATCAATGAAGTCTGCTGTTATGACAGTTTGTTACGTGAAAGGTAGTTAAAAGGTAACATTGTCTAGGATATAAAAAATGTAGACTGCTTCATCTCACAAAAGTGGAGGAACACCATTATATGCAGGAGATTTGATCAAAGCAAAGGATTTTTCAGTTAGATTAAAAATCTATTGAAAAGTCTATTGATAATCCCAACTACTCGTGAGGCTGAGGCAGGAGAATCGCTTGAACCCAGGAGGCGGAGGTTGCAGTGAGCCAAGGTAGCTCCACTGCTGTCCACTCTGGGCAACAGAGCAAGACTCCATCTCAAAAAAATAAGATAAAAATCTATTGAACTATTGAAGCTTTTCCTTAATATGTTCAAACTGTATTCAACTAAGAAATACACTTGACTACTCACCACTCAGAGTTGGTGATTAGGATTGAGTAGTGCTGTAATTATTTGACCAGGAAATTATACTTTTCCAGAGATAAAATTTAAAATAATTTGTCTCATTTTTAATTTGTACCTTAAAGAACTGAAAATCAGGATAACTGAGTTTCTTTTTTTTTTCCAACTGTAGGCAATTTACTCAGGTGCTTTAATGGATTGTTTAACCTCATTATGACTCAGTTTCCTTACCTATAAATGAGAAGAGTGAACCACATAATGTTCTTAAAGCACCAAAAATTTACTTATTTTTAACAAAAAAGCTATAGTAGAAAGTAGAAGAAAAGTAGAAAGTTGAGAAACTATAGATACATAAAAAGAAAAAATTATTCCACTCCCCCATAAACACCTTTTTTCTTTAGCATATGTACCTACCACATACATATTTCAGTTTTACAAAATTGGATCATAGAATACATGTTCCTTTACAATCTCATTTTCTCCCATTGAATACAATATTGTGAATATCTTTGCATGTTATTACATATAATTCAACAAGATTTTTTTCCACGATGGCATGGTGTCTAATGGTTTGAATATGCTACAATTTATTTAAATAATTTTGTATTTAATGAACAATTAGTTTCTAATATTACACTCTTAAAATTTCTGTAATGATTATTCTCATAGTTAAATCTTTACACATATGTGTGATTTGAGATAAATTCCCAGAAGTGGAACTGCAAGATTAAAGGATTTTTGTCATGTAAGGCCAAAACACTCTTTACAAATTTTGTGTCAATTTACATTTCATCAGCAGTGTATAATAGTGTTTGTTTCTTCCCCATTCTCATAAGTACTGCATAATAGTACTTCAGATGACATATTTTGGAATTTCTATTCAAGGTGGTCCTGGAGAAAATGAGTTTTGGGGTTTTTGTTTTGTTTTGGTTTTGCCTACTCAAGACCCCATATAAATTATAAAAAAGGAGAAAAAGGGGAAGTCTGTATTAACCAAGCGGGCAGAAAGAGGTCGTCATCAAACTATTTCAGAGAATTCTGGGAGATGAAAGTAGAAGGTGGGGTGGCAGCTAGTGGAGCAGAATAGAGGGCTCTGGAGCTAGAGCCCAGAACATGTGCAGAGGGCACAGGAACCTAGCATAGAGCAGCTTCTCTGCAGGACTCTAAAGGGCTCCAGGCTTGAACACCAGGACCCTTGCCCCAGGTGATAACAAGTGACCATTGGAAAGTCTGTATGTGGAACCATATGCTCCCCACTGTCACTACAGAAGGGCCTAACTTTCACATAAAAAATTGGAAGGTTCTTTGAAAAAGAAATAGTTTAATGGTTTGAGGAGAACTAGCAAAGCATTGTGGGTATTACTCTCCAGAAGAAATCAATTTCTCATTCAGGGACCCCCTGCTCTAATGGCCAGATCCCACCATCTAACACTATGGCAAACGGGTCCACAATTCTTAGAAATATGCTGCATTCGTAAACAAAAATAAATGAGAGAGAGAGAAATGAGAAAATAGGAAGGCACTGCCTGTACATGAGAAGGGCATTATGAATAAATAGAAAGGCATTTCTGGAAACTCAAGATATTGTCAGAAAATTTCAGAGGAAGAATTATAAGATAAAATCAAGGAAATCTCCTAGACTATGGAATAAAAAGATAAAAGAAATGGATATATTTATATCACATAGTAAGAGACATAAGGATCATTCCTACTGGTCCAACATCTGCATAATAGGAGCTTCAGAAAGAAAATGAAGAAGAGACCCATGACAAAGAACAAATAGAAGAGTATCTCCCACAAATTCAGTGTCACTTAGTGCAGTGAATCCAAAAAGATACCCTGAGACATATCACTGTGACATTTTAGAACACTGAGGATAAAGAAGACCCAAAAACTTCCAGAAAGTGAAAACAAGGTCACCTATTAAACAACAGTAATTGGGCTGACATCAGAGTCCATTGATAATATTGATGTTAGAAGAAAGTTCTGATAGATTGTGATTTTTTTTTTTTTAAACCTGGAATTCTATATTCAGCTAAACTATCAATTATGTGTGAGAACAGGCATGAAAGGTTTTGGTAAGCTGGTTTTCTGATTAATATTTCAATGAGAATGTACTGTCCTAGCAAAAACAAGGGAATAACTCAGAATAAGGAAGAGAATGGATTTCCAAGACAGTGACTGCACCCAGCAGAACAATGAGGAGATATGCAGTGCTACAGTTGTGCGGCAGACCAGAGAGCGTCAGCTCAGATCAGGGAGAATAGGACAGTGGGGTGTCCCAATAGGTACACCCTGCAAGAAAAGAACACTGGGAAGACTTAAAGATCTGAGAAAGGCAATTGGTAGACTGTAAGATGAAGAATGCATTTGAATTAGATGCTAGGTATATTAGCCATTGAGTGGCATGTGGATTGTTACATTGGGCCCATGGGAAAGAAGGTGTATGTAACACCATTTACAAAGTCATAATAAGGAAAAATGATTAGTTTTCAGATTTTAGAACTAATGTATACACAAAACATGGAAATTAACTATGGTTAGAAAACAGAATGTCAGTGTTGTCAACCTTGATAGGTTAAGAGTAAAGACAAAAATTTCAGAGGTGGCTGGGATGCAGGGTGGCAAGCAGAGGATGGGGAATGCTGGAAGCACTAATGTCCTCTGGGTACAATGTGGAGGGTCAAGGGATATATTCTCTACAGTTAATGGAATAAGAAATTGACATTTTAGGTGTGTGGGTTTTTTTGTAGTTGTAGAGAACAGAGAATAAACAGAATTTTTGATGTATAACTTTTGTGGAAGGGCAAAGAGGAGGAAAGTGGTAAGTAAACTGAATCCTCTTCTATCATAGCAGCAAGGTAAAAGAGAATGTCTAAAATAAGAAATCAGGAAATTGAGGCATACACATTTTATTTAGGGATACAGCAGTGACCACCAGAAAAACCCATGTAAAAATTCTTAAAATTGGTCCCTCTGAGGAGTGATGGGGCAGAAGACTGTTGCTTCTCACGGCAAGCAGACATGTAGCTTTTGGTTTCTTAAAACTGAACACATCACAGTACTTAGTTTTGGCTATATTTTAATGAATAAATAACACAAAAATATATAACCCAAATAAAACTTTGACTAATTTGATAAGCAAAAGAAAAGAAAAAAGATATTATCCTTTATTTTATTTTTGTATGTATTTTTAAACTAAATGATTTTCAAGTCATTTCTGACTCTTAGATTTCATGCTTCTATAGTTTTTTATAAGACTGTTCTTTTTCTCACAGGACATGATTCCAACTATATGATGAAAAGCAATGGCAAATAGAACTGGTATACAGAGAATTATGATACAGGAATATTCCCCAGAGAGCAATTATTCCCCAAAGTTGGGCATCCTGCATCACATGTGTATGTCATTGTCTGAGCCTCTCAGCCATTTTGCTGTGGGTTTAGTGTACCTTACAACTATGAGCTCCAGGAGGACGATGAAGGGGCATTACTCTCATTGCTCTTGTGTCCAAGGAGCAACTTTTTTTTTTTTTTTTTTTTTTGAGACAGAGTCTTGCTCTGTTGCCCAGGCTGGAGTGCAGGGGGGCGATCTTGGCTCACGCAACCTCTGCCTCTTGGATTCAAGCAATTCTTCTGCCTCAGCCTCCCTAGTAGCTGGGACTACAGGTGCAAGCCACCATGCCCAGCTAATTTTTGTAGTTTTAGTAGAAACGGGATTTCACCATATTGGCCAGACTGCTCTTGAACTCCTGACCTCATAATCTGCCCACCTTGGCCTCCCGAAGTGCTGGGATTACAGGCATGAGCCACCGCGCCCGGCAAAGGAGCAACTTTTTCATCATTCATGCAGTATGGGCTCCATGACAGCTCACAATGTGTTCTTTCTGTAGATCTCCCAGAGCTCAGGCTGTCTGTGGGGCAGCCTGCCAGGTCTCAAGGTACCAATTGGAAGCATTGGGTCTCCAGTTGGAGAACCCAGCTTTAACGCACACTCCTCTTCTGCAAATTGTGAGGATGTGTGCAAGTTATTTAAATTCCTAAGCCTCAGTTTTATCACCCATCAAATGGTTAAGAACAACAATATTGCCTTCTTCACATAGGTAACTCATGTAGAGTATTCAATAAAGGGTGCTTATTAGAGTTGTGATTATATTAGTATTCATAACACAGTCTCTCTTTTGAGTAACTCAGAAAGATGGAAACGAATGATAATGTCTTGGCTTTTAAAGGGAGTCAAGAACTGAATATCAGCCTGGTGTGGTGGCTCATGCCTGTAACCCAGCGCTTTGGGAGGCCAAGGTGGAAGGATCACTTGAGGCCAGGAGTTCAAGACCAGTCTGGGCAACATGGCAAGAAAACAAACAAACACAAAAGAACTGAATATTTTTGTGAGCAGCCATTGGTAAAAGTTCTATTAGGTTGTGATACCACAGAGACAGAAAATTTTCTGATACGAAGGTAATTTTTCTGGTTGCAAAATCCTGAGTTCCTGACTGAGCTTGCCTCTGTTCACATGGATTCATTCAGTTCCACTTAGAGTCTTTATTGACTACCTATCTCAATCCCAGCCCTGAATCAAGAGCTGTGGAATCCTCAAAAGAAGGACATGGCTTAGCAGGAGAGGTGCTCACAGTCTGGGTGGGAAATAACAATCATAATGACCCGGCAGCTCATATTTACAGGAAGTTGTGTGCCAGACAGTTTCAAGTGCTCCACCGTCTCCTCGAATCCTCCCAACACTCTGAAGCAGGTCCTGCTGACATTCAACTTGTAAGATGAAGAAATCAAAATAAGTGCCACAGAGCTTTAAACAGGCAGAACTGGATTGGAACCCAGGTAGGCTAGCTTCAAAACCTTTACTTTCAATCACTGAGAATTGACTTAGTGTAAGAAATAGGAAACATAAGATAAAACACACACATTCAAATATAACCTAGTGATAGGGACCATTGCCAATCAAAATGCAAAATGTGAAATGCAAAGTGCCGACTGGCAGTGGATTATCTGCTTCAGAATGCTTGGGTAGCTGGCTACATTGCCTGCTATTAGTACTCACCTACCTCTTCTTGGGATGTACAGTCATGTACCGCCATTTCTCTCAAAGTAGACAGGCAGACTGCTGTGACCAGATGATGCTGTGTACCCTTATATACTCTCCACATTAGTTTAGGCACTTTTGGATGTTTTCTCAGCTCAAGAAAGCATTTATGTACACATAGAGTTATTCATTTTTAGCTACCTCTGTCATCGGAGGGAGCCAGCTCTCTGGGGCCATTTCTGAGCCTGCTAAAAAGAGGAAGTAGGTGCTAACTTGAGCCGACTCCATTTGTGGTGTGTTGAGAGCTAAGATCTGTAACGTGGGCCTCCCGTCCAGCCAACAGGAGTTTCACAAAAAGATGATGGCTGCTGCTAACTTGGTTCCCAGTGACCTGGCTACGGGTGAAAGAGAAAGCAGTGTTTCTGCCAGTTTTGAGGGGTGTTTATTTAAGGTGTGTCTGGCAACTGAAGCAAGCTGTAGTCTTGGGGATTGGAGATTATAAACAGCCAGTGCAGTAAAAAGGGACATTTTATTTTTTTTAAATGGGTAGTAACTTAAATTTTTAACAAGTTAGCTCAGAACATGGTTTTGTAAATGGGCATAGAATAACGAATAAGGCCTCCTTTCCTGATTTCTCGTTTGCTCCTCCTGTCATGTCCATCTCTGGAGTCAACTCTAGCCTTTTGCTGATTAAGACTGCTTCTAGAGATGAGGACATATGTGCAGAACACGTGTGTGCATGTGCGTATGTGTGTGTGTGTGTGTGTACACCCATATACTCCCCCATTGTATTCACACAGCAGCACAGCATCAAAAACTTACGGTGTGTTGCTTTATTCCCCCTCCACTTAATGTATCACAGAGCTAGTTCCCTATCAGTTGGTACATTTAGATCTTTTTCAGTCTTTTTAAGGACTCACATGGTGATCTACCATATGATGTACCATAATTTATTTAAGCAGTCTCCTATTCATGGATATTTAGGTCATTAAGTTCATTAAAAGGCTTTCTAGAGCATTTGGTCTAATTATCTTGTTTTATATATGAGGAAATTCAGATCCACAAACACACAGACAGATTTAAATAATTCAGCAGACTCTCAAACCTACATTTTGGATGTGTTTATCTTGCTATTATTGTATTTTGATCACAGGAGACAGGAGAAGGTGGCTCAGCTGTGTGCCTGTGAGTGTGTTTGCACATGTGGGTGTGTGTGTGAATGTGCGCGCCTACACAGGTAGGTGTACATTATGTTGTGTGACAGATGTGCTCTTGAAAAACTCTGAATGAGTCCTTTTATTTTTAAAAATGGAATATGAAATTTTAAATGCTCCGAGGGTGGGAATAGGATTTGTTATTTAAAGGAAACTTGTGGAGGAATCCTTTTGCGAAATAAATCCTTTTTTTCCATTTTTAAAAACTGCTCCATTGAGGTATAATTTACATACAATTAAGTGCATTCATTTTAAGCGTAGGTTTGATTTGTCCCGCCAAATGTCTACATTCATGGAGCCGCCACCACAATCAGGATGGAGAAAACTCCCATCACCCAGGATGTTCCCCTGTGTCTCCTGGCATTCCCTGGCCACCTCCGTCTCCAGAGAACCACAGATGTGCTTTTTGTTATTGTAGGTTTGTTTTGCCTGTTCTAGAACATCGTATCAGTGGAATCCTGTGGTATATACTCTTTAATGTTCGGCTTCTTTCACATAGCATCTGTGTTGTTGCATGTATTAGTAGTATATATATATGTATGTGTGTGTGTATATATATATATATATATATATATATATGAAACAGGATCTCACCTAGGCTGGAGTGCAGTTGTGCAATCATAGCTCACTGCAGCCTCAAACTCCCAGGTTCAAGCCATCCTCCTGCCTCAGGCTCCCAGGTACCTGGGACTGTAGGCATGCACCACCATACTCAGCTAATTTTTTTAATTTTTTGTAGAGACAAGGTCTCAGTATGTTGTACAGGCTGGTCTCAAATTCCTGGCTTCAAGTGATCCTCCTGCCTCAGCTTCCCAAAGTGTTGGAATTACAGGGGTGAGCCACCATGCCCAGTCCTCATTCTTTTTTATTGCTAAGTAACTTTCCATTACACGGATGTAGTGTGGTTTGCTTATTCATTTACCTATTGTTGGACATTTGGGACATTTCCAGTTTTGGGCTGTTAGGAATGAAGCTGCTGTGAACATTTCTGTATAGTAGATGGCTTCCCAATAAATCCACGCCACAACTCAGTGTACAGATCCAATTTTTTAATATATTGAAGTAGTATAAGCTAAGGCCATCCATTCAATAAGTCAACATGTAGAAATCTGTATTGAATCCCTCCCATGTGCTGGACAGACAGGGTCCTGCCTTGCAGGGATGTACACTGAAGCCTGCATGTCTTTGCACTGCAATGGAAGGTGTTTGAGAAAAACAATCTGCCCCTCCCCTTATTTTCTGAAAGCAAGTGCTATTATAAGCCCATTAACAGAATAGAATCTTGAACATATTTGATTACATGTGTACTCTCTGCTTTTTGACCAGTCACTGCACAATACCAATACAGCTAGTAACAAATTTTACCCCAAATGAAGAGTCTTTAATTAGCTGCTAACTTCAAAATCAGCACCCCGCAGCTGCTGATGAGTTGCTCATTGTATTGCCTCAATGCTTTCTGCTTTCCAAATGCAGAGCTGGGAGGACACCTGCTGCCTGAATGTCCCCTGCTCTGTCCAGCTGGCCTCTCCCATGCCAGGTGGGTCTGGGGACGGTAGTGTGCCTGTGGTGCCTCCAGGGGAGAGTGGCCATCAGTGAAGGGGTACAGGCCTTGGGCAGTGGACCCCCTGCTTTGGGAACTAGTCCCCCAGTCTTCTCTCCTGATGGTTCCCCGTCTGCCTCCTCCTCTCTCACTCTCCACCCTCCTCCAAGTAAAAAATAAAAAGACACAGCAGTAGATTATCTAGGACCTTACTGGTGGAACGAAGGCAGTGCAAGCCTTCCCTTGTCCTTCTCATCCTTTCTGGATTCATCTTTTTCAGACCCTGTGCCTCCCTTTTGCCTCTCTCCACACCTTCGTGCCTGACAGCAGATGGGAAGGGAAGTGAAACTCAAATTGGGCCTGTGAGACCTTTGTGGGCTGTCCTGAGGAAAGGTTTGCTTAGACATCTCAGGCAAAAGTTGAACCTATGGTTAGGAAGCTCGACTTTGTATATTAGACCTCCCTTACCTTGAACCCAATAACCCCCAACATGTAGGCGTACAGATACCTGTGGGTCACATGGGGGGTGACAGCAGCACATCAGCCAGCAGCCCGGAGAGCAGCACAGGTGGAGTCCTTTCTATTTTGCTGTTGTGGTTGTCAGAGCTCCTGCTGGGCAGGTGTGGTGTCGAGGAAGGAACATGAGTCTGAGAAACAGGAGTTGAGGGAGCAAGTTCTTTTTTTTTTTTTTTTTTTTTTTTTGAGATGGATCTCGCTGTGTTGCCTAGGCTGGCATGCAGTGGTGCGATCTTGCCTCACTGCAACCTCTGCCTCCCGGGTTCAAGCAATTCTCCTGCCTCAGCATCCAGAGTAGCTGGGACTACAGGTGTGTGCCACCACACCCAGCTAATTTTTGTATTTTTAGCAGAGACAGGGTTTCACCATATTGGCCAGGCTGGTGTCAAACTCCTGACCTCAAGTGGTCCACCTGCCTCAGTCTACTAAAGTGCTGGGATTATAGGCGTGAGCCACCACACCCGGCCTAGGGAGCAACTTCTGATTCTGCCAGTCCGGCTTCAGGGGTTTCATGTACAGATATAGGTGTGAATGGTACCCCCTGGGGTTGTGCAGCTGGTGTGACCTCACTAGCACACTGCATGATATAATGGCCACCTATCTTCCTTAACCCCAGCTTTCTCAGATGTTCAACAGCACTAGTAATACTTGTTACCACGCCTGTAATCCCAGCACTTTGTAAGGCTGAGGTGGGAGGAAGGTTTGGGCCCCAGAGTTTCAGGCTGCAGCCATGACGGCACCCCTTCACTCCAGCCTGGGGGACAGAGCGAGACTCTGTCTCAAAAATTTCTTCTTGAAAATAGCAAAACTCGCTACCTTACTGATTAACTGTGAGGAATGAATAAATGAATGCATATGAGGGGCTTTGTAAATGACTGAGCACCACCCCAAAAAAGTCCCTATCTTTTTGTTTTTCTAAGATTGCCTTTTCAGGGCTTGCTGTGGGTCGGGCTCTTCCCCATTGCCATGTTCCTAATTCACATGAGAGGTACTCTCGTTGCTGCCCAGACCTCCCCTCAGAGCACCATGGGGTGGTCCAGGTGTCTGAGGCATTGCTGTGCCTTCCAGGTCTGCCTGGGCAAGACAGTGACACCTGAAAAGGGGAATGAGCCCACTCTGGGGACGGGAGGGTTGAAGGAAGGAGAACGCACCTTGGACTGGATTGTCAGAGGAGGCTCAGTTGGCCAGGCGGGGCTGGGGGTTGTGAGCGTGACTTGCAAGCTCTGTCGACCTCTCCTCTGTGCCCCAGGCTGACCTGGGTGAGAATTCTGGCTGAAAGCTCTCTAAGCCTGTGTTTTCATCAGGAAAGTAGAGAATATTGCGGTCTCACAGGAGAATAGATGAACTAATGCGGGTAAGGTGCCAGGGGCACAGTAGGTGTTGTTGCCCTTCTTTCATGAGTACCACAGGTCCTCCTGATGCCCAGGTATACCCTGGGTATAGCCCTTCCTGCCCCGGGTTTCCCCGAGAAAGGGTACATATAATACTCTTACCTTGGATTTTAAAGGACAATAATCTTATCTTAGTTAAGAAAATCTTTTTTAGAGATACGATCTCACTTGTCACCCAGACTAGAGTGCAGTGGCACATCGCAGCCTGGATCTCCTGGGCTCAAGCAATCCTCCCGCCTCTGCCTCCCAAGTAGCTGGGACTACAGCTGCATGCCACTGCACCTGACCTTTAGTTCTTTATTTAATACTCACAACAACACTGGAAAGTCATCAAGTGTCCTGGAATTACATGTAATAATACCAACTTCATTGAGGAAAACTTGTTATAGTAGAAATAACATTGGACTAAGAAGCAGAAGGCTTGGCTTTTTCATGATAACTGCACCAATGATGACTATTTTATGCCTGGTGCCTTTGCTAAGCACTGTTCATAGACTATCTCATTTAACCTCATAGCAGCCCCGTTTCACTGACAAGCAGGCTGAGGCACAGGGAGGGTAGCTGCTTGCTTCAGGCCACATGGCCACTAAGTTTGCTCTTACCCACCACGTGCAGAGTGTCTCCTGGGTGCTCTGTTAAAAAAATTTTTTTAAACTAAGGTAAGCTGCCAAGTGCATGTATGTTTCATGGAATTTTCATGACAACCCATTTCACAGATGAAGAGGCTAGAGGCTCAGGAAGAGTAAATAATTGCCTGAGGTCACTCAACTGATAAAGGACAAAATGGATTCTGCCCTGATTTGACACCAAAGGCTGTGTTTGTCTCCCCCAGTTTGACTGCCTTGCTTCTGGCCCCTGCTGGAGGGGTAGCTGAGGCACCGTAGTGTGAAAGAGAATCATAGTCAAAGAAAATAGAAATAGTAGCTGGGAAGATGTGTAAAGTTGGGGTATGAGGTCTAGGGAGGTTTGATAAATTGGGTTGCATCTGGGAGAACTGGGAGGAGCATGGTGCAAAGAAGGGGCTCAGAACTAACCCTGGGAATGCCTGGGAGGTGGTAGCGAGCCTGCTTTTGTGCCATGACAGCTGCATGGTGCCAATGCTGACTGACAGCTTGCAGGGTTGTGCAGGGCTGGGCACCTACGTTGCATCGTTATTTGGACCATGTAATCGTGAGCAGAATTTATGATTAAACTAATTCAGCGGTGAAGTTGTGTCACACTCTTCACCATCTTTTATACTTGGTGACCCCTCCAGTCATTGAAGACCCACCACCTTGGTTGGATTCTCAGAGCTTCCTCGCTTGGCTGGCTGGGGCTTGGCCGGCGATCTGTGGCCATCTGCTCATGCTGTAAAGCTCTTTGTTGCTTTTGGCATGTTTAATAGCTTAATTTCTATTTTTCTGTTTGGAAATGCAGTTCACCAGCACTGAGGCTGCAGTGGGTGCTAAAATGGTTTCTGATTGCTATCTTGAATGTTAATATCCGAATACATTTTATCATGAATGACCTGTCCTCCCTGCCACGAGTTCTCACTCCCCTTTTGCAAAGATGGGCATGGTGCCTGCCTTTGGATAGGCCCCGAAGCCCATCTCATTCCTTTGCTCTCTCCCTGCCTGCTTTACACAGATAGCATTGTACTTTGCCAATAAAGTCCACAGTCGTGGGAAATCTTTGAGTTGGAGGATATGAGAAAGAGTTTCATTTTGCCGGCAGGGTTTAATAGGGATGATCTAATCTCTAAAAGGCATGCAGTATTTAAATTCCATGCTTTTGGGCAAGAGGGCCCCTGATATTTTTGAACTTTGGCAGGGAGAAGATTCTGGTTTGGCTCTATTCAGTAGAGGCAACTGTTGGTTTTCCTGTTTGTCATTCGCTACAGGGGCTGGTGAGGGTCAGCACTAGTGGTGAGAATTCTGGAGAACATTTTCTTTTCCCAGAAACTTAAAATCATAGACTCTTGGGGAGAAAGGAATGAGAAAGGCAGCATGCGGAATTACCAATTTGGTATTTGGTTCCCATCTGGATTTAAAACCGAAGATCCCAAACTCAGGTGAGCAGCTCCCCCGGGGTGCCCAAGGGGCAGCGCAGGCCTGCTTGTGGCACTCCCTCACTCCTGTGCTCAGCTATCACCAGTGGCCTCTCCCATGAGGCACTGAAGAGTCTTGTGGACGAAAATGAAATTTTGAGGGAAACCTTAAGCTCTCCTAACTATTGGAGGCTGAGTCAGGAAACAAGATGGGGCTCTGGAGTGGCTCTGGGAGCCTCCTGGATTGTGTGTAGGGTGAGACGTTGGGAAAGTTTAGAGAACATTGTTCCAGCTGGTTGCTTTGTCTCATAGGGACATGTGGGGCTCATGGTATAGCCGCCTCATCTTTCCTCTCCCCTTGTTCAAATGTCATTTTAGTAGAGATCACATGCCTGCCTTTCTTCCTGGGGATGGAGCCTTGGGAAGGTGAATGATCCCAGAAGACTCTGGAAGTTCTGAACACAGAGCCTTTTCCCACCTCCACGAGTGTGTGCTGGGTGTTTCCTAAGAGACAGTGAGCTAAGAACTAGGGATGCGAATCTGGTTATCATACTTTCTGTCTAGCAGGACGGAGAGGTAGATGGACAAAGTATTACAGCTTCATAGGAGCTGTATTAGTCAGGTGTCTCTAGAGGGACAGAACTAATAGGATATATATATATATGTATACATGAAGGGGAGTTTATTAGAATTGACTCACACGATCACAAGATGAAGTCCCACAATAGGCCGTCTGCAAGCTGAGGAGCAAGGAAGCCAGTCCGCATCTGAAAACCTCAAAAGTAGGGAAGCCGACAATGTAGCCTTCAGTCTGTGGCTGAAGGCCCAAGAGCCCCTGGCAAATCACTGGTGAAAGTCCAAGAATCCAAAAGCTGAAAAACCTGGGGTCTGTTTGAGGGCCGAAAGCATTCAGCACAGGAGAAAGATGAAGGCCAGAAAACTCAGCAAGTCTAGTCTTTCAAACTTCTTCTGCCTGCTTTATTCTAGCCATGCTGGCAGGTGATTAGATGGTGCCCATCCAGATTGAGGATGGATCTGCCTCTCCCAGTCCACTGGCTCAAATATTAATCTCCTTTGGCAGCAGCCTCACAGACACACCCAGGAACAATGCTTTGCATCCTTCAGTCCAATCAAGTTGACACTCAATATTAACCATCACAGGAGCCATGAGTAAGATGTGTCTGATGTATTGTGGGAACACAGATGAGGGGCTAATTAATTCTGACTGGGCATATCTGGATAGATTTCAGAGAGGAGGTGATAATTGACCTTGACTTTGAAGGAGGAGGAGATATCCACTAGACTGACTCTTCTGAAGTAATTCTTGCTAAATGCGTGCCTGCTCTTTGCTGGGGACAGTGAAAAAGGAAAAGGAGGGGGATAGTGGTTCCTGCCCTCAAGATATTCACAGCTTGTTGGGGAGAGAGCCTGGCACTATGAACCAATGAAAGCTCTGTGTAGACAGATGGGATTGTGGAGGCGGAGAGGCTAGCAGGGGGACTTGGTGATCCAGAGTTTCCAGAGTTACTACTCTCTCTTATAGAGAGAACACAGTTTCTGTAAGGATAGTTCAGTCCTTTCCATAGATGTCTTTAACTACAAGAGGCCTAGCCCTCTGGCTTTTGTCTTACCTGATTATTTCACCACCCTGCCTCTGTATATTATAAGTAGTTAGCTGGATTTGAGGTGGAGAGGGAGGAAGTGAGGGTGCCTGTGCTGTTTCTTATGCCTTGCATACCTTCCCTTCCCTCTTCCCTTCCCTCTTCTACACTGATGTCAGGCTCATCAGATGCTTTATCGGTTGTTTTCCGTCCTTTATCATTAAGCTAGGTTCAGCATTGTTCTCCATTTTTTAACTCCGTAATGAGATGATAAATGCCGTAAAAGCAGGAATAGTGTCTTAATGCTTCTCATATTTCTCCTGGGAGCAGTTTGTGTGGTATAAAGAATATGGATTTCTCAAGACAGGCTTGGCATTGAATCTCAGCATTGTCACTTACCTTGGAATTTGGCCACAATTTCCATATCTGTAAAATAGGATTACATAGGACTTTTTCAACCTCGACATCATTGATGACATTTGGGGCTGAATGATTCCTTGCTGCGAGGGGTCATCCTGCGCACTGTAGAACGTTTAACAGCATCTCTGGCTTCCACCCACTAGCTGCCAGGAGCAGCACTCTCTCTCTCCAATCATGACAAAACTGCCTCCAGATGTTTGCCAAGTGTCCCCTGTGGAGCAAAATTGCCCCCAGTTGAGAACCACTGGGATGGTGCTACCTATGGGGTATGCATCAGACCTCCCAGGTCTGCATCTGGGACACAGTAGGCATTCAGTAAATGTTGATTCTCTTTCATTCCTAATTCACCTAGCACTCAACACATTGTAGGTAGGTGAATTACATGGAGCTGTGTCTCTAGGTTTTAGCAGTTTGGGGTAGAAATGTTGTAGAACTCTCAGGTTGTCCACACAATGCACTAACAGAGTCACTGTCATTTTCTTAATTGCAGATTGATCTGGAGCCAGAAGGAAGAGTGTATGTGATCATCGATCTCTCAGGGTCGTCGGGTGAAGGTAGGAGAGTGTGACCTCTCATCCCTGTTCTCTTCCACTGGCCCTTTGCCTTCTGGGTCTCTTCTTTCCCTCCTTGGCCAGGACACATTATAGTGACATTTAATTAATTGGCATCCTTTAAAGGAAAAGGTTATTTTGAAGATGCTTACGCCTGTGTACCAAAAGGGATCAGCCATCTGTTAACTTTGGTGGAGCAGAGGGAAGATTTTGGACTTACCACGTGAGGCCAATAAAACGGGCGTTTTTGCATGCTGTGTGCAAGGCAGGCTTCAGTGGCGGGGCAGCCTCTCCCAGGAGGCTTGCGTGGGGTTTGTGTGTGTGTGGTGGGAAGGAAGTAAAACTAGTTGGTCTAACGGCATCCAGAAATGAAACAAATAAGGTGACAAACTTCAGAATCTTCTTTAGAGCTTCGATAGAAGTGGGACTTCTTTTACCAGTTCTTTACACAGGCAAAAGCTCTGCTCTTAAAGAGAAATAATGGGGGGTGGGGGAACATCTGCTCCCCACTGACTGATTCGATGGCGTATTACACCCTCTTCCTCTTACACCTTCTTCTTTCAATCCTTTCTTTGCTCACTTAATACACTTAAGACCTTTGGAGCACTTGCTGGGTGTTGAGGACTGAGCAGTCAAGGGAAGAAGGGAAGCCTAGAAAATAAAACCTTATCCAAATGGGAACAAGGAGATATAACTGACTTATGCTCTAAGAAAGATTTGGAATTCAGACTGAAATGTAGTTATTGTGGCCATCTTTTCTCTACTGCTCCTCCATCTGTGGGCAGGGGGACAGAACAGTTGGCTTTAATGCCATGGCAGGGATATTGGAAGACAATGTGTAGTTCCTCTTGGCAGTGAGAAACAAGCCGTGTTTGGGGACTGTGTCCCAAAGGGAAAGATGGACACTCAGCTCTCTCAGCTCTCCTGCCTGGAACACTTGGGCCTCTCACAACATCTCCCCAGAATACTGGGGATCACAAGCTCAAAGTCACAATCCCACACACTGTAGTTTAAAGCTCAGTGATAGAAGGCAGGATTATATATTCAGTTAGTCAAATGATGTGCTTGACAGTGGTGCCTGATGATTTCCATTTGGCTAATTTATCACCCAATCTCAACAGGTATTCGGAAGAATTCAATAATTGTGTATATATGGGGATTATAATAGAATTAAGCCCTCTTTTAATAGATCTCAATTATTTGGCATAGATTTAAAACTTTAAACAGCCTTCCAAAATTGGTTGCTTACATTTCCTGCTCTTTATTGCAATTACATTTTGGCATTTCCAACTTCCCTTCTCTGCTCTCAGCTCTGAATCGCCCAGAATAGAACCTGTTGTAGAAGATTTGAGGATTTAACAATATTTCATATGAAATATTTAAGACCTACAAAAGGACTTAAAGACAAATTAAATGAGCACCAGTGTGCCCACCACCCCACTTAAGAATTAGAGCAAGCAGTGAGGTGAAGCCTTGTCCTTGCTTTTAACATAGCAAGTGATCCAAATTCACCAGACCCGACTTAAGGTTTTGCAGTGTGGCCTCCTGATTCTAGACACTGGCGAAACATTTGATGGGCAAAATCAATCCCCTTTTTTCCTTACATAATCTATGTGCAATATGATAATTAATTAAATATGTATTTCCTGTGCCAAGATGCTGAGCAACCAATGGGAGGCTGGGACTATTTTCTCTTTCTTTGAAAAGATAAATGACTTGCAAAATTATAGAAGACATCCTTTTTTACATTAGAGGGAAAGGAGATGGACAAATGAATGAATAAATAAATCAGAAGCAATTGATTTTTTTCTGCTTGCTTCCACAGCTTATTGCATGTGAATAGCCAAAGCAATTTCCATTGGGCTAAATTCTGAGTCTATTTTTTAAATCTCTTTCATCTAAAGAAAATAGAGTTTACTTCAGAAATGCTGACACATGCCAGAGTCTGTAAAGTGCTAGCATGTGTTGCTCTGAAGAAAAGAAGACATTTTTCTAGTCTTTTTTTTTTTTTTTAATTGCTGTTCTTGGACTTGGGATCCTTTCTTTAGATGGTGGGTAGGACCTTCAGTAATCCGTTCTGAGAAGCTGCTCTTGTTGTTTGTGTTATACATGTCTGTTCTCCCATCCTGTTCCTGGGACTGTGAGGGCTCCTAGCCTGGAGGGGGTTTTGGAAGAGTTGGGAGGGCAAGGGGAGGCCCTAGAGAATGAGAAACCATGACATTTCATACCTAAACCATGTGAGATGGGTCTGGGGTGAAGCAAGTTGTCACAGCCACCCTCCTGGATTGACAGACTGTAGACTTTCACAGATTTTTGTCTAAGTATTTTTTTTTTTTTTAGTGAAAATACCTAACTCTGCAGTCTGTGAAAGGGAAAGAGTTGAAATGAGGCACAGCTGAAGTTTCACCACTCCATTATTCTGCCAGCAAGCATCCCTTCAGCTCTCATCTCTCAAATGCTGCAGCCCCATCAATGGAAAAAAATACATTCATGGGAATTGCACAAAGTTTACAACACATGCAAATTCCAAGGAACTCAGAGAGAGGTGTGGGGGTGAGATGGTGTGACTACACCCCCTTCTTCTAGGATGCGCTGAAGGATTCTTTTCCTTGCTCACATGCTGTTAGAAAGCTTGGGCGTTTACGTCTGCTAGAGCTGGAGCTAATGTGATTTCTAACTGTCTAATAAAATTCCACTGCTTGCATGTCCTGTGCAGTTCACTATAATGGAATCTGACCAGTGTGTGTTTTGGCTAAACCAGGCATCCTAACCCAGATGTAAGGGGGTCAGGCTGGATGACACTTAAGGTCATTTCCGGCCATGTGATTTTATCCTTTGGTACAATTTGAATAGACATCTGTCAGAGCTCTGGACTGAGGGCTGGCTAATATGTACAGAAAAAAGGAGTTGCAAGAAATGGACTCGTTTCGACAGGTATGGTGCTAGGCACTTTACCTACATTATACCAAGTAGCAAACCTGCTCAAAATGCTCTTATGGGAAGCTCCAGTCTCAGTCCGTGTTTTACTTACGTCGTAAGTAATAATCACAGGGGTTCTGGTAAGCATGGCACGCCAGGCTCTCCAGATGCTTAAATCAAAGCATAATTAGCCCAGGTAACAGAAGCGTAAGACAGCAATGTAATTCTCACCTGTGCAAATGATGGTTTCCTGCTGTGCCCGTTTGTTAGTATTTCTTCCTTTGATATGATGTAATTTGCATATTATTTCTTATTCTTTTTAATAATGTGGCAATGCCCCATGATTCACAGGCTTGCAGATGAGAGATGGTCGGGACCTGACCTGGGGAGTGATAGGTTCTTCTTCCCATGCCTTGCATCCAGGTGTCATGCTCACCTGGGAGAGTTCTTCAGCATCTAAACCAACAATAGCAATGACAAGTACACCTCGTTGGTATGTTTGGATCACCAAACTGTTTCTCCAACAAAATACAGAGGATACAAAGGAATAGGAATGATTTTTGCAACACATACATCACAAATCACGCAGAAAAGTCAAGTTCTGGAGGGATTGCATATTGTGGAAGCAGAAGAGCACAGAACAGGAGGCACCCTGTTTGTTTCTGCAGCCACAGGCTGAAAGTGGTCAGTCTCCTCTGTGGGACTCAACAGATAAGGCAGAAAGAGCACAGCCTTAGGAGTCCCTCAGACTTGGATTGAAATCCTGGCTTTAGTGTTTAGTAGCTTAGAGTCTCAGATTTCTCACCTACAACACAGGGATAATGGTACCTATGGTAGGTGCTAGGCCAGGATTGTCATAAGAACAGTGCTTTAGTACAGTGCCCTTGCATGTAAGAGATGCTCAGTAAATACCATGAATCCTTGGAGACCTGAGGGCAGAGAGGTTGGCATAGCTCTACCCAGTGCCCATGAAGGAGCATCAGGCAGGGTATTCAGGGAAACTGTTCGAGGGCAGGTTTCTGATGCTGGGGTGGGACATGTTCACAAGGGCCAAGAACAGAGCAAGGTACCAAAGAGGACTTAACAGAGTAATCTATCTGGCAGGGACTGTGAGACTGCTTTCTGCAGAGTTCAGGCCTTGCCTCGGTTTTGCCTATTGTCACTCTATTTATTCCTCATCCTCTCCCAAGTAAAGTAATTCCTGGAAGGACATTCTCTAGCATCCCTGAGCCACTCATTTGCATTCCATGGCCCTTAATGCTAGAGGCTTCTCCTTGTCAGAGCCTGGGTTTGTCCCATCCCTGCTTAGTGTGGACCAGAACATGTGGTCCACATCTTCTCACCAGCACCTGGGTAAAAGGCCTTTAAATATTTGAAGACAGTTATTCAATATCTCTTTTTTCAGGCTGAATCAATCAAATCCCTTAACCTTTCAGAAGGGATATTTTAGAAATCTTAACTCATCTTTGCAACCTCTTCTGGACTTTTTTCAAGTTGCACAGACAGACGTGATCAAACCAGCTTTGCTTGGTTCTGAAATAATAACATGTGTGTAGAGCTCTTAGCTTTACCAAGTTCCCAGCGGTATTACCTCCATGTGGGAGATGGTGAAATTGAGAGGTCAGATGATGTGCTCCAGGCCAAAAGGCTGATTATGAGACCCTGCTGGGCCACAATCCAGGTCCTGCTTCCAATCATGACCCCAATAATGAGTTTGCCACATGGCAGTGATTCCCCACCCCACCCCTCGTTTGATCTTTTTATTTTAGTTCTTTTCTTCAGAAAGCTTTTAATAGAAATATAAAGCCAAAGTTCTTAGCTTTGAATCCAAAGGTGACAAGAGAGTCTCTTTCATAAATAAGCAGATCCCTTTTCCACTGTGTTAGAGATAAAAGCTCTTTTGGTCCGAGCTCAAGGTTGGATCCTTCTCAGGTTGTCTGTAATGTGGATCCATAGCTAAGTCTTGGTCTGAAACTAGACCTGGCTCAAATCCCAGCAGGTTAGTGATTTTTCCTACTGACTTTCCCTCCTTGTTAGAGATGTTAGTTTTGTACTTGAAGACTCCAAGTCCATAGCAGACATTAGAGCAGTGCCTCCAGGGTTGAAATCAAAGTGAAAGGGGTTTTTCTCTTGAAACTCTGTCTTAGCCAGTGGGCAGGATGCATATCGACAGGTTCTCTCAGATTCGAGTCCCACTGGAGCTTCAATTCATAAGAATTTTACCTCTTTTCTTCTACATTCTACATTAATAATCCAATGTCTTCTAGTTAGTAGAAAATTAAAAAGAACCATTCATTCAAATGACCAGTAGTTACCAATTCATTTTTTTTTTTTTTTTTTTTTTTTTTGAGATGGCGTCTTGCTCTGTCACCCAGGCTGGGGTGCGGTGGCAGGATCTTGGCCTACTGCAACCTTTGCCTTCTGGGTTCAAGTGATTCTCCTGCCTCAGCCTCCTGAGGAGCTGGGACTACAGGCATGCACCACCATGCCCGGTTAATTTTTGTATTTTTAGTAGAGACGGGGTTTTGCCATGTTGGCCAGGCTGGTCTCCAACTCCTGACTTCCTGTGACCCACCCACCTTGGCCTCCCAAAGTGCTGGGATTACAGGTGTGAGTCACCGCCTCCAGCCTACCAATGCATTTCAACAAATGTGCCCAGCTTTGTGTTTGTGTTGGGTTTGGGGAATGGAAAGTGGAGAGGGAAGTAGAAAATGGGAGATGGCATTGACAAGAAGTGTAAAACCCTTTGCCTTCAAGGAGCTTGCAATTCAATTAGGCACCCTAGACTTGTAGGATGAAAGCATTAGAGAACAATGCAAGACATTATGTGTTTGATTAGGTGTTACCAAGAGTTCTCCAAGTGGGAATAAGTCGGGACCAAAATAACCCAGGAAAACGTCAAGAAAGAGGCAAGCCTTGGGATGGAAAGGAAAGGATAGTCAGGCTGGATTGGCAGGGAAGAAGTGGAAAGACCATTGTGAGTGGAGGGAATCGTGTCATAATTATCAAAGACAACTTTGAAGCTCTTATTTTTGGGGATGGCTGGATAGATGGGATAAGTTAAATAGATGCAGTGTGAGCTCTCTAGGAGCATCCAAACAAATGCAGTCATCAGCGTTGCAGGCAGAAATTTTCATGCTAGGCAAACAAGAAAATGAAATGCCTTAAATGTTTAAACTGTCTGAAGATTGAAGGCAGTTCCTTCTGGATGTGACTTCTGGGTCAAGTCTCTCTCCTACCATGACCTACAATGGGAAGGAGTGTTCCAGGTCGTTTGGTCAAGTCTGGGACACTGGGCAGAGCACATTTTACAACTCTGACACTGAGGCATTTAGAAGATCAAGCCCAGGTACAGGCATCCCATCGTGGTCTTTGTGGTCTCTTTTCTCACCTAGCAACCTCATAGAGTCCCATCGCAATCCCTCTACCATCCTCAGCATTCTCTTCCTCTCCAGCCTTTCAGAGGTATCCCACAATCAAGCCCAGATACTCCCACACTTTCTGTTTTCAAATTCTGTTCAGTCTTTAATAAGAAATGTCACTTGAGAGGTTAAGGAGAGCTTCCAGCTTCCCAAACAGGGGACCTCAAAGCCAGAAACCAGCTCCAAGGTGCTGATCAGGCTCCCTCATATGTTGTGCCTTACGCAATGAGATCCTGATCCTGGTCACCACACAGACTCTCTAGACATGCATGGACATGTCAGATCCCCTGGCAGTGCATGGAGTCCAGAAAACAACAAAATAACAAAATCCAGATGTTCAACAACATTGATCTTACAATATGCACCCCACGTTACCACACCCCACCCCAGCATAACTTCTTCCTGTGACTGATTCTCAGATCCAGGGAGCAAGCCTCTGTGTCTTGGGATTTTTGGCTCTATTTTTGGTCCTGATGGAATAAATTCTTGTTCCTAGAAGTGACTATATGCACCAGATGAGACCAAGGGGATCAACTGGAAAACAGTGAGCACCAAGCCCCCATCAAGGAGTTTATAATGTCACAAAGAGACGTTGCTGAGATGCTTGATGAGACATAAGCCAAGAAACCCTCATTTCCTTCCAAATAGCCTCTAGATGCACAGCAGTTCCTCTGAAATGAATCATCCATGGTTAACAACACCAAATGCCAACCATTAGCAGATGAGAAACAGAACTGAATCTTGAGTGTTTGGAGAGCAGAGCTCTTTTGATCACTACTAGAGCCTCCTTCCCCTCTGCCATTACAGGAGCATAGATATATATTTCCTTTTGACTTGTGTGCCTGTCTTACTAATAAAATAATTGAAGGAAGCATAGTTATGTTGAAGAAATAAGCTTATCGGAAAGGTGGATTTCTAATAGATCCTTGGTCAAGAAGTGGGTCCCACATGGCCTCTAGTTCTATCTCTATTGTCTTGCTCTGTATCATTTCTGTGTCCTATAAAGAAGATTGTTTCTGGAAATTCCTGCTTGCAGCTGAGATCATACTGGCTTAAAATGGCTCCTAATTTAATCATTTATTGTTGCTGATGTCCTCATGATTTGGCTTAAAAGAAAGGGTATTTCCATTCATTTAACCTAATTTAGAGTTGTTTGTCTTTCAGGACCAATTACTTTATTCTTTTATCCAGTTGGAAATGGCCAGTGCTAACAGTTTTATTGATTTTCCTTATTACCTACCTTTGTTGAAACATGCACGTTTTCACAATCAAGTGCATTCACCATTTTTAATCGAGCTGTTGACACTGGGGCTTTTATCTTCCTCCTTTATGTAAACCTTTGGTGTGAGCTCGTAGGGGCCAGTGTAGGGGTGTACATGTGCCCATGTGCACACAGGTGAGAATGAATGTCTCTGAACCACCTATTCTGTCTCCCCCTCATCCTCCGTTTCTTCCATTAGAAGCATCATTTATTTGCCTATCTAATATATACAAGGCCCTGGGGATGTAGAGCTCATGAACACAGTGCCTGCTATCAGGAAGCTCATGCTGTGATAGAAGGAGGCAAGCAATAGACCAGTAAGCACAATCGTGTGTTTTAGTTGTTGGGTAGCTATTGGTAGGGCAGGATGCTGTGGGACCACCAAGGAGCCTTCCTTCTATTTGCAGGCTCTGCTGAGTAGGCAGTCAGTAAATGACAGCCACAAACACTTCCACGTGATCACTGATCCACACGGCAACCCTGAAATGCAGGTACTAACAGTAATCATCTTTCCTTGGTTGAGGAAATAGTGCCACTGCCCACTGAAGATTCATTTGAACAGGAGATAAAATAAAGAGGGACTAGGATTTGATTGACCACAATTTGAATTTTTCAGGAAGACATGGGATGTGTATATTCACTCATTCAACATATGGCTATGGGGCACTTTCTGTATGCTGGTTACTCTTTTCAGAACTGGGGGCGCATAAGTGAACAATAGAAACAGAAATTCTTGCCCTCATGGGGCTTACATTCAGGTGGATATGCTTGTGTGTGTTTGGGAGGGGTATGTGTGTGTGTTTGTAGGCTGTCTCTGCAAGGATACACAGCACATTGAAAACAATGGCTGTCTCTGGGGAAAGGAAAGGGAAAATTTGGAAAGAAGGAGACATTTCTTGTCAAGCTTATTATTTTGTTTTTCTTTCCCATGTATGTGAATGAGCTATTACTTTTTTATTACTTAGAAATGTTGAAAAAAAATTGAATTATATAGAAATGTGACCATTCGCATTCACACAGTGACTTGCCCATGGCCAGAGGCTACAAGAGGCTCCAGCAAACCCTGCCAGAGAGAAGTGACTCACCAAATCCACAGAACACCATGTGTAAGGACAGGGAACTCCACAAAGAATGCTTCTCCATTCATGTATTGCTTAATAGACACCTCTAATGTATAAAGGGCTATGTTGAGGGCTGGGCGCGGTGGCTCAAGCCTGTAATCCCAGCACTTTGGGAGGCCGAGACGGGCGAATCACGAGGTCAGGAGATCGAGACCATCCTGGCTAACATGGTGAAACCCCGTCTCTACTAAAAAAATGCAAAAAAACTAGCCGGGCAAGGTGGAGGGTGCCTGTAGTCCCAGCTACTCGGGAGGCTGAGGCAGGAGAATGGCGTGAACCTGGGAGGCGGAGCTTGCAGTGAGCCGAGATCCGGCCACTGCACTCCAGCCTGGGCGACAGAGTGAGACTCCATCTCAAAAAAAAAAAAAAAAAAAAAAAAAAAAAAAAGGGCTATGTTGAAATTCGGGATTCCCTCGGGCTATGCCTGTCACCGAGGACTGAATGTGCCTGCCATGGAGAGGCAGGTGGGCCAGGTGGCCTGGGCTCCCGCAAAGTGGGTGATGCAAGACCCCCTCATAGCAGTAACTCCAGGAGCCACTTGCCTTCACCTGCCAGCCCTGCCTGCACCTTGCTGGATGGACAATCCCACAGTGGCGTTTCTGATGGCAGTATTTTTTAGCATTTAGCTTCCGCTGGTACTTGTCCCAAACTTGTTCATCTCCCCAGAGAGGGTGCTTTCATTAGCTCTGCCCTTCTACCCAGCTAAGTAGGGCAAGCCAGCTACCAATGGGCCATACCTACTTTCCAGGCATTCAAGTTTGTGTGTTTCCTGGCATTGAAAATAATGGTGATGTTTAGTTCAAAGGGAGAAATGTTCTCTGCAACAAAAACCCATGACCTCTACTGTTAGCCAAGTGTGAATTTGTTTCAAACTGTTTAAAAAAGTTAACTCAAGGGAAGTTAAATTTACTTCCAGGTGTATCCATCTGTTATTGGGTTCTGCATTGTAGTTTCTGCTCCATAATTAGTTAATTACTTGATTGACTGATTCATTCAACAGACGTATGCTGAGAGTCTATTGCCTGCCCAGGCACCATGCTAAGAGCTAAAGAAACAAAGATGAAAAAGACATAAGTCCTGCCCTCTGGGAGCTCTCAAACCAGGAGATGTCCAGTGACAAGTCATTTACTCTACTTGGGTCCCACTGGCCTGCTCCGTACACAGAGAGGGGTGGCACGAAGGGCTTCGTCTAGCTCTATAGTTCTGAGTCAAAACCAAGAGAGGTTTGCATACAGCTGGGCACCTGGAAGGGGGAAGTGGGAGATAATAAAAATGTTCAAGCCAGATCTCAATACAGAAATTATCTTATTTAAGCCTAAATGGATCTGCCAGGTAGGTTTTATCATCCCTCTTTTACATATTGGAAAAATGAGGCTTAAAGAGCTTAAGAATGTGAATTGCCTGGAGAGCCTGTGAAAATGCAGATTCTGACTCGGGGGGCCCAGGATGGGTGCTGAGATTCTGCATTGCTAACCAGCTCCCAGGAGATGCCTGTGCTGCTGGTCCCTGAACCTCACTTGGAGTAGCAGGAGACTGGAAGCCTTGAGATGTTCTGCCTCTGAACCATGCTGAGCAGGCACCAGTTCCTACTTGATGGAAAACTAAGAAGGAAATGTGCAGATTTTTCTTTCTCGAGTCCTGATCATTTAGCCTTCTCGAAATCAATGCCCTTGAATCCTTTTCTGTTTGGAATCTTCTCCCTCCCTATTCTCCTTTCTTATGAGGAAAGGAGTTGAGAAGGCATCAGTGTTGTTAGAGAGCTGGGAAATGCCCAGGCCTTGGATTTTTCATTCTGGCTTTCATAGTTTGCAGTTTCCATTTTGAGAAGGTCAAAATGGACAACATCAGTGTTCTTCCAAGAAGAGAACAAGAAACAATTATACCGGGAAAACAAAGCACTAAGTAACCCTTTTAAAAGCAGCCAGTCAGGATATTGAATTTTTTGTTTTCGTGTTTGTTTTTCTATAAATATCCTGAAGTATTGAGTGGTGCCTGAATTTGATCCCACTGTGCTAATTTTTTCCTGGTTCCTGGGGCTTTAATTAAAATAACTCACCCAGGGACCTTGCTAGAACTTACCTCTATGTGATCTCCCCTGAGGTAGGCAGGTCGCACCTGCTTTTGATGGAAGGGGAAATGCAGAGTTCTGGATTAGGTGCTGTGTACACAGTAGGGGCATAATTTTTACTTGCTGGATAAATGAATGCATGACTAAATGAAAATAACAGGAAAAACTGTCACTTTTAAAGGAAACTACTGAGATAAACAAGGTGTTTGGACTGACTTTGCTTTGGATAATCGGTTGTTTCATATTCCACTGTACAATCAATTTCATGAGTGGGCATGGATCTGAATGTTTAAGCTTACTGTACCGGATGCTTATTAGGGACTTTCCAAGGCCACTCAGGGCCTGCATGCACACCAGGTCCCCAGTTATAAAACCCTGTCCTCTCCCTGTTTATTTAGCTACTTCTTTATCCTCAAGTTTGCCACCTGCTGGGAGCCTTCCCACACACGGCCCCATCCCACCAGCATTCCCCTGGTTCATGAAACTGGATTTGCCCCCACGCTCCTCTGTGTCTTTCTATACAACCATGTACTCACATATTTATATTGTACCTGTAATTGGAATCCAGGTTGTGCCCTGCTTGCCCCATGTAAGAGCACAAGGGCAGAGGTTCCTGTACTGGTCCAGAGCTGAGAGCTGGCCCGGTGCAGCGTGGCTCCCTGCTGGCCTTGCAATGTGCCATTGCTGAGCCAGGAACACCATCCTACCATTCTGACTACACAAAACAAGCATGGGGACAAGGACTGTCCCTGTACTTGGGGCCTCTCGGTCCAGTGGGGAGCCAGACCTAGAGACAGACTACCAAAACCCAGTGTGAAACAGGTTACCATAGAGAGGCATGGATTAAGTCTATGGGGGTCTTGCTTATTCCAGGGCCTCAATAGCACTGTTCACAAGACCCCCAACTGGTTACGCCGAATTAGCATTAGGTGGCTTCATGATGAGGTATAGTGGGAGGAATCCTTGTATTAAAATAAGAAGCTTGGATTCTCTTCCTAGCTGCTACTAACTAGCCTATTGAAGGTAAACAAATCATTGGGTATTTCTGATCTTCAACAGGATTGCATTAAGATGCAATGATTCAGCCAATGCTCAGGAATTTGAATTCTCAGATTGAAGACTTGCCGAACACAGGTGTGAGTCCATGAGAAAGTTTCCTAATCTCTCCTTACACTTACCACCGGGGAGCCAGACCCAGTTATTCTTGGCCGAAGAACAGGAACCTTAATATTAATAGTAGATGAGACCTGGTAGGTGTCTTAGAAACTTAAATTGTGGCCAAGTGGAATAGAAAGAGAACTTACTCTGTGGCTCCTCTCGCAGCTTTGGGATAGCAAGGGTTACAAGGAGTTATAGGGAGGCAGATTTAAGCTTAGTTTAATGTATGGAAAAAGTCTCCAACAAGCAGAGCTCACCAGCAGTTAAATACACTCGAACAGTAAGTAGGGAGTGCTCCATCTCTGGAGGTATTCAAGGGGAGACCAAATAAGCATTTTGAAATATCGTAGAACAAATTCATATATTAGCGGAGGGCTGTATTGGATAATTGCAGTTCTTTTTTCTGATTTTGATGAACCAATGTTTCCATTTGTTCTATTACAAGACTATTCTTTTAATGATCTTTTGTAAGATCTGGATGTAACAAATAACTTCCATAAATATATACAAGTGGAGGCTGATAGGGCAGTGTTTATTTTATTTTTTAAAAATCCAAGGCTTACACTGTAAGAAGGTAGAGAAAAAGAGTGTGTGAAATAAAGGAAAAGGGAAGAAGTTGGATCTTAGCAGGTATTTACAGAATAGTTAAAAACCTTACAAATTCAGGCAAAAATGGAAATATTAAAATTTGAACCTTGTTCCCAAAGAACTAGGGAAGCTCCCTATCTGAATGAACCCCCAATTGTGTGAACCCTTCCTAAGAAAAGTTTTTAGAAGTGAAAAAGTCTGTAACATCAGGATTTGCTCCTTAATGTCTCTGTCGTGTAGCTGCACACGTGGAGTTTGTTAAAACGCAGTGCATTGGTGTGTGTCTGGGAACAGGTCCATCTGGGAGAAAGGGAAATAGTAACACAAGCCCTTGACTTTAGGGGAAACATCCTTTCATCGTGCTTGCTCGTGTGTCCTGTGAAGTAAAGATTTTCTCCTCAAACTTACGAGAGTATTGTCTGGAAGCCACAGGAGTAGAAAGAGACTGAGGTTTCTTTGAGAAGAATTTAGCTTCTTAACTTGAGAAGGGGTTTTGTTTTGGGTAGAAAGCTTCTCACTTCAGTGGGTGATGTATTGCCATAAATGGGCTGAACAATGTTTTGCTCCTGTGAGGTGGGGCACAGTAAGGCTGTTGACTGCTGCCCCTAACACTGACCTACTTTCTGTCTTTGCTTGAGATCGTGCCTTCAGGGCTTTCACGATGATGATGGTTTAAAGTCTCCATGTGCATTAAAAGGCCAACCCTCCCTTCCCTCAACAAACAAAAACAAAACCCTTATGGAAAGATGGAATCCTAAGCCTTTCTTTCTTTCTTTATAAAAACTTTTTAAGAAATTATAATTGATACATAATAATTGCATATATTTCTGGGATACAATGCATTGTATATATTTCTGGCGTTAAAATGCATGGTGTACATTGTATAGTGATCAAATCAAGATAATTACCATACCCCCTCTCTAAACATTTATCATTTCTTTCTTTCTTTCTTTTTTTTTTTTTTTTTTTTTTTTTTGAGATAGAGTCTCACTCTGTCGCCTAGGCTGGAGTGCAGTGACGCAGTCTCCGCCCACTGCAGCCTCTGCCTCCCAGGTTCGAGTGATTCTCGTGCCTCAGCCTCCCGAGTAGCTGGGATTACAGGCGTCCTCCACCACGCCCAGTTAACTTTTATATTTTTGGTAGAGACAGGTTTTCACCATGTTGGTCAGACTGGTCTCAAACTCTTGACCTCAAGTGATCCACCCACCTCAGCCTCCCAAAGTTCTTGGGTTACAGGCGTGAGCCACACGCCTGGCCCATTTATCATTTCTTCCTGTTAATAGCATTCAAAGCTCTCTCTTCTAGCTCTCTTGATATATACAACACATTGTTATTTGCTGTAGTCATGCTACTGTATAATAGAACAGGAAAACTTATTCTTCCTGTCTAACTGTAACTTTGTACCCACCAACCAACTTCCTTCCATCCCCCTTGCCTTCTATTTTCCCCAGCCTCTGGTAGCCACTATTTTACTCTCTACTTTTATGAGATCAGCTTTTTAAGATTCCGCCTATGAGTGAGATCATGCAGTGTTTGTCTTTCTATGCCTGGCTTATTTCACTTAACATGATGTGCTCCAGGTTCATCACGTTGCTGCAAGTGACGGGATTTCATTCTGTTTTATGGCTGAATAATATTCCACTGTGCTGATGTGCCACATTTTCTTCATCCATTCATCATTAGATGGGAGTTTAGGTTGATTCCCTATCTTGGCTGTTGTGAATAGTGCTGCAGTAAATGTGAGTGTGCAGATGTCTCTTTGCCATTTGATTTCATTTCTTGTGGATATATACCCAGTAGTGGGATTGCTGGATCATATGGTAGTTCTATTTTAATTTTGTGAGGAACTTCCGTACTGCTTTCCATAGTGGCTGTACTAATAAAGGACCAACAGCTAGATTTCTAGGCGGTTGGTTCCCTAAGTTGCACGTGATGCTTTCTAAAAATGTCAAAGGAGTGAAAGTTGAATAATTCAGTTGAACATTATCATGGAGGATTCCATTACCAGAAAACTAAAATGCGTTATAAAATTCCCTCACTATGTCTTATTGTTCAGAAAAAATTTCTGGTAATATTTCCAGCAGTTTGATCTTTAAAAGAGTTTTTAAAAAAATGTTCACATGATCATCTGGGCAGCCTGTCAACCTGCTTAAGTTCTGGAAGGGCCCGGCTGAGGCTAAAGCTTTGATGGTGTGCCCTGTGAGCCTCTATGCTGTGAGGTAGATCTATCGCTGTCATCACAAGGGCCCACATTTTATTTATTTTTCTAATTCATTGTTTTGATTGATTGATTTGTTTGTTTATTTATTTATTTTAGAGATGAGGTCTCGCTATGTTGCCCATACTGGTCTCGAACTCCTGAACTCAAGCGATCTGCCTGCCTTGGCCTCTCAAAGTGCTGGGATTACAGGCATGAGCCACTGCACCCAGCATTTTGTTTTTTTTTTTTTTCAAAGGGTAGGAGGCAATAAACTATTCAAATAATTGTACAAGCTCTTTAGGATCTAAGCTGTATCAGGGCAGGGACTGTGTTTATTTTCATCTCTGCTGTACTTTCATGACCTAAAACAGTGCCAGGATACAGTAGTCCTTAGGAAATATTTGCTACATGAATTAAGGAATGGCTGTTGTAAATAGTGCCAGGTAAAAATGGCAAAGCTGCGGAGGTGGCTGAGTTGCTTGGCTGGCAGAAAGCATCCTGTGACATGTGACCGCCAGCTGACGGCTGAGCATCCACGTGTGGCCTGTGTGCTGTTTGAAGGCTGAAGGGATGAAAGGCAAGAACTGCCTGTAATAGGTGGGTTTGGGTCACCAGGGTCATTGGCAGAGCAGCTGGAGCTTGGAAGACAGACTTCACCTGCTTAATTACAGATGTTGCTCAGGCCGCCCAGCCTCTCTCTGCCTGTAATGATGGCCCTTCTAGCCGCAACACTACCAGGCCAACTGGAAACACCTGGCTCTGCCTGGAGACGAACCTATTTTGCTTTTATTTTTAATTTTTTAAAACATAAATCAAACCAGCATCTTTTGGATTTAACATTCACTTCCTGTACTGCATGAGGCCTTCATCAGGCTTCTTTGTCTTAGAAAAGAAATGATGGGTTTTTTTGACTTGAGAAAAAAATATCCTCTCTGATTTGTTTCCTTTGAATCAATCTGTCTTTTGGACTTAATTTAAATGAGACTTACCCTCCCTTCCACTATTCTTATTCTGAACTTCTATTGTATGTCATGGGTCATATGTCCCTATGATCCAGCTTTAAAATAAGTGCATCCAGCAAAAGACACTACCATCAGAGTGAACAGGCAACCTACAGAATGGGAGAAAATTTTTGCAATCTACTCATCTGACAAAGGGCTAATATCCAGAACCTACAAAGAACTCAAACAAATTTACAAGAAAAAAACAAACAACCCCATCAAAAAGTGGGCAAAGGACATGAACAGACATTTCTCAAAAGAAGACATTCATACAGCCAACAGACACATGAAAAAATGCTCATCATCACTGGCCATCAGAGAAATGCAAATCAAAACCACAATGAGATACCATCTCACACCAGTTAGAATGGCAATCATTAAAAAGTCAGGAAACAACATGTGCTGGAGAGGATGTGGAGAAATAGGAACACTTTTACACTGTTGGTGGGATTGTAAACTAGTTCAACCATTATGGAAAACAGTATGGCGATTCCTCAAGGATCTAGAACTAGATGTACCATATGACCCAGCCATCCCATTACTGGGTATATACCCAAAGGATTATAAATTATGCTGCTATAAAGACACATGCACACGTATGTTTATTGCAGCACTATTCACAATAGCAAAGACTTGGAATCAACCCAAATGTCCATCAGTGACAGATTGGATTAAGAAAATGTGGCACATATACACCATGGAATACTATGCAGCCATCAAAAAGGATGAGTTTGAGTCCTTTGTAGGGACTTGGATGCAGCTGGAATCCATCATTCTTAGCAAACTATCACAAGAACCACCGCATGTTCTCACTCATAGGTGGGAACTGAACAATGAGATCACTCGGACTCAGGAAGGGGAACATCACACACCGGGGCCTATCATGGGGGGGGGAGGGGGGAGTTGCATTGGGAGTTATACCCGATGTAAATGACGAGTTGATGGGTGCAGCACAGCAACATGGCACAAGTATACATATGTAACAAACCTGCACGTTATGCACATGTACCCTACAACTTAAAGTATAATAATAATAAAAAAAAAAAAAAAAAAAAAAATAAAATAAAATAAAATAAAATAAGTGCATCGCCAGTGCCTTTGCAGCCCCTGGGCATCCTTCACTGACTTTGTCTTTGTCATGTTTTTCCCCTCAATGGGGGGAAAGTTTGTAAATATCTTAAATTTTGTATTAATTATTTTCTTGCATTTTTTATGATTTTAGCACCTAAATGTATGTTTTCCTGAATAATATATTGTTTTGTTTTACCTGCTTTTGAGCTTTATTTAAATAGTATCAGGCCGGGTGTGGTGGCTCATACCTGTAATCCCAGCACTTTGGGAGGCCATGGTGGGTGGATCACTTGAGTTCAGGAGTTTGAGACCAGCCTGGGCAACATGGTGAAACCCCACCTCTACTAAAAATACCAAAATTAGCCGGGCATGGTGGCGGGTGCCTGTAATCCCAGCTACTCAGGAGGGAGGCTGAGGCAGGAGAATCACTTGAACCCAGGAGGCAGAGACTACAGTGAGCTGAGATCACGCCATTGTATTCCAGCCCGGGCAACAGAGCAAAACTCCATCTCTAAATAAATAAATAAATAAATAAATAAAATAGTATCATCCTATATAAATTCTTTGTGTTTCACACAACATTATACTTTTGAGATTCATCCATATTGATGTGTGTATGGCTGCAGTTCATTGTTTTATTGCTGTATGTTATTCCACTATATTAATATATCAAAATTAATTTATCCATTCTTCTATCCCTAGACATTGGGAATACTTTCAAGTTTTTTTCTGTTAAGGACAATAGTGTATTTCGGAGGTGTACTTGTTTCTATGTATCGTTTCTCTAGGTTATTTATCCAGGCATGGTAAAAGATGGTTCAACGGATATGTGCACATTTGGCTTTGCTAGGTAATAAGTTGTTTTCCAAAGTGATTTTACCAGTTGATGCCGCCACCAGACATGTTTGCAATATCCAATTGCTTTCTATCTTCATGACTATTTGGTATTATCAAACTTTTAAATTTCTACCAGTATGGTGGGTGATATGCCATTATAGTTTTAATTTGTATTTATCTGATTATTCATTATATTGAGAGTCTTTTTATGTGTTTTCGACCTTTCCTTAAAAATGTCTGTTCACTCCCTTAGTGCATTTTTCTGTTGTTTTTGCCTATTTCTTAGTGCTTCAGGGGTAGTCATGTATTGCAATATCTTCCCCTCATTTGTAGCTAATCTTTTCATTCTGTGGTTATCCGATACATAGATATCCAAAGAATGAAACTTGGTAGATCTTGAACAAATCATGTCACATATTTGGGCTTCCAAATATGTTTCTACTTGGGCCAGTGAGCATACTGATGCATTCTCACCCTGCTAACTCAATAGGTAGCAGTGGCAAAATGAGCTGATGTACATGAAAGCTCATTTTGAAAGTAAAGCACCACACGCTTGTATAATGTAGAAAGTCTAGTTTTCTTTCTATCATCCTACTGTCTCCATTTTTATACATAGTATACTTCCTGGGAATCTTTTTTGTTACTGGAGCTGCTTTTATGTCATTGTGCTTAGTGCCTTATGAAACTAGTATTTGTTTGTTTACTAATTATCCGTTTGCCCCTCTAGAACATAAGCTCCCGAGGACAAGAATCTTATCTAAGTTGTTTGTCATTGTATCCCTAGCAACCTGGAATAGAGCCTGGCATATAGCACATGCTCAATAAGTATTTGTTCAATGTATGACTGAAGCAGAGGTGTTAATAGTAGTCGGGTTATCATTGCCACGTAATCACCCAAATGCTGTGTTTAGGGGTTACTCCTTGTTCAGATAACTTGCAAACTTACGTAGTGCTCTGATCCATGTAACTCTGGCCTTCTTCTTTTCAGAGAGGGTGGGTGGAGCCAGAGGAAGGGAATTGTGCCTTTGGGAGCTGAGGTTTTAGACTTGTAGCTGGGGCCCCCTGATGGGCTGGCACTCCTCTGAAGGCAGATTTCTAGGGAGAGAACAGAATTTCCCAGGCTATTTTCTTTGCCCTTCTGTATGGTTGCTGTCAAGTTTACTGCTTTTTCAAACCCTGTTAGCTTTTGCTTTGTTACTATAGGAACCAGAGCTGGTAGTTTGGGGGAAATATACGTGCATGTGAGTGCTGGGGGAGGGGATGTAGTGGCTGTGGTGGCTGTGGACTGGAGGGAGTGAGGACAGCGGAAGATGGTCACTGCTGAAAGTCTCTCTGGGGGCCCTGCCCACTTTGGCCAGCACTCTCTTCAGAGAGTTTTTGACTTTGCATGGTACACTCTTGAGGAACAGGCATCCCTTTGTAGATCTGCGGCACTCTCCTGGCGCCCATCCAGCCCTTCAGTGGAACATCTGGAAAGCCTCGGCCCCTCCCCATGCCAAAGCCACTGAGCCCTGGAGACACAGATCAATGACCTCTTCTTGGCTGCTCCTTAACCCGTGTCCCAGACAAGTGTTTTTCTGGGAACCAGTGAATAACACAGATCTTTGATGCCAGCACTTGTGTGCTGTTGCAGTAACACTTTCACTTTTGATGAAAGGGTAGGGGCAGAGGAAGGGCCTCGGTAGGGAGAGCAATGAGAATTTGGCTTTTCAGGAAATCAGAACTCAAGTGGGGAGGCCTGCTTCCTACTCACTCGTTTTCTGGCTGGGAAAACAGCAAGCTGAGCCATTGCCTGATGTGAGTGCTCCTTCACGCTGGGACTGGTATTAGGGGTAGCGGTGGGCTTGACGCTAGGGACTGATTTGGTTCTAAGCGCCCCCGGCAATCCTTGTAACTCCTGGGAGATAATGCAGAAAAACTGCATGGTGATTTTTTCATGCATATAATTTATAACACACTGAGTTATGCTGAAAACAGTGAAAAGAACTTATGATATATAATAGATTGGGGGTAAATATGCCATGTAATTACCTGTTCTGCAGTAATGTTTTACAACCCGTGTATTAGGTTGCACATTTAATAGTTATCAAAAATATATACATTATATATGCATACAATAGCAAAAAAAATATAGAGTAGAAATGCCCTTAGCCCATTCTTCAATAACTACCTCTTCATATGAGGCTTCAGGTCCCCAAGACCGGTTTATTTTCAGTGTTACTAAAATAAATTTTCTTTTATTCTCCCTTCTCTCTTGCACATTATAGGTACTCACTAAATGCCATTTGAACTGTTGACGAGAATGAAACTAGAGTTTTCCTTGACCCAGAAACTGCTGTAGGTTTACTTCACTGATGAAACTGCCCAGGTAATACACAAAGTGCCAGGTCGAAACAGCAGAATATTGGAGTCAAGGTAAATGTTTACAGCTGAAGGGCATTTGGTGACTCCTATAATGGAGTAATTAACAACAATGATAAGGTTTTAGGTTTATTTTTATATGTTAATGAAGAGAGGTGTTGAAAATAAATGGTTAAGTAAAAAATGTAAGTTGGAATAGTAGCTATACTGTGATCCCATTTGTGTGAAAATGAGGAAAGAAACACACAAACACATGCCAGCATTGTGTACACACACACAAATTTACCTCTGAAAAGTAGAAACAGGGACCAAGGGACTTATGCTCCCCGCGTAGCCTTGTAACTCATTGACATTTTTGCTGTGAGCTTATATATATGTGAAACAATAACTGCCCTGGAGAATGGTCTTAGGTACTACCCCGTCACCCTAGTGTAACCTTTCTTCTTGTATATATATAGTGTTTCAAATTTGTTACTCTGAATTCTTCATTGTGTTCCCTCCTGGTTTACCATGACTACTTCCATTTTCTCCAACAATCTGCTTCCTCCTCATCTGTCCAGGTCTCACCACCACCTCCATGTCACCTCCTGGATCCCTCTCCAGTGGAGCTTGGCCCTCTTTGAAGAGCCACAGAACTTCCTGGTCATACCACCTAGTGGTGCATTAAGCCCAAGATGGTTCCGTCTTTTTTCTTGGTGTCAGCTCCTCCAACCAGACTGTCAGAAGTGAGCATGGTACTGCGTACAAGAAGGCGTCAGGCATTGCCTACCTGTGCAGTCAGAGGGGTAGGGAATTCTTTGGTTGGATCTTCTGGTTTTCTGTGTCCCTGGAGCTGGACTTAGTCACTAACTTCTGCACTTCTGGGAAACCAATTGCCAAGTTACCCTACAGATCACGGGAACGAAGTCGCAATGCGCAGGGCTTTGGGGATTGCTAGGACTCAGTGCAGGCAGCTTATTACCAAAAGTCAGCTCTATTCTGCTCCCCAAGGCTGTGTGTGTTTATATGTGTGTGGTGTGTGTACATACATGCATGCAAATGTGTGCACACATGCACCCATAATCACTTGTGCAGGGTGCCCCTAGGCTCAAAGCTTGGCAGGGGCTGTATTCACATTGAAAACTTAGGGACCCTGTGCCCCAGATCAGGGACTTCTGGCTGAGATCCATTTTGAAAACTGGCCTTACTCTCTAATCTACTCCCCGGTGTCTCCACACCCTCTACTTGCCGTGGCCCCACTGCTGGAGGAGAAGGGAGCAGTTGGGGACAATATGTGTGGTTTGAAGGACTAGGGGGTTGTGGGAGAGGGAAGCTAAGCCCACAGTTTGTCCTGCTAGTGTGTGCTTGGGGTTCCTGGAAGTTGGGTATGCAGAATTAGGGTACTCATTTCCTGACAGCTCATAGCCTTCAGTCTAGACCCTACTGTCTAGGGTCTAGGATACTTTGATAGGAAGATCTTGACACTTCAGGAAAATGGAGGGTCTCAGGGCCACCCAGTGTGTTGCCTGTATAATGTAGCCCTTGGTATTTCCTACGTAAAGGTAGGAAAACTGTTTTGCACCCTCAAAAGGCTTAAAATTTAGTCCTAGAGACAGGCTTATCTGCAAACACAATACCAGGGTAAAATAGCACTTGCAAAGTCCCAAAGGCTGCTCCATGATGAATCAGGACCCCAAACAACACTATCTGCAAGGACCAGAGTGGTGCCTGCCTTTCCTCCCTCCCTTCTTCTTGCCCTCCCTTCCTTGTTAAGTGCTCATGGGCTAACTCTGGGGATGCAAAGATGAGTCACAGGCAGTCCCTACTCTCAAGGAGTTCATGTTTTAGTAGCAGGAATAGGCATTTAAGCAGAGTAAGTGCAATACAGTGCCACAGATTTAGGAGCTCATTCTGTTCAGGATTCATTGAGTCTTAACAGATGAACTGGCCAGCTCTTCCTGGCTCCGAATAAGGCTTGCAAGAGATGGCTCTTTTTTGCTGGGGAGAGGACAAATGGTCATGATAGCAGGCTTCATCTGGATGTGCAGGAGGTGAGCTCTCAGGGTGGGAAGGGCTAAACTAGACATTAGGGATGGGAACGGTGTGCCTGGCTGCACTGAAGAGTCTAAAAGGCGGCATTGCATCCGGCTGGACAGCAGATGGCCCTATTCAAAGGCCATAGAGGTTACAAGTCTGACCCTGCCACTGGCTCTCCTAGACTAGCCCCCACTTTTCCAGATTTCAATTTCCTTACTTGTAGAATGGCAACAGTAAAACTGCCCTTCCTACTGCTACTTTTTT